>NC_136270.1:88404172-88511494 GCF_964187855.1 Myxine glutinosa
TTTATGGCTGTGAGCTGTTTTAAATTACTTGGTGGTGAGTTTTAAATTACTTTGTGGTGAGGTGTTTTGAATTACGTGGTGGTGAGGTGTAATCGTCTCGAACTTCCAGTCTGCACCTACCCCTCCCCTATGTATGTGCTGAGGGGTTTTCTTGAAAAAAAAAAAAACATTCAACCTGAATCTTCAACCTAAATTGCCTATAAAAATGTAATATCACAAACACAACAAATACATTTGTGCAAAATAATTGTTTGTATTATGATTGGTGTAAATCATGACAACACAGCAACTCAGGTACAGTCATTATTCTCAGCTAAAATAAGCCCGTTCCCCAGTAACGACGCTTGGTGAGGCGAGCGTAGCGAGCCTCACCAAGCTAGTATATACATATATATATATATATATATATATATATATATATATATATATAATTATTATTATTATTATTATAATAGAGCAAACGTATATGGTTATGTCGTTATGTCGCTATATTTGTCGCTATGTTTATATGCGACGAAAACGTCTTCTTCTTCTTCAAATAAAATTACCACCCTCTTAATTAAACCTCTTAATTGTGTTAAGACTGCTGGCCATTCTCAGAGAGCCTCCTCAGTGCCGACGAGTCTGGCGTTTCACTCAGGCTGACTGGCACGGTCTGCAAGCAGCCATCAATCATCTGGACTGGTCTCCCATCGCTACTGCCTCTGACATCAATTCTTCCTGGGAATTCTTCTAAAGCAAACTGCTCTCTCTCTCATGCACAGATTTATCCCATCTCGTCTTCAGTTGTCTTACCCTTCCTCCCATCCATGGTACACTGAATCTTGTGGTGAGGCAGTTGCCCTGAAACAACTTGTCTTTGTCTCTTGGAAGGCAAATCCAACTGAAGGCCATCTCAGTTCCTTCCACCAAGCTCGGAACAAGTGTGTGTCTACCCTCAGGAGTGCCAGGAAGCACTATCTCTCCACACTCAAGAATGAACTCTCAAACCTGTCTCCTTCCTCCAAATCCTGGTGACGTCTGGTCAAATCCGTTTCTGGTGTTTGTTCCCCCTCCATCCCCTCCCCTCCCTCAAATGGCTGCACAGTTGACACAACACGTGACAAAACCGAATGCCTCAACTCTGTGTTTGCCTCAAAATCTTGTGTCCCAAACCCATCTCTCTCTGTTCCCACCTTACCCAGTCGAACCCAATTGCTCCTGGACTCTTTGTCCTTCTCTCCTGACAAGGTGGAGAACTTTTTGTCAAACCTCGACTCTGATTCTGCAACTGGACCAGACGGCATCAGCCCACGGGTCCTAAAATCCTGCTCTGCCGCTCTATCTCACCCTCTCTCTGTTCTTTTCACCCTCTCTTTTTCTCAAGGTCATCTGCCAGCATCTTTGGAAATCAGCAAACATTACCGCTTTACACAAAAAAGGTACAAAAACAGATCCTTGCAACTACAGACCAATCAGCCTGCTCCCAATTATCAGCAAAGTCATGGAACCCATAATTGCTTCGGATATCAAATCCTTCCTCTTCTCCAATGGCTTGATCTCCGATCATCAATTTGGATTCAGACCAGGACATTCTACTCTGCACATGTTGCTTCTGCTGTCTCAACCATGGATGGAGGTCCTCGATGCCAAACAGGAAATCAGAGCTGTCTCCCTTAACATATCACATGCCTTCGATACGTTCTGGCACCCAGCTCTGCTCGCCAAACTCTCCTCCTATGGTATTCATGGAAATCTCCACGCATGGCTTGCGGACTTCCTCTCTAGTCGTAGTCAACGTGTGGCCCTGAATGGATTTCTCTCATCTCCTCTTCCTGTTCAGGCTGGAGTTCCCCAAGGCAGTGTTCTGGGCCCTGTGCTTTTTCTGGTCTTCATAAATGATCTCTCCAACTCTCTGGAAAATCCTCTCTATCTCTTTGCTAATGACTCCACTCTCTGCCGCTCCATTCCTCATCCCTCAGATCGGCAGTCTGCAGCCTCCTCACTCTCTGCAGACCTGGACAAAATCACAGACTGATCAAACAAGTGGAACATGTCTTTCAAACCTGACAAATCTCACACTCTTATTATGTCTCTCCGAAAAGACCGACTGGAAAACCCTCCCATCTACTTTCTCAACAATTCTCTCCAAGAAGTTCTGTTGCTCAAGCTTTTGGGTCTCACTATCTGCCATGATCTTTCTTGGGAAAACCACATTTCCAAGCTGGACTACAAAGCCAGTCGCCGACTGGGAATCCTCCGTCATGCGAAGTCCTTCCTTGGGACACCTGAGCTCCTCACCACATACAAGGCTTTCATCCGCAGCTCAATGGAATACTGTTCCCCCCCCCTGTGGGCCGGTGCTCCTGCCTCACACCTTGCTCAGCTTCACGCTGTTGAAACCAAAGCTTTCAGAATCATTGGAATCTCCTGCGATGAAGCTAACTCCGAGGGCCTTTCACTCACTCACTGCAGGCAGGTTGGTGGTCTTTCTGTCTTCTACCGACTCCTCTCCGGCCTTGCCCCCCCAGCTCTCTCTGTGCTCTGTCCCCCAAATATTTCTACAGGTCGAACAAGATCTGCCAGCCACCCTCTTATGGTTAAACTGCCAAAATCTATGCTCTCTGCTCACCTTCACTCTTTCATTCCCCTTTTCTCCCGCCTCTGGAACAAACTCCCCCACTCCCTTCAATCCCACTCATCCCTCCAGGTCTTTAAAACAGCTGTTCACCACAGTCTCTTATCTTCCCCCATCCAAAACCTTGATCTTTTCTACCCACGCTAATTCACCCCAGATACACTTTTTTGAAATTCCAACGTCTTTCCTGGAAGTCCTTGCAGTGTCCATATGTTTTATACCTCTCCCACCTCCCCCCAAGCCCTCTCCCTCCCACAGTTCTCTCGACGTCCCTGCTCTCAAATGTTGTGTTTGTGTCCTTCCCCCTCTCTCCCAATCTTGTCTACCGCTCCCCTTATTATGTGTTTTATGTGTCGGTTTGACCTTTTGTGTGATTAATGTTAGCTCTTTCACAAGCCTCGATCTTGTATCAAAAAAAAAAAAAAAAAAAGGCCCCTCAGACCTTTGACGACCCTTTAATTCCCCCAAGACCCTTCAGACCACCAAGACCCCTGAAGACCCCCAAAGACGCAAAAGACCCTGAAGACCCAAAACACCTCAAAGACCCAAAATACCCTCAAAGGCCCAGAGGATCCAAAAGACCCTGAAGAGCCAAAACACCATGAAGACCCAAAAGACACCGAAATGGTCAAAGATGCCTACCCCTCTGAAATGACGTGTGGTGAGGCGCGTGGGGCGCGCCGAGTCACGCTAGTATATATAATTACGAAAAAGACTTACAGGTTTATTATTAATCAGTTATCTCTTAAAGAGTGTTACCATAAGTGTTTGTAACCCCAATTAGCAATGACCAAGATCGGATTTCTAGGTAGACGCCACCCATGTCATCTTCTTGGATAGCCTGGTTATCTGTCCGCCAAAGCTCGGGACAGATAAATGCCAGCATTGTCAGGCAAGACACCCCATGGGTAAAGACGGGTCGACATGGCGGAAAGGGGTCTGAAGGCATTCCTGCACTAAAGTGTCCTCTTGACTGATTATATATATATATATATATATATATATATATATATATATATATATATATATATATATATATATATATATATATATATATACTAGCTTGGCTTGGCTCACTGCGCTCGCCTCACCAAGCGTCGATACTGAGGAACGGGCTTAATTTAGGTGAGGCTAATGACTGTACCTGAGTTGCTGTGTTGTCATGATTTTCACCAATCATAATACAAACAATTATTTTGCACAAATGTATTTGTTGTGTTTGTGATATTACATTTTTATAGGCAATTTCGGTTGAAGATTTAGGTTGAATGTTTTTTTTTCAAGAAAGAACCTCTCAGCACGTACATAGGGGAGGGGTAGGTGCAGACTGGAAGTTTGGGACGATTACACCTCACCACCACGTAATTCAAAACACCTCACCACCACATAATTCAAAACACCTCACCACCACGTAATTCAAAATATCTCACCACCAAGTAATTCAAAACACCTCACCACCATAAAACACGTATTAAAAACACCTCACCACCACGAAATTGAAAACACCTCACAGCCATCAAGCACGTAATAAAAACACCTCACACCCATAAAACACGTAATAAAAACACCTCACCACAACGAAATTAAAAACACCTCACAGCCATAAAACACGTAATAAAAACAACTCATAGCCACGAAATAAAAAACCTCCACCACATCATTTAAAAACACCTCACCACCACATAATTCAAAACACCTCATCACCAACTAATTAAAAACACCTCACCACCACGTAATTATAAATACCTCACCACCACGTAATTCAAAACACCTCACCACCATGTGATTTAAAAACACCTCACCACCACGTAATTTAAAAACACCTCACCACCACATAATTCAAAATACCTCACCACCACGTGATTCAAAACCACCACAACGTTATTAAAAACACTTCTCAACCACGGAAACAAAAGTTTGAGGGAGTCGTTAAGTGACAACACAGACACTACACTGCCCAGATGTGTAGATATCTATCTATAATTCCAGTAATCTCTGTGTGTGTGTCTGTGTGTGTGTATGCGACCGCTGTTTCTCGACAACTACCAGTCCGATATACTTGAAACTTGCCAGGTATATTGCTGGGGACCCGAGGATGTGCCTTTTCAAGGATTTAAATTAATCGGACAAGTAGTTACCGAGCTATGGCGATTTCTTTACCAAACTCCGCAAGCCGTTCGCTTTGGACCAAACCATTTCATGTAAATAGAGGGGGGGGGGATTGTCACCGTACTCGCAAGCCGTTCGCTTTGGACCAAACCATTCCATGTAAATAGAGGGGGGGGGGGATTGTCACCGTACTCGCAAGCCGTTCGCTTTGGACCAAACCATTTCATGTAAATAGAGGGGGGGGATTGTCACCGTACTCGCAAGCCGTCCGCTTTGGCTTTGCGAATGGACCAAACCATTTCATGTAAATAGAGGGGGGGGGATATAATTTTGTACGGGCATGCCCTAGTATAGATAAATGACTGCACCCGAGTTGCTGTTTTGTCATGGTTTAAATTAAACCAATCATAATTCAAACAATTATTTTGCACAAATGTATTTGTAATATACGTGATATCACATTTTATAAACAATTGAAGTTGAAAACAAACAATTTTCCCAAAAAAATTCCAAAAATAAATTAAAGTAAAATTGCAATTTTTTTTTTTTTAGAAATACCCTTAGGACATACCGACGGGAGAGATATGTGCATACCAGAAGTTTGGTACGATTTCACCAAAGTTTGAGAAAATAGTTCAGTGACAAGACAACACAACACAGGACAGGACAGACGCTGCACAAATATATACTAGCTTAAAAACTAGCTAGTACAATATATATACTAGCTTGGCTCGGCTCGCGCGTCGATACTGAGGAACGGGCTTATTTTAGCTGAGGCTAATGACTGTACCTGAGTTGCTGTGTTGTCATGATTTACACCAATCATAATACAAACAATTATTACTTTGCACAAATGTATTTGTTGTGTTTGTGATATTACATTTTTATAGGCAATTTAGGTTGAAGATTTAGGATGTATGTTTGTTGTTTTTTTCAAGAAAGAACCCCTCAGCACATACATAGGGGAGGGGTAGGTGCAGACTGGAAGTTCGAGACGATTACACCTCACCACCAAGTAATTCAAAACACCTCACCACAAAGTAATTCAAAACACCTCACCACCAAGTAATTCAAAACACCTCACCACCAAGTAATTCAAAACACCTCACCACCAAGTAATTCAAAACACCTCACCACCAAGTAATTCAAAACACCTCACCACCAAGTAATTCAAAACACCTCACCACCAAGTAATTCAAAACACCTCACAGCCATAAAACACGTAATAAAAACACCTCACCACCACGAAATTAAAAACACCTCACCACCAAGTAATTCAAAACACCTCACAGCCATAAAACACGAAATAAAAACACCTCACCACCACGAAAGTAAAAACACCTCACAGCCATAAAACACGTAATAAAAACACCTCACAGCCATAAAACACGTAATAAAAACACCTCACAGCCATAAAACACGTAATAAAAACACCTCACAGCCATAAAACACGTAATAAAAACACCTCACAGCCATAAAACACGTAATAAAAACACCTCACAGCCATAAAACACGCAATAAAAACACCTCACAGCCATAAAACACATAATAAAAACACCTCACAGCCATAAAACACGTAATAAAAACACCTCACAGCCATAAAACACGTAATAAAAACACCTCACAGCCATAAAACACGTAATAAAAATACCTCACAGCCATAAAACACGTAATAAAAACACCTCACAGCCATAAAACACGTAATAAAAACACCTCACAGCCATAAAACACGCAATAAAAACACCTCACAGCCATAAAACACGTAATAAAAACACCTCACAGCCATAAAACACGTAATAAAAACACCTCACAACCATAAAACACGCAATAAAAACACCTCACAGCCATAAAACACGTAATAAAAACACCTCACAGCCATAAAACACGTAATAAAAATACCTCACAGCCATAAAACACGTAATAAAAACACCTCACCACCACGAAAGTAAAAACACCTCACAGCCATAAAACACGTAATAAAAACACCTCACAGCCATAAAACACGTAATAAAAATACCTCACAGCCATAAAACACGTAATAAAAACACCTCACAGCCATAAAACACGTAATAAAAACACCTCACCACCACGAAAGTAAAAACACCTCACAGCCATAAAACACGTAATAAAAACACCCCACAGCCATAAAACACGTAATAAAAACACCTCACAGCCATAAAACACGTAATAAAAACACCTCACCACCACGAAATTAAAAACACCTCACAGCCATAAAACACGTAATAAAAACACCCCACAGCCATAAAACACGTAATAAAAACACCTCACCACCACGAAAGTAAAAACACCTCACAGCCATAAACACGTAATAAAAACACCTCACAGCCATAAAACACGAAATAAAAACACCTCACAGCCATAAAACACGTAATAAAAACACCTCACCACCACGAAAGTAAAAACACCTCACAGCCATAAAACACGTAATAAAAACACCTCACAGCCATAAAACACGTAATAAAAACACCTCACCACCACGAAAGTAAAAACACCTCACAGCTAAAAAACACGTAATAAAAACACCTCACAGCCATAAAACACGTAATAAAAACACCTCACCACCACGAAAGTAAAAACACCTCACAGCCATAAAACACGTAATAAAAACACCTCACAGCCATAAAACACGTAATAAAAACACCTCACAGCCATAAAACACGTAATAAAAACACCTCACAGCCATAAAACACGTAATAAAAACACCCCACAGCCATAAAACACGTAATAAAAACACCTCACAGCCATAAAACACGTAATAAAAACACCTCACAGCCATAAAACACGTAATAAAAACACCTCACAGCCATAAAACACGTAATAAAAACACCTCACAGCCATAAAACACGTAATAAAAACACCTGACCACCACGAAAGTAAAAACACCTCACAGCCATAAAACACGTAATAAAAACACCTCACAGCCATAAAACACGTAATAAAAACACCTCACTACCACGAAAGTAAAAACACCTCACAGCCATAAAACACGTAATAAAAACACCTCACAGCCATAAAACACGTAATAAAAACACCTCACAGCCATAAAACACGTAATAAAAACACCTCACAGCCATAAAACACGTAATAAAAACACCTCACCACCACGAAAGTAAAAACACCTCACAGCCATAAAACACGTAATAAAAACACCTCACAGCCATAAAACACGTAATAAAAACACCTCACAGCCATAAAACACGTAATAAAAACACCTCACAGCCATAAAACACGTAATAAAAACACCTGACCACCACGAAAGTAAAAACACGTGTGGAAGAATTTTGTGTATGACTCACAGGACTCCAATGACCGCACACAGGTTTACAAAATGTCTGGTTTATTAACTGTATTTATTTCATTTCCAATTACCAAAATGATACCGCATAATATAATGGATCAGGTTAACTCTTTTCGCTGGTCCTTCTCGTTCATCCGACACTCCCGTTCGGTCAGCGCTTCACGTAGCAAGTCCTGTCGACTCCACGTTTGCTCTAGTTTATATCCACAAACTGGACTTAATCCTCTGTCCGCTGAAACGTTAATCCTTCTTCCGCTGATGCCCCGAGGTCATGTATTGCACCAAGTCCTGGCATCAACTCGCTCCCCTCCTGCTGTGATTTCCATTTACACAGTAGGAGGGTGCTCTAGCCTGGGGCCTTGACCAGGTGTTTCAAGGGATTATCATGTTCATGCACATTCTGCTTCGTTACCAGATTTAATCAATGAGTTACCAGGGCCAATCAATACGTTACACTGAGTTACACTTCCACAATTCCCTCATCTTTTTGTTTTTGTTTATATTAACCATTAATCTAAACATCAATATAAGTAAACAATCAATCACTACTAGTAAACATCATTACAAGTATAAGTAAATAATCAATCACTTTGGTAATCAAATTCCCTTAGGCATACACCGTCATCCTGCAAGAATCACAAAACATTTCGTTGGTCATTGACTCCTTCCATATCGTTCAATCTATTGCATTTGCATCACAAATATATTTTCAAAACAACACTTCACCATCACCAAGATACAACAATTTCACTTCATTTTCAAGTTTTGTAAAGCATCTGCACCATCTGGCAAAAAACGTTTGCCTCCACACAAATGTTGACTTTGTTTGAAAGGAAGGGCTGATCACTTGTGTTTGAATCCAGGTATGAAACATTTTCTCCTAATGTCTTCATAGCTCCTGCACTACTTCGTGTAGGATTTCGCTGTTGTGGTAACACTGCGGAGTCATAGACTGACCCTTCTCTCCATGTAGCATTCTTGCCACTTTTTTGCTGTGAACCATAATGATTCCTTGAACAAGGCCTTCACCCAGTTGTAGTCGACTTGCCTCCTCCCTCATTGTGAGTGGGCAGCAAGTATTGGTGTGACGTTGATTGGCCAGCAAGATGTGGAACAGGGATGCCGGATGCATCCACACTGATGTTGGGACCATGGTGTTCAGGTCATTCATGGTCCTTACCAGGAGCAACCAGCAGAATCGTGCACAGCTGTTGTGACAAGGGCACAGCCGTTTTTTTGCAGCTCCATGCTGGTTCCCCGGACGTTGGTGAAGTAATAACATATGTCCCCGCATTTCACAGAGGTTGCAGGTAAAATGTCGTTGTCCTGCAACTTCTGATGTGGTGAATGTTCGAAGTCTTCGAACAAGAGTAAGTGATCGCCTTTCTTTCATATGTTGCAGTGTGATCCAGGCAAATGGTCACATAAATTTCCTTGGTGAAGGTAAGCATTCATCTCCAAGTTACACGGGAGAATGTCTTCATCATTCTTTGAGAAAGAGAGTGTATGCCACGATTAACTTCATTTTTTAGCCACAAATTTTCTTTCTTTCTTCTTCCCAATTCCGTTAGCAATCCCTCCAAAATGTGATCTCGTCTTATCCTTATGCTCAGTCATATCTGAATCTGCTTTCCGCACACACTGAATCAGATAGGGTACATCTTACCATGAAATCAGCATAATCATGTATATCTTCCGACAGTTTCACATTCAACAATTTGTTGTTTTTCCTTAACTCAAAAAGTTATATTCATTTATATGCGTCACACAAATAATATTCAATCAGGTATGTATTTTATTACTAAACTAAGAATAGCATTGTATATGATTACAATCACAAACGGGAATACCTAATTCCCAACAACAATTTTCCCAAACCAACAAATTAAGCATAATGTATTATTACCATAATTCCTCTCCACTTTTTCTTTTCCCTCTTTTTTCCCCTAACAGTGTGTCACTCGTGGTGATATGAGTTCATTGATATTGTAATTGACACAACTCATAACATTGTCATTATGCCATTATCTTAATTCTACTGTTTATGTCGCCATAAAAGTCTTCCTTTTCTGGTTCCACATTTCTTTCCTCATTTGTCACTTCATGCGTTATCATCGTGTTGTTGGTTACCTTATTCAAACACACCGTCACTAAGGCTTTCAAGCAAGCCACCACTAAAACAATTGCCAATATAACTACTAAACCAACAAACAAGTCTGCTACTCCTTGTATATATTCATACCTATGACATAGTTATATGTCGATGACATTTAACATTATATACCAAACTAACAAGCTTCCTAAAAGGTAAATAAAGAAAATCCCTTAATATGTAACATAATCAGATTATTTGTCTTACCCTGATCCCCCTATCTCCCGGGGTTGAACTCAATCCCCTGATCATGAGTGTAGTTGTGATACATTTTTTTTTTTTTTTCACTCATGCTGTATTAATATCAGCAGGTAATTGTATGTCATGTAGGCAAATAAATGTCACTATTCCAAGTAGGAATATCGCATGTTGAAAATGTAATGTTTATCAATGCAAGGGGTGTTAAAATGTAATTCAAATGACTGTAAATCACGACTATCATTTTTCTACCACTGAATGTTCTGCTGGGCTGCTAGGTGCAGCCTCATTTTCTGTGGGATCGTCCACCTTAGCCCCATGTGCTTGCTTGCAATGAGAGGCATGAATCCAACTTTCTATTTTGGGTCCATATTTGTTTCTATTCTTATCAATCTCCTATGGTTTATCAATTCGTTCCAAGATACCGCAACCAAAGGTTTTAACCAAAGCTCTACCAAACTATTTCCAATTTGAACAAAAATGCCAGTGAAACAATGATTCGAAGGATTAACTTCAAGGGGTCAATAAATTTATTCTATAGCCAGATCTAATTTTCCCATCCAATAGTTTGCCTTGCCACATGTCATATTATAACACCTTAATAAACCTTCGAAAAAATGTTTCCCATCTCAACAAATTTCCTTTTTTACAAATAGCCATGTGTAACTTACGTATTTAACTACAATTTCCTCTCAATTTGTTTGGCCTAACTGGCCGCAAAAGTGGCTGCCAGCATGCAGTACCGTTTTTTATCTACCAAGGAAGTGTTCCACACAAGACCTCTACCAAAATGTTGTTTGTAAAAACAAATCTGGGATTTCTGATTACATGGATGCACACTCTCAGGACATTTTCAGGCTGCTGTTAACAATCCACTACGATGACTTAATTCCTTTACCCACAATCAAATAATTAGTACAAATTGAGGATATTATCCCTATCACATTCTTTTATAGATTCATTATGTTGGATCTAATTTTTTCCAATAATTTTCCACTGCTGTAAGGCGGAACAATAGCTCTCATAAGTCTTAGTAATATCGTACTTAATTTGCCCAGCAGAGAATAATTTATTTACTATCCTTTCTCATCTGTTAACCAGTGACTTTGTTTAAACTCCAGAACTGAAAACCCACAATAGTTCAAACCAGCAAAATTTTCTTTACTCTTTTCCCATATCATCTATGCCTAAAACACATCCATACATACAGCACAATTTATATGCTGATAAAATTCAAGTTTATATATATAAAATCCATGAGCAGAGTATTCTGGGAAGTCAGTGTAAGACCTCTCCCAAATTTGGATGATTTTGTACTTCCTCATTTCCTTTTATGAAGCTCATATCCATAAATAGATGTTATTCTCATATACATTCTATCAAAAATGGAATCCCAAAATTACTCACAATTTTACTATTAATTAATGGCTGCTCATAACCCAGCACATCAAATTTTTATATTCCATTTCCCTTGACAAAAGAGATAATGTTCATAATCAAATTATATTTCTATTTTATTTTACGGATTCTCTGGATATTCAATCCCATCCACATATCCCAATCCCATCCACATATAACTATCCATTTCCAGACAGGCACACTGTCGGTGTCAACAATCTTGTAAGATTGATACACAAAAACACACACACACATGCATTATGCATATTTGTTTGCGTTGGAACCATTATTTACAGATCAGATGGGTGTCAATTTTATTTCAATTTCATAAAATTTGTCAATCAAATTCAAAATGCTTATAGACAAATAAACCAAAAGTCCATTCTTAGAAAACCCTTATGATGTCACATTGAAATTACCCTTTCTGCCTTCACAATAATCTATCCAAATTTTGACTACACACCCATTTGCATGTCAGTCGACCATTGACCTATCAATCGTGCGGAACAATAGTCCGAAATTCCCACCTGATCATCATGTGACTCTTGTTACTTGGTTTGCCAAAAATTGCAACGCAATTGTTCCAAACTTTGTAAATTTAAAATTGCTGTGCCCAAAATAGAAGATCCAATTTTGGCATTTGATCAATTAATTATTAATTTGTTAACAAGCAAAAAGAAAAAATGAATCATTCTTGCTCTGAAAACTTTTCAGACACAAGAATCATCGACAGTTATTCATGTTTGTCCAGTAATCGAATCTGTTGAGGCCAATCATCATTTGGGATTTGCAGCAATGAAGGCCTAATCATTGTCTGAGGTACCGGTAAGCACTGGTACCCTTGATCTTGGTTTGCCCCATGACCTTGTCTTCCTGTTGACATACGGACATCTTCTTCTCCAATGTCCCATCTTTCCACACTCGAAACACCGGTTTCTGTCGTTGTCTGATCTGTGCACCTGTGCACTTGTATTGCTGGGCTGCATCTCTACATCCCTGAGTTGCCACTGCAATCTCTCGTTATCTCCTGCAACACGAAAAAATTCTCTGTACCGTCCTTTTTGGGGAGACAACTGGAAATCAGATGGGACAACTGTGACTTTCATTCCTAATTTCGAGGGCAGTTGTGCATTTGTCTCCTCCACTGTATCCTGTATCCTTTTTATTTTAAGTTCTAGTTCCGTTATCCTTTCTTGCTGTTCCCGTTGTCTGGATTCACCATCCCAAAGATGGACTGCAAGCCAGTCTACCGTTAGATTCTGTCTCTTCCTGGCTTTCAATCTTTGTTCCAATCTTTCCAATCGACTTCGCTCAAATGTACCATCTCTTGGAAACTCCTCATCATGTCCCTTTGTCCACAAATACCAATTCTCGACCTGCCTTATAGCTTCTGCACCATAACGGTCGTACATATGATGTGTACAAGTACCTTTTTTTGGAATCTCTGGTTGTCCTTGTGTATTCTTGCAGGCTCCATTTCCCATTCTGCCTTTTATCAAAGTAGCGTTGGATGTGTTGTAGTTTGTTCCTCTAAAGCTTCACTCGTACCTCCAGGAAGGGTCTCTCCACCTGTTCGCACGGTGATTTCCAGAGAATCTCCCTCAGCCGTGGCTTTTGCACAATCCAATCTCACAGATCAGTATTTGCAGATGAGCCGGAGGGTCAGTATGAAATGGGTGAATCCTCAGGTGTCCGCTCTGTTGACGGGGAAATCACACAATGGTAACCGCACATATATATCTGTATATAAACTCACCACCTTGCTCAATATTCCCAGGTTGTCTCCACATTGTTAATATCACGCAAAGATATCAAAGCTTCTTTCTTGAGACCGCATTTTCATCAATCAAACAATCAATATATTCAATTCAATTTATTCAGTTAAATTTATTCTATTAAATTCAATCAATTAGATTCAATCTCAATTAATTCATCAATATTCATCAATAAATTAAATTAATCATTCTGGATGACTCCTTGCATAAGCCCTTTCCCCAATGATGTCAGGACAGGTCCATCCATTGACCGTCACCTCTGGTTCGTACCTCATGTTAATTGATGAATCACCGTCCTGTCCTAGGGTCATATCTGACATATTTCCCCATTTTGCCTGGTCTCCACAAATTTTCTTTGCAACCACTAAAGGCAACTCATCCTTCATTCGTGAGACAGCCAAAATGGACGGCAGATATTAAAGTTCATTGGGAAAAATATCTCATCATTTTTCTTTTAATAGTATCCAAAATCTCTTGGCAATATAAATTTCGTAAAACTCCTGAAATAAGACTGTAAAATTTCTTCAATCATGCTAAATTTTGAAACTCCATCGCTTGTAATACCCAATTTATCCCATAGGGCTTGAAAGTTCTTTCCCAAGTTCATGCAGCATTCTGCATTTGAACCCTATGATATCATTCATAATAATCATCATGATTTTATAGTCATGGTCCTATCATAATCATCTATTTAAAACGAACATTTCCTTTATCACCACAGCTATGTGGTATAATCAACAATAGAATAAAACTGTACATAGCAACAGACTACCTCATGGCCACTTAGTATACCTATTGACAATAAGTCATAACAATATCGAATAATCATTGAACAATTCAAAAATCGCTTCCCCTGCTCCAGCCGCAGCATCCGTGATATTTGTTTGCTCATTCACTATTCCTGATTCGTCATCAAGGATCTCCATCATCACACAGCGTACTTAATTCCGCATTCTAATGAGAATTCAACAGGATTTTACGACTCAAAGGAAAATAACGAGCAGACCTTTTGCAGGATGATCGTTACAAAAATCGTTACATATATTAAAGTATTTATGATGTCGACAAATCATATCTTAATTCTTACAAGATTTTGGTTCTTTGAATAAATCACAGCACCGGGAGAACCAGCTCCAAAAATGGATCTTTGTGTTTATTCAGCACCCTAGTAATTGGTTCTTTGTGTACTAATTACACAGCACCCAGGCCCCGCTCATATGGATCTTTGTGCAGCGCTACACAGCACCTGAGCAAAAGGGGTTTCATCTACATTTTCCCTATCTGGTGTACCATCCGTGATATTTGTCTGCTCATTCACTATTCCTGATTCGTCATCAAGGATCTCCATCATCACACAGCGTACTTAATTCCGCTTTTTAATGAGAGTTCAACAGGAATTTACGACTCAAAGGAAAAGAACGAGCAGACCTTTTGCAGGACGATAACTGGAATTAGTCGTGAAAATATATCCAAATACACAAAAATACACACCCACACAAATAAACAACATTTATTCCGTTTAACAGAACAAACATTTCCTCTATCATGACATGCATGTCTTCAAAATTATATGCCCAAGAGAAAAAGTAAAATTAATTAAAACTGCGGGCAGTGATAATCCGGGGACCATACCGCTCCATCCTGATTGGACGGGTGCGTGCTAGAGTCGTTAATAACGACAGTCCAGATCCGATTGTTAAAAATTTTAACTCAATCGATCGAAAAATGAACGCAGGGATGCATTTTAAAGGTGCAGTGGCACTAACTGAGTTGCCACGAATATGGCCACGAAATTGCCAATATGGCCATCACAAAATATTTTCCTTAATCAATTGGCTCATAGCATAACCAATCTGTAAGTATTTCATCCGAAGATGTATTTCTGAGGACTTTTGATTAAATAAGTCATTTATAAATCAACGAGTTAATTTATTAAATGATTAATCAATAAATTAATATTTTCCTTGACAGCCACATCCCTTGGTCAGTGTTATGTCCAAATATCAGCTTCCTTACTCAAAAGGTGCCTGAGTTAATGTAATGTAATTACTGTAATAAGATTACTGCAATTACTGTAATGATTACTGTAATTACTGTAATTACCGGAACTGTAATTACTGTAATTACCTCAGGTAATTACTGTAATGTAATTACTGTAATTTAATAAGCAATGTAATTAATTAAATAAGTACTTCATTAATCGCTAATAATGAAATAATTTCTGAATTCTTATCCGATTCACTTAACATTTTGAGTGTCCCCAAAACGTTGAAGCAAAACGTTGCAACAACGAAAGTGAAACGTTGTAGCGACGTTGTGGAAACGTCAGCAAAACCCAACAAACAAGAACAGTACACATTTCCTGTAATTATCTCCCATAATCACAACAAGAACAGTACACATTTCCTGTAATTATTTCTCATACTCACCAAGAACAGTACACATTTCCTGTAATTATCTCTCATACTCACAACAAGAACAGTACACATTTCCTGTAATTATCTCTCATACTCACAACAAGAACAGTACACATTTCCTGTAATTATCTCTCATACTCACAACAAGAACAGTACACATTTCCTGTAATTATTTCTCATAATCACAACAAGAACAGTACACATTTCCTGTAATTATCTCTCATAATCACAACAAGAACAGTACACATTTCCTGTAATTATTTCTCATAATCACAACAAGAACAGTACACATTTCCTGTAATTATCTCTCATACTCACAACAAGAACAGTACACATTTCCTGTAATTATTTCTCATACTCACCAAACAAGAACAGTACACATTTCCTGTAATTATCTCTCATACTCACAACAAGAACAGTACACATTTCCTGTAATTATTTCTCATAATCACAACAAGAACAGTACACATTTCCTGTAATTATCTCTCATACTCACAACAAGAACAGTACACATTTCCTGTAATTATCTCTCATACTCACAACAAGAACAGTACACATTTCCTGTAATTATTTCTCATACTCACCAAACAAGAACAGTACACATTTCCTGTAATTATCTCTCATACTCACAACAAGAACAGTACACATTTCCTGTAATTATTTCTCATAATCACAACAAGAACAGTACACATTTCCTGTAATTATCTCTCATACTCACAACAAGAACAGTACACATTTCCTGTAATTATCTCTCATACTCACAACAAGAACAGTACACATTTCCTGTAATTATTTCTCATAATCACAACAAGAACAGTACACATTTCCTGTAATTATTTCTCATAATCACAACAAGAACAGTACACATTTCCTGTAATTATCTCTCATACTCACAACAAGAACAGTACACATTTCCTGTAATTATCTCTCATACTCACAACAAGAACAGTACACATTTCCTGTAATTATCTCTCATACTCACAACAAGAACAGTACACATTTCCTGTAATTATCTCTCATACTCACAACAAGAACAGTACACATTTCCTGTAATTATCTCTCATACTCACAACAAGAACAGTACACATTTCCTGTAATTATTTCTCATAATCACAACAAGAACAGTACACATTTCCTGTAATTATCTCTCATACTCACAACAAGAACAGTACACATTTCCTGTAATTATCTCTCATACTCACAACAAGAACAGTACACATTTCCTGTAATTATTTCTCATAATCACAACAAGAACAGTACACATTTCCTGTAATTATCTCTCATACTCACAACAAGAACAGTACACATTTCCTGTAATTATTTCTCATACTCACCAAACAAGAACAGTACACATTTCCTGTAATTATCTCTCATAATCACAACAAGAACAGTACACATTTCCTGTAATTATCTCTCATACTCACAACAAGAACAGTACACATTTCCTGTAATTATCTCTCATACTCACAACAAGAACAGTACACATTTCCTGTAATTATTTCTCATAATCACAACAAGAACAGTACACATTTCCTGTAATTATTTCTCATAATCACAACAAGAACAGTACACATTTCCTGTAATTATTTCTCATAATCACAACAAGAACAGTACACATTTCCTGTAATTATTTCTCATAATCACAACAAGAACAGTACACATTTCCTGTAATTATTTCTCATAATCACAACAAGAACAGTACACATTTCCTGTAATTATCTCTCAAAACCCAACAAACAAGAACAGTACACATTTCCTGTAATTATCTCCCATAATCACAACAAGAACAGTACACATTTCCTGTAATTATCTCTCATACTCACAACAAGAACAGTACACATTTCCTGTAATTATTTCTCATACTCACCAAACAAGAACAGTACACATTTCCTGTAATTATCTCTCATACTCACAACAAGAACAGTACACATTTCCTGTAATTATTTCTCATAATCACAACAAGAACAGTACACATTTCCTGTAATTATTTCTCATAATCACAACAAGAACAGTACACATTTCCTGTAATTATCTCTCATAATCACAACAAGAACAGTACACATTTCCTGTAATTATTTCTCATAATCACAACAAGAACAGTACACATTTCCTGTAATTATCTCTCATACTCACAACAAGAACAGTACACATTTCCTGTAATTATCTCTCATACTCACAACAAGAACAGTACACATTTCCTGTAATTATCTCCCATAATCACAACAAGAACAGTACACATTTCCTGTAATTATCTCTCATACTCACAACAAGAACAGTACACATTTCCTGTAATTATCTCCCATAATCACAACAAGAACAGTACACATTTCCTGTAATTATCTCTCATACTCACCAAACAAGAACAGTACACATTTCCTGTAATTATCTCTCATACTCACAAACTGGTTAACTAAATAATACAGAATTATTATTATTACCATTAATTGGAATGAGGTAAAATATATATATATAAATATAATTCCCTTTCCCGGTTCCCTGTCGCTCGCCGAGTGCTTTGAACAAGTGCAAAAAAAGAAGTACTTTATACGTGTACGGGTGTGTAAACGAGTGTACCGGCCTTACACGTCCTGGACGCAAACGGTCACAAGGTGCACACTTGCTCCGTTTGCCTCCAGGTCACAGTAAGACCCTTAGTGACCAGCGCAAAAATACGTATTTACAGAAATCATTTAGAAAAAAAAACGAATTATCATCGTGTTGTTTATCGAAATCCCATTCGTGATGGCTCACGCCACCTATATCGCGGCATCGGTGCGCAAAGAAGCCCCAGACCACCTGCTCCCCCATGTATGTACACATAACTTCCAAGTTCGTAAATCATATTGGACAAGACAAGACACACTCACCTTTTAAAGAAGACTTGCTTGTACAATTGATCCCAGCGGTGCCTCCAAGATTGTGGAAGAATTTTGTGTATGACTCACAGGACTCCAATGACCGCACACAGGTTTACAAAATGTCTGGTTTATTAACTGTATTTATTTCATTTCCAATTACCAAAATGATACCGCATAATATAATGGATCAGGTTAACTCTTTTCGCTGGTCCTTCTCGTTCATCCGACACTCCCGTTCGGTCAGCGCTTCACGTAGCAAGTCCTGTCGACTCCACGTTTGCTCTAGTTTATATCCACAAACTGGACTTAATCCTCTGTCCGCTGAAACGTTAATCCTTCTTCCGCTGATGCCCCGAGGTCATGTATTGCACCAAGTCCTGGCATCAACTCGCTCCCCTCCTGCTGTGATTTCCATTTACACAGTAGGAGGGTGCTCTAGCCTGGGGCCTTGACCAGGTGTTTCAAGGGATTATCATGTTCATGCACATTCTGCTTCGTTACCAGATTTAATCAATGAGTTACCAGGGCCAATCAATACGTTACACTGAGTTACACTTCCACACACCTCACAGCCATAAAACACGTAATAAAAACACCTCACAGCCATAAAACACGTAATAAAAACACCTCACAGCCATAAAACACGTAATAAAAACACCTCACAGCCATAAAACACGTAATAAAAACACCTCACAGCCATAAAACACGTAATAAAAACACCTCACAGCCATAAAACACGTAATAAAAACACCTCACAGCCACGAAATTAAAAACACCTCACCACCACGTCATTTAAAAACACCTCACCACCAAGTAATTCAAAACACCTCACCACCACATAATTCAAAACACCTCATCACCAACTAATTCTAAACACCTCACCACCACATAATTAAAAACACCTCACCACCACGTAATTATAAATACCTCACCACCAATTAATTCAAAACACCTCACCACCATGTGATTTAAAAGCACCTCACCACCACGTCATTTAAAAACACCTCACCACCACATAATTCAAAATGCCTCACCACCACGTGATTCAAAACCACCACAACGTTATTAAAAACACTTCACAACCACGGAAACAAAAGTTTGAGGGAGTCGTTAAGTGAGAACACAGGCACTGCCCAGATGTGTAGATATATAGATAAATGACTGTACCCGAGTTGCCGTTTTGTCATGGTTTAAACCAATCATAATTCTAACAATTATTTTGCACAAATGTATTTGTAATATACGTGATATCACATTTTATAAACAATTGAAGTTGAAAAAAAAAATTCCCAAAAAAATTCCCCCCCAAAAAATAGAATTGGAAAATTTTTCAAAAAAAATACCCTTAGGACATACCGACGGGAGAGATATGTGCATACCAGAAGTTTGGTACGATTTCACAAAAGTTTGAGAAAGTAGTTCAGTGACAACACAGGACAACACAGGGCAACACAACACAACACAGGACAGGACAGACGCTGCACAGATATATATATATATATATATATATATATATATATATATATACTTGGCATTTAATATGGAAATTTTTTTTTTCTTGACGTGTTTACTTTCTTAACTCAGTATATCAATCTGGTGAGTTTCTTTTACACTTTGGTGATTTCTTTGTTAAAAGAACCATGTCACTGATTGTCTGTCGCAGCAAAAAGTCAATTACAGGATTATATCACATGTGGCGTGGCAAAATGTACGGACAGATGCATTTGATGATTGGCTTCACAGTCGGGTATACAATGGTTGTTGTGTTCTGTATTAGAGGAAAACAACTGCTGCACATCTCCAAAAGTTATTGCCGCTTCCTCTGGAGATTGTCCGTCAACTCGACAATGCTGTTTGTCATGGAGTGGTGGCTTTACGAAATTACGGCATGAAACAGCGTGCTATTGCTCGGCAGTATGGCATCACTCAAGGTCAGGTGTCAAAGATCCTGAAACGAAATGCTCAGAGGGGTGTCCCTACTCCAATACCGAGGCCAGGACGTCCCCGCAGAACCACAAGGAGGGATGATCACCAGCTGCACCGGTTAGTCCGCAATGGCCGTACCAAGTCAGCTAATCGGCTTAGGGCTGAGTGGCAGCAACTGACAAATGTGCCTGTATCCAGAAGGCTAGTCAACCAACGACTGGTTCAAGCAGGCTATCGTGCCAGGCATCCCCTGAGAAAGCCACGCCTGACCAGACAACACTGCCAGCGCCGATTGCAGTGGGCCAGAGAGCACCGTCAATGGCAGCCAGGACACTGGAATCACGTGATCTTCAGTGACGAGTCTAGATTTCTGGTCTATCGTCAAGATGGCCGCGTCCGAGTGCACAGACAAGTGCATGAAGCCTTCAACAAAGATTGTATAGTGCCAAGAGTCCAAGCTGGAGGTGGTGGGGTGACCTTTTGGGCTGCTTTTCATGCAGGGGGCAAAACTGACCTGGTTGTTCTGAATGGAAACCTGAAACAGTTCAAGTACAGAGGCATTCTGGAAGAAACATTGCTTCCATTTGCTCGTGCAGCCTTTCGAGGAAACTTTGTCTTCCAAGATGACAATCCACGGCCTCATCGTGCTCGCATGATCCAACACTTTCTTGCTGACCATGGTGTAGAGCATATGGAGTGGCCTGCCATGTCCACGGTTATGAATCCGATAGAGAACTTGTGGGCAGAATTAACGCGTCAAATCGACAACTTGGACCAGCAGCCTACCTCTGTGCGTGAATTGCAGCAGACTATTGTCACTGCATGGCAAGCGATTCCTGTCCAAACCTTGGCAAATCTCGTGAACAGCATGCCTCGCCGTGTACGTGCTCTCCTGAATGCTCATGGGGGTTACACGAAGTACTGAACTGTAATTTTACTGTCCGTAATCCCAGTCGTCATTTAACTTTTGTTTTTGTTAAAAAAAATTTTGGCTAATGTGCAAAATAAAGAGATACTTCTGGAAAACGTACAGAAGTTTGACACAGTACTGTCCGTGAATTGAGTTCATCAGTTTGCATCACTTTCAAGGATCAATTTATTTGTTTCGAAATGTCAAATGTGGTTTTTGTTTCTTTTAAAGGTCACATTAACAAAATCTAGAATAATTTCAACATAATTCCAATGAACTTTTGGTTCTAAGACATCTTGAAAAGTAAGTTCACCCCCACAAAAAAATATGCCACATTAAATGCCAAGTCTGTATATATATATATATATATATATATATATATATATATATATATATATATATATATATATATATATATATATATATATCTCTCTCTCTCTCTCTGTGCTCTGCAGGCAGTTCCTTCGACCTCCTGGCTTGGTTTTAGCTCTGATATGCATTGTCAGCTGTGAGACCTTATATAGACAGGTGTGTGCGTTTCCAAATCATGTCAAATACATGGAATTTACCACAGGTGGACTCCAATCAAGGTGTAGAAACATCTCAAAGATGATCAAGAGAAATGGGAGGCACCTGAGCTAAACTTCACGTGTCATAGCAAAGGGTATGAATACTTTTGTCAATGTGATATTTCAGTTTTTTCTTTTTAATAAATTTGCAAAACTTTCTAAAATCCTGTTTTCTCTTTGTCATTGTGGGGTATTGAGTGTAGATTGATGAGGGAAAATATGAATTTAAACGATTTCAGCATAAGGCTGCAACATAACAAAATGTGAAAAAAGTGAAGGGGTCTGAATACAATATATATATGTATATATATATATATATATCCACCTGTCACTTTTCACAAGGCCACTGCCAATATGGTGCCCTTCTACCTGAAAAAACCCCAGTCTTCCCTGATCGAGGTTTGCTGCAAGGAATAGGTGTTTACATAAAGATAAAGAAAATCATAACCATCAACAATGGCCCAGCAGTTCAAAGTGATGTTGAAATAATCAAAAGTAGAAAGAGAGGAAGGATGTCTGCAGACATCGTCGAAGTGTCTGCACGGGGGACAGGACATACCGCCTCAAGCAGAAATCGTTTTTGAGTTATTTACTGTTAACCTGGAGCATGTGCCAAACTTCCCCCATGTTTCTCAAGCTTCCAGCAGTGTGTGAATAGCAGGAAATCCCCGATGGAAACCCTGACGTCCCAAACCAAGGGAAGCTATTGTTCTCGTGTTCCCGTTATCCCCAAAGTAAAGGTGAACCATGCAGTGTTTTTTCCAGGTTCTCCACCAGGAATCCTGCAGCGACCTCTGCTGTTAAATTCTGCATTGACCCTGGGAACGTGAGTTTGTGTGTCAAGTTTTTTTGTCTCGGTTCCAATTGTTTACCCTTGACATCAGAGTACTTTAGCACATGAACCGGGATCAAAGCCATGTAGGAATCACTATGTTGATTTGTTAATTAATTAATAAAGTTACAATTGGTATTTTTAAATACAATGGAGTGTCTCTTGCTCTACATTTCACAAACAACATTTGCTTGCTCTGCCAAGAACCTCACTTAAATCACTGTGAAAGGGAAATAAAACCTGCCCATTGTTGCTCTCAACTAACATCAATGGACCCAACCCGACAAGAAGAGAACTGAGTCGATCACAGAAAAGACTAAATTCAACGACATGTTGATCAATATACTCATATACTCAGATCATATACTCATGATCATATACTCATATACTCAGATCAAAATACCTCCGCCAGGCTGAACAGTTTACGTTTTGTATCCCAATGATCGGCCGCATCTGGATTCGGACCTGAAACAAAATCGAATCGGCTTGTTCTTGTTACCTGACAAACCTGTCCACCGAGGATCGTCCAAATCAATCCACAACTTTGAAATATTATCCTATATATCGTTTTTGGCCCCCACCTCTAAATGGTGAAAAATTATACTTTTTTAAAAAAAATTCTTGTATCTGGATCCGGATCTTCACCAAAATCGAATCCATTCGTCCTTGTCACACACTCAACCTGTTTAGTCCATATTGGTCCACAGCTTTTTAAAATATCGTGTTCACAAACAGAGTTAACTCTCAGCATATCCAAAACCTGTGAACGCTTGATTATCAAATAACTCCCTGAAAAACCAAAACCTGTGAGTACTTGGTTATCAAATAACTCCCTGAAAAACCAAAACCTGTGAACGCTTGGTTATCAAATAACTCCCAGAAAAACCAAAACCTGTGAGTACTTGGTTATCAAATAACTCCCTGGAAAACCAAAACCTGTGAGTGCTTGGTTATCAAATAACTCCCAGAAAAACCAAAACCTGTGAGTACTTGGTTATCAAATAACTCCCTGGAAAACCAAAACCTGTGATCGCTTGGTTATCAAATAACTCCCAGGAAAACCAAAACCTGTGAGTACTTGGTTATCAAATAACTCCCTGGAAAACCAAAACCTATGAGTACTTGGTTATCAAATAACTCCCTGAAAAACTAAAACCTGTGAGTGCTTGGTTATCAAATAACTCCCTGGAAAACCAAAACCTGTGAGTACTTGGTTATCAAATAACTCCCTGGAAAACCAAAACCTGTGAGTACTTGGTTATCAAATAACTCCCAGAAAAACCAAAACCTGTGAGTACTTGGTTATCAAATAACTCCCTGGAAAACCAAAACCTGTGATCGCTTGGTTATCAAATAACTCCCAGGAAAACCAAAACCTGTGAGTACTTGGTTATCAAATAACTCCCTGGAAAACCAAAACCTATGAGTACTTGGTTATCAAATAACTCCCTGAAAAACTAAAACCTGTGAGTGCTTGGTTATCAAATAACTCCCTGGAAAACCAAAACCTGTGAGTACTTGGTTATCAAATAACTCCCTGGAAAACCAAAACCTGTGAGTACTTGGTTATCAAATAACTCCCAGAAAAACCAAAACCTGTGAGTGCTTGGTTATCAAATAACTCCCTGGAAAACCAAAACCTGTGAACGCTTGGTTATCAAATAACTCCCTGCAAAACCAAAACCTGTGAGTGCTTGGTTATCAAATAACTCCCTGAAAAACCAAAACCTGTGAGTACTTGGTTATCAAATAACTCCCTGGAAAACCAAAACCTGTGAGTACTTGGTTATCAAATAACTCCCAGAAAAACCAAAACCTGTGAGTGCTTGGTTATCAAATAACTCCCTGGAAAACCAAAACCTGTGATCGCTTGGTTATCAAATAACTCCCAGGAAAACCAAAACCTGTGAGTACTTGGTTATCAAATAACTCCCTGGAAAACCAAAACCTGTGAGTACTTGGTTATCAAATAACTCCCTGGAAAACCAAAACCTGTGAGTACTTGGTTATCAAATAACTCCCTGGAAAACCAAAACCTGTGAGTACTTGGTTATCAAATAACTCCCAGAAAAACCAAAACCTGTGAGTGCTTGGTTATCAAATAACTCCCTGGAAAACCAAAACCTGTGAGTACTTGGTTATCAAATAACTCCCAGGAAAACCAAAACCTGTGAGTACTTGGTTATCAAATAACTCCCAGGAAAACCAAAACCTGTGAGTACTTGGTTATCAAATAACTCCCTGGAAAACCAAAACCTGTGAGTACTTGGTTATCAAATAACTCCCAGGAAAACCAAAACCTGTGAGTACTTGGTTATCAAATAACTCCCTGGAAAACCAAAACCTGTGAACGCTTGGTTATCAAATAACTCCCTGGAAAACCAAAACCTGTGAGTACTTGGTTATCAAATAACTCCCAGGAAAACCAAAACCTGTGAGTACTTGGTTATCAAATAACTCCCAGGAAAACCAAAACCTGTGATCGCTTGGTTATCAAATAACTCCCTGAAAAACCAAAACCTGTGAGTACTTGGTTATCAAATAACTCCCTGAAAAACCAAAACCTGTGAGTACTTGGTTATCAAATAACTCCCTGAAAAACCAAAACCTGTGAGTACTTGGTTATCAAATAACTCCCTGAAAAACCAAAACCTGTGAGTACTTGGTTATCAAATAACTCCCAGAAAAACCAAAACCTGTGAGTGCTTGGTTATCAAATAACTCCCTGAAAAACCAAAACCTGTGAGTACTTGGTTATCAAATAACTCCCTAAAAAACCAAAACCTGTGAGTACTTGGTTATCAAATAACTCCCAGAAAAACCAAAACCTGTGAGTACTTGGTTATCAAATAACTCCCTGGAAAACCAAAACCTGTGAGTACTTGGTTATCAAATAACTCCCTGAAAAACCAAAACCTGTGAGTACTTGGTTATCAAATAACTCCCTGGAAAACCAAAACCTGTGAACGCTTGGTTATCAAATAACTCCCTGGAAAACCAGAACCTGTGAGTACTTGGTTATCAAATAACTCCCAGAAAAACCAAAACCTGTGAGTGCTTGGTTATCAAATAACTCCCTGAAAAACCAAAACCTGTGAGTACTTGGTTATCAAATAACTCCCTGAAAAACCAAAACCTGTGAGTACTTGGTTATCAAATAACTCCCAGAAAAACGAAAACCTGTGAGTGCTTGGTTATCAAATAACTCCCTGGAAAACCAAAACCTGTGAACGCTTGGTTATCAAATAACTCCCAGGAAAACCAAAACCTGTGAGTACTTGGTTATCAAATAACTCCCTGGAAAACCAAAACCTGTGAGTACTTGGTTATCAAATAACTCCCTGAAAAACCAAAACCTGTGAGTACTTGGTTATCAAATAACTCCCTGAAAAACCAAAACCTGTGAGTACTTGGTTATCAAATAACTCCCAGAAAAACGAAAACCTGTGAGTGCTTGGTTATCAAATAACTCCCTGGAAAACCAAAACCTGTGAACGCTTGGTTATCAAATAACTCCCAGGAAAACCAAAACCTGTGAGTACTTGGTTATCAAATAACTCCCTGGAAAACCAAAACCTGTGAGTACTTGGTTATCAAATAACTCCCTGGAAAACCAAAACCTGTGATCGCTTGGTTATCAAATAACTCCCAGGAAAACCAAAACCTGTGAGTACTTGGTTATCAAATAACTCCCTGGAAAACCAAAACCTATGAGTACTTGGTTATCAAATAACTCCCTGAAAAACCAAAACCTGTGAGTACTTGGTTATCAAATAACTCCCTGGAAAACCAAAACCTGTGAGTACTTGGTTATCAAATAACTCCCTGGAAAACCAAAACCTGTGAGTACTTGGTTATCAAATAACTCCCAGAAAAACCAAAACCTGTGAGTGCTTGGTTATCAAATAACTCCCTGGAAAACCAAAACCTGTGAACGCTTGGTTATCAAATAACTCCCTGAAAAACCAAAACCTGTGAGTACTTGGTTATCAAATAACTCCCTGCAAAACCAAAACCTGTGAGTGCTTGGTTATCAAATAACTCCCTGAAAAACCAAAACCTGTGAGTACTTGGTTATCAAATAACTCCCTGGAAAACCAAAACCTGTGAGTACTTGGTTATCAAATAACTCCCAGAAAAACCAAAACCTGTGAGTGCTTGGTTATCAAATAACTCCCAGAAAAACCAAAACCTGTGAGTGCTTGGTTATCAAATAACTCCCTGGAAAACCAAAACCTGTGATCGCTTGGTTATCAAATAACTCCCAGGAAAACCAAAACCTGTGAGTACTTGGTTATCAAATAACTCCCTGGAAAACCAAAACCTGTGAGTACTTGGTTATCAAATAACTCCCTGGAAAACCAAAACCTGTGAGTACTTGGTTATCAAATAACTCCCTGGAAAACCAAAACCTGTGAGTACTTGGTTATCAAATAACTCCCAGAAAAACCAAAACCTGTGAGTGCTTGGTTATCAAATAACTCCCTGGAAAACCAAAACCTGTGAGTACTTGGTTATCAAATAACTCCCAGGAAAACCAAAACCTGTGAGTACTTGGTTATCAAATAACTCCCAGGAAAACCAAAACCTGTGAGTACTTGGTTATCAAATAACTCCCTGGAAAACCAAAACCTGTGAGTACTTGGTTATCAAATAACTCCCAGGAAAACCAAAACCTGTGAGTACTTGGTTATCAAATAACTCCCTGGAAAACCAAAACCTGTGAACGCTTGGTTATCAAATAACTCCCTGGAAAACCAAAACCTGTGAGTACTTGGTTATCAAATAACTCCCAGGAAAACCAAAACCTGTGAGTACTTGGTTATCAAATAACTCCCAGGAAAACCAAAACCTGTGATCGCTTGGTTATCAAATAACTCCCTGGAAAACCAAAACCTGTGAGTACTTGGTTATCAAATAACTCCCTGAAAAACCAAAACCTGTGAGTACTTGGTTATCAAATAACTCCCAGAAAAACCAAAACCTGTGAGTGCTTGGTTATCAAATAACTCCCAGGAAAACCAAAACCTGTGAGTACTTGGTTATCAAATAACTCCCTGGAAAACCAAAACCTGTGATCGCTTGGTTATCAAATAACTCCCAGGAAAACCAAAACCTGTGAGTACTTGGTTATCAAATAACTCCCTGGAAAACCAAAACCTATGAGTACTTGGTTATCAAATAACTCCCTGAAAAACCAAAACCTGTGAGTACTTGGTTATCAAATAACTCCCTGGAAAACCAAAACCTGTGAGTACTTGGTTATCAAATAACTCCCTGGAAAACCAAAACCTGTGAGTACTTGGTTATCAAATAACTCCCAGAAAAACCAAAACCTGTGAGTGCTTGGTGATCAAATAACTCCCTGGAAAACCAAAACCTGTGAACGCTTGGTTATCAAATAACTCCCTGCAAAACCAAAACCTGTGAGTGCTTGGTTATCAAATAACTCCCTGAAAAACCAAAACCTGTGAGTACTTGGTTATCAAATAACTCCCTGGAAAACCAAAACCTGTGAGTACTTGGTTATCAAATAACTCCCAGAAAAACCAAAACCTGTGAGTGCATGGTTATCAAATAACTCCCAGAAAAACCAAAACCTGTGAGTGCTTGGTTATCAAATAACTCCCTGGAAAACCAAAACCTGTGATCGCTTGGTTATCAAATAACTCCCAGGAAAACCAAAACCTGTGAGTACTTGGTTTTCAAATAACTCCCTGGAAAACCAAAACCTGTGAGTACTTGGTTATCAAATAACTCCCTGGAAAACCAAAACCTGTGAGTACTTGGTTATCAAATAACTCCCTGGAAAACCAAAACCTGTGAGTACTTGGTTATCAAATAACTCCCAGAAAAACCAAAACCTGTGAGTGCTTGGTTATCAAATAACTCCCCTGGAAAACCAAAACCTGTGAGTACTTGGTTATCAAATAACTCCCAGGAAAACCAAAACCTGTGAGTACTTGGTTATCAAATAACTCCCAGGAAAACCAAAACCTGTGAGTACTTGGTTATCAAATAACTCCCTGGAAAACCAAAACCTGTGAGTACTTGGTTATCAAATAACTCCCAGGAAAACCAAAACCTGTGAGTACTTGGTTATCAAATAACTCCCTGGAAAACCAAAACCTGTGAACGCTTGGTTATCAAATAACTCCCTGGAAAACCAAAACCTGTGAGTACTTGGTTATCAAATAACTCCCAGGAAAACCAAAACCTGTGAGTACTTGGTTATCAAATAACTCCCAGGAAAACCAAAACCTGTGATCGCTTGGTTATCAAATAACTCCCTGAAAAACCAAAACCTGTGAGTACTTGGTTATCAAATAACTCCCTGAAAAACCAAAACCTGTGAGTACTTGGTTATCAAATAACTCCCTGAAAAACCAAAACCTGTGAGTACTTGGTTATCAAATAACTCCCTGAAAAACCAAAACCTGTGAGTACTTGGTTATCAAATAACTCCCAGAAAAACCAAAACCTGTGAGTGCTTGGTTATCAAATAACTCCCTGAAAAACCAAAACCTGTGAGTACTTGGTTATCAAATAACTCCCTGAAAAACCAAAACCTGTGAGTACTTGGTTATCAAATAACTCCCAGAAAAACCAAAACCTGTGAGTACTTGGTTATCAAATAACTCCCTGGAAAACCAAAACCTGTGAGTACTTGGTTATCAAATAACTCCCTGAAAAACCAAAACCTGTGAGTACTTGGTTATCAAATAACTCCCTGAAAAACCAAAACCTGTGAGTACTTGGTTATCAAATAACTCCCAGAAAAACCAAAACCTGTGAGTGCTTGGTTATCAAATAACTCCCTGAAAAACCAAAACCTGTGAGTACTTGGTTATCAAATAACTCCCTGAAAAACCAAAACCTGTGAGTACTTGGTTATCAAATAACTCCCAGAAAAACGAAAACCTGTGAGTGCTTGGTTATCAAATAACTCCCTGGAAAACCAAAACCTGTGAACGCTTGGTTATCAAATAACTCCCAGGAAAACCAAAACCTGTGAGTACTTGGTTATCAAATAACTCCCTGGAAAACCAAAACCTGTGAGTACTTGGTTATCAAATAACTCCCAGGAAAACCAAAACCTGTGATCGCTTGGTTATCAAATAACTCCCTGGAAAACCAAAACCTGTGAGTACTTGGTTATCAAATAACTCCCTGGAAAACCAAAACCTGTGAGTACTTGGTTATCAAATAACTCCCTGGAAAACCAAAACCTGTGAGTACTTGGTTATCAAATAACTCCCAGAAAAACCAAAACCTGTGAGTGCTTGGTTATCAAATTACTCCCTGGAAAACCAAAACCTGTGAGTACTTGGTTATCAAATAACTCCCAGGAAAACCAAAACCTGTGAGTACTTGGTTATCAAATAACTCCCAGGAAAACCAAAACCTGTGAGTACTTGGTTATCAAATAAATCCCTGGAAAACCAAAACCTGTGAGTACTTGGTTATCAAATAACTCCCAGGAAAACCAAAACCTGTGAGTACTTGGTTATCAAATAACTCCCTGGAAAACCAAAACCTGTGAACGCTTGGTTATCAAATAACTCCCTGGAAAACCAAAACCTGTGAGTACTTGGTTATCAAATAACTCCCTGAAAAACCAAAACCTGTGAGTACTTGGTTATCAAATAACTCCCAGAAAAACCAAAACCTGTGAGTGCTTGGTTATCAAATAACTCCCAGGAAAACCAAAACCTGTGAGTACTTGGTTATCAAATAACTCCCTGGAAAACCAAAACCTGTGATCGCTTGGTTATCAAATAACTCCCAGGAAAACCAAAACCTGTGAGTACTTGGTTATCAAATAACTCCCTGGAAAACCAAAACCTATGAGTACTTGGTTATCAAATAACTCCCTGAAAAACCAAAACCTGTGAGTACTTGGTTATCAAATAACTCCCTGGAAAACCAAAACCTGTGAGTACTTGGTTATCAAATAACTCCCTGGAAAACCAAAACCTGTGAGTACTTGGTTATCAAATAACTCCCTGGAAAACCAAAACCTGTGAACGCTTGGTTATCAAATAACTCCCTGCAAAACCAAAACCTGTGAGTGCTTGGTTATCAAATAACTCCCTGAAAAACCAAAACCTGTGAGTACTTGGTTATCAAATAACTCCCTGGAAAACCAAAACCTGTGAGTACTTGGTTATCAAATAACTCCCAGAAAAACCAAAACCTGTGAGTGCATGGTTATCAAATAACTCCCAGAAAAACCAAAACCTGTGAGTGCTTGGTTATCAAATAACTCCCTGGAAAACCAAAACCTGTGATCGCTTGGTTATCAAATAACTCCCAGAAAAACCAAAACCTGTGAGTGCTTGGTTATCAAATAACTCCCTGGAAAACCAAAACCTGTGATCGCTTGGTTATCAAATAACTCCCAGGAAAACCAAAACCTGTGAGTGCTTGGTTATCAAATAACTCCCCTGGAAAACCAAAACCTGTGAGTACTTGGTTATCAAATAACTCCCAGGAAAACCAAAACCTGTGAGTACTTGGTTATCAAATAACTCCCAGGAAAACCAAAACCTGTGAGTACTTGGTTATCAAATAACTCCCAGAAAAACCAAAACCTGTGAGTGCTTGGTTATCAAATAACTCCCTGAAAAACCAAAACCTGTGAGTACTTGGTTATCAAATAACTCCCTGAAAAACCAAAACCTGTGAGTACTTGGTTATCAAATAACTCCCAGAAAAACGAAAACCTGTGAGTGCTTGGTTATCAAATAACTCCCTGGAAAACCAAAACCTGTGAACGCTTGGTTATCAAATAACTCCCAGGAAAACCAAAACCTGTGAGTACTTGGTTATCAAATAACTCCCTGGAAAACCAAAACCTGTGAGTACTTGGTTATCAAATAACTCCCTGAAAAACCAAAACCTGTGAGTACTTGGTTATCAAATAACTCCCTGAAAAACCAAAACCTGTGAGTACATGGTTATCAAATAACTCCCAGAAAAACGAAAACCTGTGAGTGCTTGGTTATCAAATAACTCCCTGGAAAACCAAAACCTGTGAACGCTTGGTTATCAAATAACTCCCAGGAAAACCAAAACCTGTGAGTACTTGGTTATCAAATAACTCCCTGGAAAACCAAAACCTGTGAGTACTTGGTTATCAAATAACTCCCTGGAAAACCAAAACCTGTGATCGCTTGGTTATCAAATAACTCCCAGGAAAACCAAAACCTGTGAGTACTTGGTTATCAAATAACTCCCTGGAAAACCAAAACCTATGAGTACTTGGTTATCAAATAACTCCCTGAAAAACCAAAACCTGTGAGTACTTGGTTATCAAATAACTCCCTGGAAAACCAAAACCTGTGAGTACTTGGTTATCAAATAACTCCCTGGAAAACCAAAACCTGTGAGTACTTGGTTATCAAATAACTCCCAGAAAAACCAAAACCTGTGAGTGCTTGGTTATCAAATAACTCCCTGGAAAACCAAAACCTGTGAACGCTTGGTTATCAAATAACTCCCTGCAAAACCAAAACCTGTGAGTGCTTGGTTATCAAATAACTCCCTGAAAAACCAAAACCTGTGAGTACTTGGTTATCAAATAACTCCCTGGAAAACCAAAACCTGTGAGTACTTGGTTATCAAATAACTCCCAGAAAAACCAAAACCTGTGAGTGCTTGGTTATCAAATAACTCCCAGAAAAACCAAAACCTGTGAGTGCTTGGTTATCAAATAACTCCCTGGAAAACCAAAACCTGTGATCGCTTGGTTATCAAATAACTCCCAGGAAAACCAAAACCTGTGAGTACTTGGTTATCAAATAACTCCCTGGAAAACCAAAACCTGTGAGTACTTGGTTATCAAATAACTCCCTGGAAAACCAAAACCTGTGAGTACTTGGTTATCAAATAACTCCCTGGAAAACCAAAACCTGTGAGTACTTGGTTATCAAATAACTCCCAGAAAAACCAAAACCTGTGAGTGCTTGGTTATCAAATAACTCCCTGGAAAACCAAAACCTGTGAGTACTTGGTTATCAAATAACTCCCAGGAAAACCAAAACCTGTGAGTACTTGGTTATCAAATAACTCCCAGGAAAACCAAAACCTGTGAGTACTTGGTTATCAAATAACTCCCTGGAAAACCAAAACCTGTGAGTACTTGGTTATCAAATAACTCCCAGGAAAACCAAAACCTGTGAGTACTTGGTTATCAAATAACTCCCTGGAAAACCAAAACCTGTGAACGCTTGGTTATCAAATAACTCCCTGGAAAACCAAAACCTGTGAGTACTTGGTTATCAAATAACTCCCAGGAAAACCAAAACCTGTGAGTACTTGGTTATCAAATAACTCCCAGGAAAACCAAAACCTGTGATCGCTTGGTTATCAAATAACTCCCTGGAAAACCAAAACCTGTGAGTACTTGGTTATCAAATAACTCCCTGAAAAACCAAAACCTGTGAGTACTTGGTTATCAAATAACTCCCAGAAAAACCAAAACCTGTGAGTGCTTGGTTATCAAATAACTCCCAGGAAAACCAAAACCTGTGAGTACTTGGTTATCAAATAACTCCCTGGAAAACCAAAACCTGTGATCGCTTGGTTATCAAATAACTCCCTGGAAAACCAAAACCTATGAGTACTTGGTTATCAAATAACTCCCTGAAAAACCAAAACCTGTGAGTACTTGGTTATCAAATAACTCCCTGGAAAACCAAAACCTGTGAGTACTTGGTTATCAAATAACTCCCTGGAAAACCAAAACCTGTGAGTACTTGGTTATCAAATAACTCCCAGGAAAACCAAAACCTGTGAGTACTTGGTTATCAAATAACTCCCTGGAAAACCAAAACCTGTGAACGCTTGGTTATCAAATAACTCCCTGGAAAACCAAAACCTGTGAGTACTTGGTTATCAAATAACTCCCAGGAAAACCAAAACCTGTGAGTACTTGGTTATCAAATAACTCCCAGGAAAACCAAAACCTGTGATCGCTTGGTTATCAAATAACTCCCTGAAAAACCAAAACCTGTGAGTACTTGGTTATCAAATAACTCCCTGAAAAACCAAAACCTGTGAGTACTTGGTTATCAAATAACTCCCTGAAAAACCAAAACCTGTGAGTACTTGGTTATCAAATAACTCCCTGAAAAACCAAAACCTGTGAGTACTTGGTTATCAAATAACTCCCAGAAAAACCAAAACCTGTGAGTGCTTGGTTATCAAATAACTCCCTGAAAAACCAAAACCTGTGAGTACTTGGTTATCAAATAACTCCCTGAAAAACCAAAACCTGTGAGTACTTGGTTATCAAATAACTCCCAGAAAAACCAAAACCTGTGAGTACTTGGTTATCAAATAACTCCCTGGAAAACCAAAACCTGTGAGTACTTGGTTATCAAATAACTCCCTGAAAAACCAAAACCTGTGAGTACTTGGTTATCAAATAACTCCCTGAAAAACCAAAACCTGTGAGTACTTGGTTATCAAATAACTCCCAGAAAAACCAAAACCTGTGAGTGCTTGGTTATCAAATAACTCCCTGAAAAACCAAAACCTGTGAGTACTTGGTTATCAAATAACTCCCTGAAAAACCAAAACCTGTGAGTACTTGGTTATCAAATAACTCCCAGAAAAACGAAAACCTGTGAGTGCTTGGTTATCAAATAACTCCCTGGAAAACCAAAACCTGTGAACGCTTGGTTATCAAATAACTCCCAGGAAAACCAAAACCTGTGAGTACTTGGTTATCAAATAACTCCCTGGAAAACCAAAACCTGTGAGTACTTGGTTATCAAATAACTCCCAGGAAAACCAAAACCTGTGATCGCTTGGTTATCAAATAACTCCCTGGAAAACCAAAACCTGTGAGTACTTGGTTATCAAATAACTCCCTGGAAAACCAAAACCTGTGAGTACTTGGTTATCAAATAACTCCCTGGAAAACCAAAACCTGTGAGTACTTGGTTATCAAATAACTCCCAGAAAAACCAAAACCTGTGAGTGCTTGGTTATCAAATTACTCCCTGGAAAACCAAAACCTGTGAGTACTTGGTTATCAAATAACTCCCAGGAAAACCAAAACCTGTGAGTACTTGGTTATCAAATAACTCCCAGGAAAACCAAAACCTGTGAGTACTTGGTTATCAAATAAATCCCTGGAAAACCAAAACCTGTGAGTACTTGGTTATCAAATAACTCCCAGGAAAACCAAAACCTGTGAGTACTTGGTTATCAAATAACTCCCTGGAAAACCAAAACCTGTGAACGCTTGGTTATCAAATAACTCCCTGGAAAACCAAAACCTGTGAGTACTTGGTTATCAAATAACTCCCTGAAAAACCAAAACCTGTGAGTACTTGGTTATCAAATAACTCCCAGAAAAACCAAAACCTGTGAGTGCTTGGTTATCAAATAACTCCCAGGAAAACCAAAACCTGTGAGTACTTGGTTATCAAATAACTCCCTGGAAAACCAAAACCTGTGATCGCTTGGTTATCAAATAACTCCCAGGAAAACCAAAACCTGTGAGTACTTGGTTATCAAATAACTCCCTGGAAAACCAAAACCTATGAGTACTTGGTTATCAAATAACTCCCTGAAAAACCAAAACCTGTGAGTACTTGGTTATCAAATAACTCCCTGGAAAACCAAAACCTGTGAGTACTTGGTTATCAAATAACTCCCTGGAAAACCAAAACCTGTGAGTACTTGGTTATCAAATAACTCCCAGAAAAACCAAAACCTGTGAGTGCTTGGTGATCAAATAACTCCCTGGAAAACCAAAACCTGTGAACGCATGGTTATCAAATAACTCCCTGCAAAACCAAAACCTGTGAGTGCTTGGTTATCAAATAACTCCCTGAAAAACCAAAACCTGTGAGTACTTGGTTATCAAATAACTCCCTGGAAAACCAAAACCTGTGAGTACTTGGTTATCAAATAACTCCCAGAAAAACCAAAACCTGTGAGTGCATGGTTATCAAATAACTCCCAGAAAAACCAAAACCTGTGAGTGCTTGGTTATCAAATAACTCCCTGGAAAACCAAAACCTGTGATCGCTTGGTTATCAAATAACTCCCAGGAAAACCAAAACCTGTGAGTACTTGGTTTTCAAATAACTCCCTGGAAAACCAAAACCTGTGAGTACTTGGTTATCAAATAACTCCCTGGAAAACCAAAACCTGTGAGTACTTGGTTATCAAATAACTCCCTGGAAAACCAAAACCTGTGAGTACTTGGTTATCAAATAACTCCCAGAAAAACCAAAACCTGTGAGTGCTTGGTTATCAAATAACTCCCCTGGAAAACCAAAACCTGTGAGTACTTGGTTATCAAATAACTCCCAGGAAAACCAAAACCTGTGAGTACTTGGTTATCAAATAACTCCCAGGAAAACCAAAACCTGTGAGTACTTGGTTATCAAATAACTCCCTGGAAAACCAAAACCTGTGAGTACTTGGTTATCAAATAACTCCCAGGAAAACCAAAACCTGTGAGTACTTGGTTATCAAATAACTCCCTGGAAAACCAAAACCTGTGAACGCTTGGTTATCAAATAACTCCCTGGAAAACCAAAACCTGTGAGTACTTGGTTATCAAATAACTCCCAGGAAAACCAAAACCTGTGAGTACTTGGTTATCAAATAACTCCCAGGAAAACCAAAACCTGTGATCGCTTGGTTATCAAATAACTCCCTGAAAAACCAAAACCTGTGAGTACTTGGTTATCAAATAACTCCCTGAAAAACCAAAACCTGTGAGTACTTGGTTATCAAATAACTCCCTGAAAAACCAAAACCTGTGAGTACTTGGTTATCAAATAACTCCCTCAAAAACCAAAACCTGTGAGTACTTGGTTATCAAATAACTCCCAGAAAAACCAAAACCTGTGAGTGCTTGGTTATCAAATAACTCCCTGAAAAACCAAAACCTGTGAGTACTTGGTTATCAAATAACTCCCTGAAAAACCAAAACCTGTGAGTACTTGGTTATCAAATAACTCCCAGAAAAACCAAAACCTGTGAGTACTTGGTTATCAAATAACTCCCTGGAAAACCAAAACCTGTGAGTACTTGGTTATCAAATAACTCCCTGAAAAACCAAAACCTGTGAGTACTTGGTTATCAAATAACTCCCTGAAAAACCAAAACCTGTGAGTACTTGGTTATCAAATAACTCCCAGAAAAACCAAAACCTGTGAGTGCTTGGTTATCAAATAACTCCCTGAAAAACCAAAACCTGTGAGTACTTGGTTATCAAATAACTCCCTGAAAAACCAAAACCTGTGAGTACTTGGTTATCAAATAACTCCCAGAAAAACGAAAACCTGTGAGTGCTTGGTTATCAAATAACTCCCTGGAAAACCAAAACCTGTGAACGCTTGGTTATCAAATAACTCCCAGGAAAACCAAAACCTGTGAGTACTTGGTTATCAAATAACTCCCTGGAAAACCAAAACCTGTGAGTACTTGGTTATCAAATAACTCCCAGGAAAACCAAAACCTGTGATCGCTTGGTTATCAAATAACTCCCTGGAAAACCAAAACCTGTGAGTACTTGGTTATCAAATAACTCCCTGGAAAACCAAAACCTGTGAGTACTTGGTTATCAAATAACTCCCTGGAAAACCAAAACCTGTGAGTACTTGGTTATCAAATAACTCCCAGAAAAACCAAAACCTGTGAGTGCTTGGTTATCAAATTACTCCCTGGAAAACCAAAACCTGTGAGTACTTGGTTATCAAATAACTCCCAGGAAAACCAAAACCTGTGAGTACTTGGTTATCAAATAACTCCCAGGAAAACCAAAACCTGTGAGTACTTGGTTATCAAATAAATCCCTGGAAAACCAAAACCTGTGAGTACTTGGTTATCAAATAACTCCCAGGAAAACCAAAACCTGTGAGTACTTGGTTATCAAATAACTCCCTGGAAAACCAAAACCTGTGAACGCTTGGTTATCAAATAACTCCCTGGAAAACCAAAACCTGTGAGTACTTGGTTATCAAATAACTCCCAGGAAAACCAAAACCTGTGAGTACTTGGTTATCAAATAACTCCCAGGAAAACCAAAACCTGTGATCGCTTGGTTATCAAATAACTCCCTGAAAAACCAAAACCTGTGAGTACTTGGTTATCAAATAACTCCCTGAAAAACCAAAACCTGTGAGTACTTGGTTATCAAATAACTCCCTGAAAAACCAAAACCTGTGAGTACTTGGTTATCAAATAACTCCCTGAAAAACCAAAACCTGTGAGTACTTGGTTATCAAATAACTCCCAGAAAAACCAAAACCTGTGAGTGCTTGGTTATCAAATAACTCCCTGAAAAACCAAAACCTGTGAGTACTTGGTTATCAAATAACTCCCTGAAAAACCAAAACCTGTGAGTACTTGGTTATCAAATAACTCCCAGAAAAACCAAAACCTGTGAGTACTTGGTTATCAAATAACTCCCTGGAAAACCAAAACCTGTGAGTACTTGGTTATCAAATAACTCCCTGAAAAACCAAAACCTGTGAGTACTTGGTTATCAAATAACTCCCTGAAAAACCAAAACCTGTGAGTACTTGGTTATCAAATAACTCCCAGAAAAACCAAAACCTGTGAGTGCTTGGTTATCAAATAACTCCCTGAAAAACCAAAACCTGTGAGTACTTGGTTATCAAATAACTCCCTGAAAAACCAAAACCTGTGAGTACTTGGTTATCAAATAACTCCCAGAAAAACGAAAACCTGTGAGTGCTTGGTTATCAAATAACTCCCTGGAAAACCAAAACCTGTGAACGCTTGGTTATCAAATAACTCCCAGGAAAACCAAAACCTGTGAGTACTTGGTTATCAAATAACTCCCTGGAAAACCAAAACCTGTGAGTACTTGGTTATCAAATAACTCCCAGGAAAACCAAAACCTGTGATCGCTTGGTTATCAAATAACTCCCTGGAAAACCAAAACCTGTGAACGCTTGGTTATCAAATAACTCCCAGGAAAACCAAAACCTGTGAGTACTTGGTTATCAAATAACTCCCTGGAAAACCAAAACCTGTGAACGCTTGGTTATCAAATAACTCCCTGGAAAACCAAAACCTGTGAACGCTTGGTTATCAAATAACTCCCAGGAAAACCAAAACCTGTGAGTACTTGGTTATCAAATAACTCCCTGGAAAACCAAAACCTGTGAACGCTTGGTTATCAAATAACTCCCTGGAAAACCAAAACCTGTGAGTACTTGGTTATCAAATAACTCCCTGGAAAACCAAAACCTGTGAACGCTTGGTTATCAAATAACTCCCAGGAAAACCAAAACCTGTGAGTACTTGGTTATCAAATAACTCCCAGGAAAACCAAAACCTGTGATCGCTTGGTTATCAAATAACTCCCTGGAAAACCAAAACCTATGACCGCTTGGTTATTAAATAACTCCCTGGAAAACCAAAACCTGTGAGTACTTGGTTATCAAATAACTCCCTGGAAAACCAAAACCTGTGAACGCTTGGTTATCAAATAACTCCCAGGAAAACCAAAACCTGTGAGTACTTGGTTATCAAATAACTCCCTGGAAAACCAAAACCTGTGAACACTTGGTTATCAAATAACTCCCAGGAAAACCAAAACCTGTGAACGCTTGGTTATCAAATAACTCCCTGGAAAAGCAAAACCTGTGAACGCTTGGTTATCAAATAACTCCCTGGAAAACCAAAACCTGTGAGTACTTGGTTATCAAATAACTTCCTGGAAAACCAAAACCTGTGAACGCTTGGTTATCAAATAACTCCCTGGAAAACCAAAACCTGTGAGTACTTGGTTATCAAATAACTCCCTGGAAAACCAAAACCTGTGAATGCTTGGTTATCAAATAACTCCCAGGAAAACCAAAACCTGTGAGTACTTGGTTATCAAATAACTCCCTGGAAAACCAAAACCTGTGAACGCTTGGTTATCAAATAACTCCCTGGAAAACCAAAACCTGTGAGTACTTGGTTATCAAATAACTCCCTGGAAAACCAAAACCTGCGAACGCTTGGTTATCAAATAACTCCCTGGAAAACCAAAACCTGTGAGTACTTGGTTATCAAATAACTCCCTGGAAAACCAAAACCTGTGAACGCTTGGTTATCAAATAACTCCCAGGAAAACCAAAACCTGTGAGTACTTGGTTATCAAATAACTCCCTGGAAAACCAAAACCTGTGAACGCTTGGTTATCAAATAACTCCCAGGAAAAGCAAAACCTGTGAACGCTTGGTTATCAAATAACTCCCTGGAAAAGCAAAACCTGTGAACGCTTGGTTATCAAATAACTCCCTGGAAAACCAAAACCTGTGAGTACTTGGTTATCAAATAACTTCCTGGAAAACCAAAACCTGTGAACGCTTGGTTATCAAATAACTCCCTGGAAAACCAAAACCTGTGAGTACTTGGTTATCAAATAACTCCCTGGAAAACCAAAACCTGTGAATGCTTGGTTATCAAATAACTCCCAGGAAAACCAAAACCTGTGAACGCTTAGTTATCAAATAACTCCCTGGAAAACCAAAACCTGTGAGTGCTTGGTTATCAAATAAATCCCTGGAAAACCAAAACCTGTGAGTACTTGGTTATCAAATAACTCCCAGGAAAACCAAAACCTGTGAGTACTTGGTTATCAAATAACTCCCTGGAAAACCAAAACCTGTGAGTACTTGGTTTTCAAATAACTCCCTGGAAAACCAAAACCTGTGAACGCTTAGTTATCAAATAACTCCCTGGAAAACCAAAACCTGTGAACGCTTGGTTATCAAATAACTCCCAGGAAAACCAAAACCTGTGAGTACTTGGTTATCAAATAACTCCCTGGAAAACCAAAACCTGTGAACGCTTGGTTATCAAATAACTCCCAGGAAAACCAAAACCTGTGAACGCTTGGTTATCAAATAACTCCCTGGAAAAGCAAAACCTGTGAACGCTTGGTTATCAAATAACTCCCTGGAAAACCAAAACCTGTGAGTACTTGGTTATCAAATAACTCCCTGGAAAACCAAAACCTGTGAATGCTTGGTTATCAAATAACTCCCAGGAAAACCAAAACCTGTGAACGCTTGGTTATCAAATAACTCCCTGAAAAACCAAAACCTGTGAGTACTTGGTTATCAAATAACTCCCAGGAAAACCAAAACCTGTGAGTACTTGGTTATCAAATAACTCCCTGGAAAACCAAAACCTGTGAGTGCTTGGTTATCAAATAACTCCCAGGAAAACCAAAACCTGTGAGTACTTGGTTATCAAATAACTCCCTGAAAAACCAAAACCTGTGAGTGCTTGGTTATCAAATAACTCCCTGAAAAACCAAAACCTGTGAGTACTTGGTTATCAAATAACTCCCTGAAAAACCAAAACCTGTGAGTGCTTGGTTATCGAATAACTCCCAGGAAAACCAAAACCTGTGAGTACTTGGTTATCAAATAACTCCCTGGAAAACCAAAACCTGTGATCGCTTGGTTATCAAATAACTCCCAGGAAAACCAAAACCTGTGAGTACTTGGTTATCAAATAACTCCCTGGAAAACCAAAACCTATGAGTACTTGGTTATCAAATAACTCCCTGAAAAACCAAAACCTGTGAGTACTTGGTTATCAAATAACTCCCTGGAAAACCAAAACCTGTGAGTACTTGGTTATCAAATAACTCCCTGGAAAACCAAAACCTGTGAGTACTTGGTTATCAAATAACTCCCAGAAAACCAAAACCTGTGAGTGCTTGGTGATCAAATAACTCCCTGGAAAACCAAAACCTGTGAACGCTTGGTTATCAAATAACTCCCTGCAAAACCAAAACCTGTGAGTGCTTGGTTATCAAATAACTCCCTGAAAAACCAAAACCTGTGAGTACTTGGTTATCAAATAACTCCCTGGAAAACCAAAACCTGTGAGTACTTGGTTATCAAATAACTCCCAGAAAAACCAAAACCTGTGAGTGCTTGGTTATCAAATAACTCCCAGAAAAACCAAAACCTGTGAGTGCTTGGTTATCAAATAACTCCCTGGAAAACCAAAACCTGTGATCGCTTGGTTATCAAATAACTCCCAGGAAAACCAAAACCTGTGAGTACTTGGTTATCAAATAACTCCCTGGAAAACCAAAACCTGTGAGTACTTGGTTATCAAATAACTCCCTGGAAAACCAAAACCTGTGAGTACTTGGTTATCAAATAACTCCCTGGAAAACCAAAACCTGTGAGTACTTGGTTATCAAATAACTCCCAGAAAAACCAAAACCTGTGAGTGCTTGGTTATCAAATAACTCCCTGGAAAACCAAATCCTGTGAGTACTTGGTTATCAAATAACTCCCAGGAAAACCAAAACCTGTGAGTACTTGGTTATCAAATAACTCCCAGGAAAACCAAAACCTGTGAGTACTTGGTTATCAAATAACTCCCTGGAAAACCAAAACCTGTGAGTACTTGGTTATCAAATAACTCCCAGGAAAACCAAAACCTGTGAGTACTTGGTTATCAAATAACTCCCTGGAAAACCAAAACCTGTGAACGCTTGGTTATCAAATAACTCCCTGGAAAACCAAAACCTGTGAGTACTTGGTTATCAAATAACTCCCAGGAAAACCAAAACCTGTGAGTACTTGGTTATCAAATAACTCCCAGGAAAACCAAAACCTGTGATCGCTTGGTTATCAAATAACTCCCTGAAAAACCAAAACCTGTGAGTACTTGGTTATCAAATAACTCCCTGAAAAACCAAAACCTGTGAGTACTTGGTTATCAAATAACTCCCTGAAAAACCAAGACCTGTGAGTACTTGGTTATCAAATAACTCCCTGAAAAACCAAAACCTGTGAGTACTTGGTTATCAAATAACTCCCAGAAAAACGAAAACCTGTGAGTGCTTGGTTATCAAATAACTCCCTGGAAAACCAAAACCTGTGAACGCTTGGTTATCAAATAACTCCCAGGAAAACCAAAACCTGTGAGTACTTGGTTATCAAATAACTCCCTGGAAAACCAAAACCTGTGAGTACTTGGTTATCAAATAACTCCCAGGAAAACCAAAACCTGTGATCGCTTGGTTATCAAATAACTCCCTGGAAAACCAAAACCTGTGAGTGCTTGGTTATCAAATAACTCCCTGGAAAACCAAAACCTGTGAACGCTTGGTTATCAAATAACTCCCAGGAAAACCAAAACCTGTGAGTACTTGGTTATCAAATAACTCCCTGGAAAACCAAAACCTGTGAACGCTTGGTTATCAAATAACTCCCTGGAAAACCAAAACCTGTGAACGCTTGGTTATCAAATAACTCCCAGGAAAACCAAAACCTGTGAGTACTTGGTTATCAAATAACTCCCTGGAAAACCAAAACCTGTGAACGCTTGGTTATCAAATAACTCCCTGGAAAACCAAAACCTGTGAGTACTTGGTTATCAATTAACTCCCTGGAAAACCAAAACCTGTGAACGCTTGGTTATCAAATAACTCCCAGGAAAACCAAAACCTGTGAGTACTTGGTTATCAAATAACTCCCAGGAAAACCAAAACCTGTGATCGCTTGGTTATCAAATAACTCCCTGGAAAACCAAAACCTGTGAACGCTTGGTTATTAAATAACTCCCTGGAAAACCAAAACCTGTGAGTACTTGGTTATCAAATAACTCCCTGGAAAACCAAAACCTGTGAACGCTTGGTTATCAAATAACTCCCAGGAAAACCAAAACCTGTGAGTACTTGGTTATCAAATAACTCCCTGGAAAACCAAAACCTGTGAACACTTGGTTATCAAATAACTCCCAGGAAAACCAAAACCTGTGAACGCTTGGTTATCAAATAACTCCCTGGAAAAGCAAAACCTGTGAACGCTTGGTTATCAAATAACTCCCTGGAAAACCAAAACCTGTGAGTACTTGGTTATCAAATAACTTCCTGGAAAACCAAAACCTGTGAACGCTTGGTTATCAAATAACTCCCTGGAAAACCAAAACCTGTGAGTACTTGGTTATCAAATAACTCCCTGGAAAACCAAAACCTGTGAATGCTTGGTTATCAAATAACTCCCAGGAAAACCAAAACCTGTGAGTACTTGGTTATCAAATAACTCCCTGGAAAACCAAAACCTGTGAACGCTTGGTTATCAAATAGCTCCCTGGAAAACCAAAACCTGTGAGTACTTGGTTATCAAATAACTCCCTGGAAAACCAAAACCTGTGAGTGCTTGGTTATCAAATAACTCCCTGGAAAACCAAAACCTGTGAACGCTTCGTTATCAAATAACTCCCTGGAAAACCAAAACCTGTGAGTACTTGGTTATCAAATAACTCCCTGGAAAACCAAAACCTGTGAACGCTTGGTTATCAAATAACTCCCAGGAAAACCAAAACCTGTGAGTACCTGGTTATCAAATAACTCCCTGGAAAACCAAAACCTGTGAACGCTTGGTTATCAAATAACTCCCAGGAAAACCAAAACCTGTGAACGCTTGGTTATCAAATAACTCCCTGGAAAAGCAAAACCTGTGAACGCTTGGTTATCAAATAACTCCCTGGAAAACCAAAACCTGTGAGTACTTGGTTATCAAATAACTTCCTGGAAAACCAAAACCTGTGAACGCTTGGTTATCAAATAACTCCCTGGAAAACCAAAACCTGTGAGTACTTGGTTATCAAATAACTCCCTGGAAAACCAAAACCTGTGAATGCTTGGTTATCAAATAACTCCCAGGAAAACCAAAACCTGTGAACGCTTAGTTATCAAATAACTCCCTGGAAAACCAAAACCTGTGAGTGCTTGGTTATCAAATAAATCCCTGGAAAACCAAAACCTGTGAGTACTTGGTTATCAAATAACTCCCAGGAAAACCAAAACCTGTGAGTACTTGGTTATCAAATAACTCCCTGGAAAACCAAAACCTGTGAGTACTTGGTTTTCAAATAACTCCCTGGAAAACCAAAACCTGTGAACGCTTAGTTATCAAATAACTCCCTGGAAAACCAAAACCTGTGAACGCTTGGTTATCAAATAACTCCCTGAAAAACCAAGACCTGTGAGTACTTGGTTATCAAATAACTCCCTGAAAAACCAAAACCTGTGAGTACTTGGTTATCAAATAACTCCCAGAAAAACGAAAACCTGTGAGTGCTTGTTTATCAAATAACTCCCTGGAAAACCAAAACCTGTGAACGCTTGGTTATCAAATAACTCCCAGGAAAACCAAAACCTGTGAGTACTTGGTTATCAAATAACTCCCTGGAAAACCAAAACCTGTGAGTACTTGGTTATCAAATAACTCCCAGGAAAACCAAAACCTGTGATCGCTTGGTTATCAAATAACTCCCTGGAAAACCAAAACCTGTGAGTGCTTGGTTATCAAATAACTCCCTGGAAAACCAAAACCTGTGAACGCTTGGTTATCAAATAACTCCCAGGAAAACCAAAACCTGTGAGTACTTGGTTATCAAATAACTCCCTGGAAAACCAAAACCTGTGAACGCTTGGTTATCAAATAACTCCCTGGAAAACCAAAACCTGTGAACGCTTGGTTATCAAATAACTCCCAGGAAAACCAAAACCTGTGAGTACTTGGTTATCAAATAACTCCCTGGAAAACCAAAACCTGTGAACGCTTGGTTATCAAATAACTCCCTGGAAAACCAAAACCTGTGAGTACTTGGTTATCAATTAACTCCCTGGAAAACCAAAACCTGTGAACGCTTGGTTATCAAATAACTCCCAGGAAAACCAAAACCTGTGAGTACTTGGTTATCAAATAACTCCCAGGAAAACCAAAACCTGTGATCGCTTGGTTATCAAATAACTCCCTGGAAAACCAAAACCTGTGAACGCTTGGTTATTAAATAACTCCCTGGAAAACCAAAACCTGTGAGTACTTGGTTATCAAATAACTCCCTGGAAAACCAAAACCTGTGAACGCTTGGTTATCAAATAACTCCCAGGAAAACCAAAACCTGTGAGTACTTGGTTATCAAATAACTCCCTGGAAAACCAAAACCTGTGAACACTTGGTTATCAAATAACTCCCAGGAAAACCAAAACCTGTGAACGCTTGGTTATCAAATAACTCCCTGGAAAAGCAAAACCTGTGAACGCTTGGTTATCAAATAACTCCCTGGAAAACCAAAACCTGTGAGTACTTGGTTATCAAATAACTTCCTGGAAAACCAAAACCTGTGAACGCTTGGTTATCAAATAACTCCCTGGAAAACCAAAACCTGTGAGTACTTGGTTATCAAATAACTCCCTGGAAAACCAAAACCTGTGAATGCTTGGTTATCAAATAACTCCCAGGAAAACCAAAACCTGTGAGTACTTGGTTATCAAATAACTCCCTGGAAAACCAAAACCTGTGAACGCTTGGTTATCAAATAACTCCCTGGAAAACCAAAACCTGTGAGTACTTGGTTATCAAATAACTCCCTGGAAAACCAAAACCTGTGAGTGCTTGGTTATCAAATAACTCCCTGGAAAACCAAAACCTGTGAACGCTTCGTTATCAAATAACTCCCTGGAAAACCAAAACCTGTGAGTACTTGGTTATCAAATAACTCCCTGGAAAACCAAAACCTGTGAACGCTTGGTTATCAAATAACTCCCAGGAAAACCAAAACCTGTGAGTACCTGGTTATCAAATAACTCCCTGGAAAACCAAAACCTGTGAACGCTTGGTTATCAAATAACTCCCAGGAAAACCAAAACCTGTGAACGCTTGGTTATCAAATAACTCCCTGGAAAAGCAAAACCTGTGAACGCTTGGTTATCAAATAACTCCCTGGAAAACCAAAACCTGTGAGTACTTGGTTATCAAATAACTTCCTGGAAAACCAAAACCTGTGAACGCTTGGTTATCAAATAACTCCCTGGAAAACCAAAACCTGTGAGTACTTGGTTATCAAATAACTCCCTGGAAAACCAAAACCTGTGAATGCTTGGTTATCAAATAACTCCCAGGAAAACCAAAACCTGTGAACGCTTAGTTATCAAATAACTCCCTGGAAAACCAAAACCTGTGAGTGCTTGGTTATCAAATAAATCCCTGGAAAACCAAAACCTGTGAGTACTTGGTTATCAAATAACTCCCAGGAAAACCAAAACCTGTGAGTACTTGGTTATCAAATAACTCCCTGGAAAACCAAAACCTGTGAGTACTTGGTTTTCAAATAACTCCCTGGAAAACCAAAACCTGTGAACGCTTAGTTATCAAATAACTCCCTGGAAAACCAAAACCTGTGAACGCTTGGTTATCAAATAACTCCCAGGAAAACCAAAACCTGTGAGTACTTGGTTATCAAATAACTCCCTGGAAAACCAAAACCTGTGAACGCTTGGTTATCAAATAACTCCCAGGAAAACCAAAACCTGTGAACGCTTGGTTATCAAATAACTCCCTGGAAAAGCAAAACCTGTGAACGCTTGGTTATCAAATAACTCCCTGGAAAACCAAAACCTGTGAGTACTTGGTTATCAAATAACTCCCTGGAAAACCAAAACCTGTGAATGCTTGGTTATCAAATAACTCCCAGGAAAACCAAAACCTGTGAACGCTTGGTTATCAAATAACTCCCTGAAAAACCAAAACCTGTGAGTACTTGGTTATCAAATAACTCCCAGGAAAACCAAAACCTGTGAGTACTTGGTTATCAAATAACTCCCTGGAAAACCAAAACCTGTGAGTGCTTGGTTATCAAATAACTCCCAGGAAAACCAAAACCTGTGAGTACTTGGTTATCAAATAACTCCCTGAAAAACCAAAACCTGTGAGTGCTTGGTTATCAAATAACTCCCTGAAAAACCAAAACCTGTGAGTACCTGGTTATCAAATAACTCCCTGAAAAACCAAAACCTGTGAGTGCTTGGTTATCAAATAACTCCCAGGAAAACCAAAACCTGTGAGTACTTGGTTATCAAATAACTCCCTGGAAAACCAAAACCTGTGATCGCTTGGTTATCAAATAACTCCCAGGAAAACCAAAACCTGTGAGTACTTGGTTATCAAATAACTCCCTGGAAAACCAAAACCTATGAGTACTTGGTTATCAAATAACTCCCTGAAAAACCAAAACCTGTGAGTACTTGGTTATCAAATAACTCCCTGAAAAACCAAAACCTGTGAGTACTTGGTTATCAAATAACTCCCTGGAAAACCAAAACCTGTGAGTACTTGGTTATCAAATAACTCCCTGGAAAACCAAAACCTGTGAGTACTTGGTTATCAAATAACTCCCAGAAAAACCAAAACCTGTGAGTGCTTGGTGATCAAATAACTCCCTGCAAAACCAAAACCTGTGAGTGCTTGGTTATCAAATAACTCCCTGAAAAACCAAAACCTGTGAGTACTTGGTTATCAAATAACTCCCTGGAAAACCAAAACCTGTGAGTACTTGGTTATCAAATAACTCCCAGAAAAACCAAAACCTGTGAGTGCTTGGTTATCAAATAACTCCCAGAAAAACCAAAACCTGTGAGTGCTTGGTTATCAAATAACTCCCTGGAAAACCAAAACCTGTGATCGCTTGGTTATCAAATAACTCCCTGGAAAACCAAAACCTGTGATCGCTTGGTTATCAAATAACTCCCAGGAAAACCAAAACCTGTGAGTACTTGGTTATCAAATAACTCCCTGGAAAACCAAAACCTGTGAGTACTTGGTTATCAAATAACTCCCTGGAAAACCAAAACCTGTGAGTACTTGGTTATCAAATAACTCCCTGGAAAACCAAAACCTGTGAGTACTTGGTTATCAAATAACTCCCAGAAAAACCAAAACCTGTGAGTGCTTGGTTATCAAATAACTCCCTGGAAAACCAAAACCTGTGAGTACTTGGTTATCAAATAACTCCCAGGAAAACCAAAACCTGTGAGTACTTGGTTATCAAATAACTCCCAGGAAAACCAAAACCTGTGAGTACTTGGTTATCAAATAAATCCCTGGAAAACCAAAACCTGTGAGTACTTGGTTATCAAATAACTCCCAGGAAAACCAAAACCTGTGAGTACTTGGTTATCAAATAACTCCCTGGAAAACCAAAACCTGTGAACGCTTGGTTATCAAATAACTCCCTGGAAAACCAAAACCTGTGAGTACTTGGTTATCAAATAACTCCCAGGAAAACCAAAACCTGTGAGTACTTGGTTATCAAATAACTCCCAGGAAAACCAAAACCTGTGATCGCTTGGTTATCAAATAACTCCCTGAAAAACCAAAACCTGTGAGTACTTGGTTATCAAATAACTCCCTGAAAAACCAAAACCTGTGAGTACTTGGGGTTATCAAATAACTCCCTGAAAAACCAAAACCTGTGAGTGCTTGGTTATCAAATAACTCCCTGGAAAACAAAACCTGTGAACGCTTGGTTATCAAATAACTCCCTGGAAAACCAAAACCTGTGAACGCTTGGGTATCAAATTACTCCCTGGAAAACCAAAACCTGTGAACACTTGGTTATCAAATAACTCCCTGGAAAACCAAAACCTGTGAATGCTTGGTTATCAAATAACTCCCTGGAAAACCAAAACCTGTGAGTACTTGGTTATCAAATAACTCCCTGGAAAACCAAAACCTGTGAGTACTTGGTTATCAAATAACTCCCTGAAAAACCAAAACCTGTGAGTACTTGGTTATCAAATAACTCCCAGAAAAACCAAAACCTGTGAGTGCTTGGTTATCAAATAACTCCCTGAAAAACCAAAACCTGTGAGTACTTGGTTATCAAATAACTCCCTGAAAAACCAAAACCTGTGAGTACTTGGTTATCAAATAACTCCCAGAAAAACGAAAACCTGTGAGTGCTTGGTTATCAAATAACTCCCTGGAAAACCAAAACCTGTGAACGCTTGGTTATCAAATAACTCCCAGGAAAACCAAAACCTGTGAGTACTTGGTTATCAAATAACTCCCTGGAAAACCAAAACCTGTGAGTACTTGGTTATCAAATAACTCCCAGGAAAACCAAAACCTGTGATCGCTTGGTTATCAAATAACTCCCTGGAAAACCAAAACCTGTGAGTACTTGGTTATCAAATAACTCCCTGGAAAACCAAAACCTGTGAGTACTTGGTTATCAAATAACTCCCTGGAAAACCAAAACCTGTGAGTACTTGGTTATCAAATAACTCCCAGAAAAACCAAAACCTGTGAGTGCTTGGTTATCAAATAACTCCCTGGAAAACCAAAACCTGTGAGTACTTGGTTATCAAATAACTCCCAGGAAAACCAAAACCTGTGAGTACTTGGTTATCAAATAACTCCCAGGAAAACCAAAACCTGTGAGTACTTGGTTATCAAATAACTCCCTGGAAAACCAAAACCTGTGAGTACTTGGTTATCAAATAACTCCCAGGAAAACCAAAACCTGTGAGTACTTGGTTATCAAATAACTCCCTGGAAAACCAAAACCTGTGAACGCTTGGTTATCAAATAACTCCCTGGAAAACCAAAACCTGTGAGTACTTGGTTATCAAATAACTCCCAGGAAAACCAAAACCTGTGAGTACTTGGTTATCAAATAACTCCCAGGAAAACCAAAACCTGTGATCGCTTGGTTATCAAATAACTCCCTGAAAAACCAAAACCTGTGAGTACTTGGTTATCAAATAACTCCCTGAAAAACCAAAACCTGTGAGTACTTGGTTATCAAATAACTCCCTGAAAAACCAAAACCTGTGAGTACTTGGTTATCAAATAACTCCCTGAAAAACCAAAACCTGTGAGTACTTGGTTATCAAATAACTCCCAGAAAAACCAAAACCTGTGAGTGCTTGGTTATCAAATAACTCCCTGAAAAACCAAAACCTGTGAGTACTTGGTTATCAAATAACTCCCTGAAAAACCAAAACCTGTGAGTACTTGGTTATCAAATAACTCCCAGAAAAACCAAAACCTGTGAGTACTTGGTTATCAAATAACTCCCTGGAAAACCAAAACCTGTGAGTACTTGGTTATCAAATAACTCCCTGAAAAACCAAAACCTGTGAGTACTTGGTTATCAAATAACTCCCTGAAAAACCAAAACCTGTGAGTACTTGGTTATCAAATAACTCCCAGAAAAACCAAAACCTGTGAGTGCTTGGTTATCAAATAACTCCCTGAAAAACCAAAACCTGTGAGTACTTGGTTATCAAATAACTCCCTGAAAAACCAAAACCTGTGAGTACTTGGTTATCAAATAACTCCCAGAAAAACGAAAACCTGTGAGTGCTTGGTTATCAAATAACTCCCTGGAAAACCAAAACCTGTGAACGCTTGGTTATCAAATAACTCCCAGGAAAACCAAAACCTGTGAGTACTTGGTTATCAAATAACTCCCTGGAAAACCAAAACCTGTGAGTACTTGGTTATCAAATAACTCCCAGGAAAACCAAAACCTGTGATCGCTTGGTTATCAAATAACTCCCTGGAAAACCAAAACCTGTGAACGCTTGGTTATCAAATAACTCCCAGGAAAACCAAAACCTGTGAGTACTTGGTTATCAAATAACTCCCTGGAAAACCAAAACCTGTGAACGCTTGGTTATCAAATAACTCCCTGGAAAACCAAAACCTGTGAACGCTTGGTTATCAAATAACTCCCAGGAAAACCAAAACCTGTGAGTACTTGGTTATCAACTAACTCCCTGGAAAACCAAAACCTGTGAACGCTTGGTTATCAAATAACTCCCTGGAAAACCAAAACCTGTGAGTACTTGGTTATCAAATAACTCCCTGGAAAACCAAAACCTGTGAACGCTTGGTTATCAAATAACTCCCAGGAAAACCAAAACCTGTGAGTACTTGGTTATCAAATAACTCCCAGGAAAACCAAAACCTGTGATCGCTTGGTTATCAAATAACTCCCTGGAAAACCAAAACCTGTGAACGCTTGGTTATCAAATAACTCCCTGGAAAACCAAAACCTGTGAGTACTTGGTTATCAAATAACTCCCTGGAAAACCAAAACCTGTGAACGCTTGGTTATCAAATAACTCCCAGGAAAACCAAAACCTGTGAGTACTTGGTTATCAAATAACTCCCTGGAAAACCAAAACCTGTGAACGCTTGGTTATCAAATAACTCCCAGGAAAACCAAAACCTGTGAACGCTTGGTTATCAAATAACTCCCTGGAAAAGCAAAACCTGTGAACGCTTGGTTATCAAATAACTCCCTGGAAAACCAAAACCTGTGAGTACTTGGTTATCAAATAACTTCCTGGAAAACCAAAACCTGTGAACGCTTGGTTATCAAATAACTCCCTGGAAAACCAAAACCTGTGAGTACTTGGTTATCAAATAACTCCCTGGAAAACCAAAACCTGTGAATGCTTGGTTATCAAATAACTCCCAGGAAAACCAAAACCTGTGAGTACTTGGTTATCAAATAACTCCCTGGAAAACCAAAACCTGTGAACGCTTGGTTATCAAATAACTCCCTGGAAAACCAAAACCTGTGAGTACTTGGTTATCAAATAACTCCCTGGAAAACCAAAACCTGTGAGTGCTTGGTTATCAAATAACTCCCTGGAAAACCAAAACCTGTGAACGCTTGGTTATCAAATAACTCCCTGGAAAACCAAAACCTGTGAGTACTTGGTTATCAAATAACTCCCTGGAAAACCAAAACCTGTGAACGCTTGGTTATCAAATAACTCCCAGGAAAACCAAAACCTGTGAGTACTTGGTTATCAAATAACTCCCTGGAAAACCAAAACCTGTGAACGCTTGGTTATCAAATAACTCCCAGGAAAACCAAAACCTGTGAACGCTTGGTTATCAAATAACTCCCTGGAAAAGCAAAACCTGTGAACGCTTGGTTATCAAATAACTCCCTGGAAAACCAAAACCTGTGAGTACTTGGTTATCAAATAACTTCCTGGAAAACCAAAACCTGTGAACGCTTGGTTATCAAATAACTCCCTGGAAAACCAAAACCTGTGAGTACTTGGTTATCAAATAACTCCCTGGAAAACCAAAACCTGTGAATGCTTGGTTATCAAAAAACTCCCAGGAAAACCAAAACCTGTGAACGCTTAGTTATCAAATAACTCCCTGGAAAACCAAAACCTGTGAGTGCTTGGTTATCAAATAAATCCCTGGAAAACCAAAACCTGTGAGTACTTGGTTATCAAATAACTCCCAGGAAAACCAAAACCTGTGAGTACTTGGTTATCAAATAACTCCCTGGAAAACCAAAACCTGTGAGTACTTGGTTTTCAAATAACTCCCTGGAAAACCAAAACCTGTGAACGCTTCGTTATCAAATAACTCCCTGGAAAACCAAAACCTGTGAACGCTTGGTTATCAAATAACTCCCAGGAAAACCAAAACCTGTGAGTACTTGGTTATCAAATAACTCCCTGGAAAACCAAAACCTGTGAACGCTTGGTTATCAAATAACTCCCAGGAAAACCAAAACCTGTGAACGCTTGGTTATCAAATAACTCCCTGGAAAAGCAAAACCTGTGAACGCTTGGTTATCAAATAACTCCCTGGAAAACCAAAACCTGTGAGTACTTGGTTATCAAATAACTCCCTGGAAAACCAAAACCTGTGAATGCTTGGTTATCAAATAACTCCCAGGAAAACCAAAACCTGTGAACGCTTGGTTATCAAATAACTCCCTGAAAAACCAAAACCTGTGAGTACTTGGTTATCAAATAACTCCCAGGAAAACCAAAACCTGTGAGTACTTGGTTATCAAATAACTCCCTGGAAAACCAAACCCTGTGAGTACTTGGTTATCAAATAACTCCCAGGAAAACCAAAACCTGTGAGTACTTGGTTATCAAATAACTCCCAGGAAAACCAAAACCTGTGAGTACTTGGTTATCAAATAACTCCCAGGAAAACCAAAACCTGTGATCGCTTGGTTATCAAATAACTCCCTAGAAAACCAAAACCTGTGAACGCTTGGTTATCAAATAACTCCCAGGAAAACCAAAACCTGTGAGTACTTGGTTATCAAATAACTCCCTGGAAAACCAAAACCTGTGAACGCTTGGTTATCAAATAACTCCCTGGAAAACCAAAACCTGTGAGTACTTGGTTATCAAATAACTCCCTGGAAAACCAAAACCTGTGAACGCTTGGTTATCAAATAACTCCCTGGAAAACCAAAACCTGTGAGTACTTGGTTATCAAATAACTCCCTGGAAAACCAAAACCTGTGAACGCTTGGTTATCAAATAACTCCCAGGAAAACCAAAACCTGTGAACGCTTGGTTATCAAATAACTCCCTGGAAAACCAAAACCTGTGAACGCTTGGTTATCAAATAACTCCCTGGAAAACCAAAACCTGTGAGTGCTTGGTTATCAAATAACTCCCTGGAAAACCAAAACCTGTGAACGCTTGGTTATCAAATAACTCCCTGGAAAACCAAAACCTGTGAACGCTTGGTTATCAAATAACTCCCTGGAAAACCAAAACCTGTGAATGCTTGGTTATCAAATAACTCCCTGGAAAACCAAAACCTGTGAATGCTTGGTTATCAAATAACTCCCTGAAAAACCAAAACCTGTGAGTGCTTGGTTATCAAATAACTCCCTGCAAAACCAAAACCTGTGAGTGCTTGGTTACCAAATAACTCCCTGGAAAACCAAAACCTGTGAACGCTTGGTTATCAAATAACTCCCTGCAAAACCAAAACCTGTGAGTGCTTGGTTACCAAATAACTCCCTGGAAAAACAAAACCTGTGAACGCTTGGTTACCAAATAACTCCCTGGAAAACCAAAACCTGTGAGTGCTTGGTTACCAAATAACTCCCTGGAAAACCAAAACCTGTGAGTGCTTGGTTACCAAATAACTCCCTGGAAAAACAAAACCTGTGAGTACTTGGTTACCAAATAACTCCCTGGAAAACCAAAACCTGTGAGTGCTTGGTTATCAAATAACTCCCTGCAAAACCAAAACCTGTGAATGCTTGGTTACCAAATAACTCCCTGGAAAACCAAAACCTGTGAACGCTTGGTTACCAAATAACTCCCTGGAAAACCAAAACCTGTGAGTGCTTGGTTACCAAATAACTCCCTGGAAAACCAAAACCTGTGAGTGCTTGGTTACCAAATAACTCCCTGGAAAACCAAAACCTGTGAGTGCTTGGTTACCAAATAACTCCCTGGAAAACCAAAACCTGTGAGTGCTTGGTTACCAAATAACTCCCTGGAAAACCAAAACCTGTGAACGCTTGGTTATCAAATAACTCTCAACATATCCAAAACCTGTGAACGCTTGGTTATCAAATAACTCCCTGGAAAACCAAAACCTGTGAGTGCTTGGTTATCAAATAACTCCCTGGAAAACCAAAACCTGTGAGTGCTTGGTTACCAAATAGCTCCCTGGAAAACCAAAACCTGTGAGTGCTTGGTTATCAAATAACTCCCTGAAAAACCAAAACCTGTGAGTGCTTGGTTATCAAATAACTCCCTGGAAAACAAAACCTGTGAACGCTTGGTTATCAAATAACTCCCTGGAAAACCAAAACCTGTGAACGCTTGGGTATCAAATTACTCCCTGGAAAACCAAAACCTGTGAACACTTGGTTATCAAATAACTCCCTGGAAAACCAAAACCTGTGAATGCTTGGTTATCAAATAACTCCCTGGAAAACCAAAACCTGTGAGTACTTGGTTATCAAATAACTCCCTGGAAAACCAAAACCTGTGAACGCTTGGTTATCAAATTACTCCCTAGAAAACCAAAACCTGTGAACGCTTGGTTATCAAATAACCCCCTGGAAAACCAAAACCTGTGAACGCTTGGTTATCAAATAACTCCCTGGAAAACCAAAACCTGTGAACGCTTGGTTATCAAATAACTCCCTGGAAAACCAAAACCTGTGAACGCTTGGTAATCAAATAACTCCCTGGAAAACCAAAACCTGTGAGTGCTTGGTTATCAAATAACTCCCTGCAAAACCAAAACCTGTGAACGCTTGGTTATCAAATAACTCCCTGGAAAACCAAAACCTGTGAACGCTTGGTTATCAAATAACTCCCTGAAAAACCAAAACCTGTGGGTGCTTGGTTATCAAATAACTCCCTGCAAAACCAAAACCTGTGAACGCTTGGTTATCAAACAACTCCCTGCAAAACCAAAACCTGTGAATGCTTGGTTATCAAATAACTCCCTGGAAAACCAAAACCTGTGATTGCTTGGTTATCAAATAACTCCCTGGAAAACCAATACCTGTGAATGCTTGGTTATCAAATAACTCCCTGGAAAACCAAAACCTGTGAATGCTTGGTTATCAAATAACTCCCTGGAAAACCAAAACCTGTGAATGCTTGGTTATCAAATTACTCCCTGGAAAACAAAAACCTGTGAACGCTAGGTTATCAAATAACTCCCTGGAAAACAAAAACCTGTGAACGCTTGGTTATCAAATAACTCCCTGGAAAACCAAAACCTGTGAACACTTGGTTATCAAATAACTCCCTGGAAAACCAAGACCTGTGAGTGCTTGGTTATCAAATTACTCCCTGGAAAACCAAAACCTGTGAATGCTTGGTTATCAAATAACTCCCTGGAAAACCAAAACCTGTGAGTGCTTAGTTATCAAATTACTCCCTGGAAAACCAAAACCTGTGAGCGCTTGGTTATCAAATTACTCCCTGGAAAACCAAAACCTGTGAACGCTTCGTTATCAAATAACTCCCTGGAAAACCAAAACCTGTGAATGCTTGTTTATCAAATAACTCCCTGCAAAACCAAAACCTGTGAGTGCTTGGTTATCAAATAACTCCCTGCAAAACCAAAACCTGTGAGTGCTTGATTATCAAATAACTCCCTGCAAAACCAAAACCTGTGAACGCTTGGTTATCAAATAACTCCCTGCAAAACCAAAACCTGTGAGTGCTTGGTTATCAAATAACTCCCTGGAAAACCAAAACCTGTGAACGCTTGTTTATCAAATAACTCCCTGCAAAACCAAAACCTGTGAGTGCTTGGTTATCAAATAACTCCCTGGAAAACCAAAACCTGTGAGTTCTTGGTTATCAAATTACTCCCTGGAAAACCAAAACCTGTGACGCTTGGTTATCAAACAACTCCCTGCAAAACCAAAACCTGTGGGTGCTTGGTTATCAAATAACTCCCTGCAAAACCAAAACCTGTGGGTGCTTGGTTATCAAATAACTCCCTGCAAAACCAAAACCTGTGAACGCTTGGTTATCAAACAACTGTTACGTGGTCCCCTCGGTGAATACCTGGTCTCGGTGACCCCCGGACCGTGAGAGGAACTTCGCCAGAAAGTTGTATTATATATGCGCTTTTGCCACGCAATCCATATGAATTCCACCCAAGAGAAAACTGATGTTCAAGGATATATTTCAATGGTAATGACACCATACAATTTCAATGATACAACCACGGAGATTTTCCCCGAGCAATCAATAGCAAACAACCATCAACAATTCCCCAATCCACAATCAATCCCCTATATGATTAAGATGGCCATCTTATATATGTGTGTTCACTTCGGTACTCACGACCCCCTTTTGGTCTCTGCCCCTCACAATGTCTCTGGGCCCCTCCTGACCAAGATACTGGTCGGCGTCGCCGCACTCGGGCGGTTGAACGAACCCCGGGTGGACGTTTTTCCACCGGGCAGGTATCGTACCAGGCACCGTGGCTGCAGCCCCTCGTGGCCATGCGAAGCGGGTACGGTAGAGCAAGCCAAAAGCCCCACGCCGCTTGCAAGGCGCGTTAGGCCCCAACGTGCGACCCGCATGCGTCTGTTTAGACGGTGCCGCGAACGGTGCCAGACGCGGGGTCGATGCACGGCCCCACGTCAACTTGACGTCTCCACCGGGCAGGTACACGTCCCGGTAACTCCTCTCACCAGACGGGCTTCGGAATGCCGCTTTTCCACGCAGCGCAAGGTCGATCCCACCTTTTGTCGGAGCGGGGCGAGGAAGAAGAATCATCGTCGTTTTTCTTCCTCGTGTCTTTTTTTCTTCCGTTTCCGGTCACTTCCGTTTCCGGACACTTTTCAGAAGGGCTCCTGACCCTCCAACCACAACAACCCTTAATCTACTAAACATGGATAAGCAAAGACCTGAATGGTAATTCACATACATTCACATAAATATGTAACACTCCCCCCCTTCAAGAAAGAAAGTTTGAACCCAGCGAAAACTTTCTTTGCCGGCCAATTTGGAGAAACAAACCAGATAACTCAACCCCCCCCCACATTACCAGTTCCCCCCGGGCACAGTTATCACTTAAAAATAAAGCAACCAAAATTTCACCACAACCCCTCCAGATTACTCACTCTGGACTAAGCACCAGCAACGACATTGTCCCTGCCAAATCAAACTCCATCTCATGATCCTCTGACTTTGACCGTCAGTTTCTTGTGAATGAAGGTTAAGGGGTTGATCAAAGATCCAAAGTTAAGCCACTCGATAGCACTTTTTCCGGGAGGCCAAACCGAGTATTCACTACATGGATGCCTTTAGGAACGTGGAGTTCACGGTTAGTCCGTGCAGGAAAGTTCTCTACATGGGCGCCTTGAGGAACGTGGAGTTCACGGTTAGTCCGTGCATGAAAGTTCACTACATGGACGCCTTTAGGAACGGCGTTCACGGTTAATCCGTGTAGGAATCTTGGCTCGGCGGCTCCGCCACATTCAGTGCTTCAACTTCTCAGAACTTCCCTAATAATTAGGGTGGGACCACTTGTCCCTGTAGTCCCATGAATAGCGGTCTCCTTCTCGGCCACTACTTTGCCAATCCTTCCTTCGGGAGCGGCCGTAACTCAGGGAGCCTCCATAATAATATTGATTGCGGCCACCACCAAAACTACCGCCCAGTTGTCCTCTCCTGTAGACCTCTCGACGCCTACGAAATGCCTTCCCTACTGTTATGGTCCGACCCTCCAAATCCTTGCCATTCCAAATCTTCTCTGCCTCTCTGGCGTCTTTTGTGCTGGCAAACGTGACAAAGCCGAACCCTCTTGACTGTTGCGTTTCCCAGTCTCTTACCAACCGCACTTCCACCAGCGGCCCATATCTGTTGAAGACAGAGGTCAGAACTTCTTCCTCTGTTTTGAAGTTCAGTCCCCCTACAAATAACTTGGCCCTTTTGTCGCCATCCCGAGCTGGTGTGGCGTTATTTTCCCTGCTGGGCTCTTTACCAACCCTCAGGTTACCATAAACTTGACCCCCGGCCAAATCATTCCCGATAACCACAGATACACCCTCTACAGGAAGCGTGGCTTGTAAACCGACAGTGACCGGTCCTGACACCAAATCGGACTCCAAATGGATGACATGAAGGGGAGCACTAACACCGCCCCCGATCCCCTGTAAACGAACACTATCCCCCGTTGCCGTCTCCTCGGACCATGGCAAAATGCCTTCAAGCATTAAAGATTGATGTGCCCCTGTGTCCCTCAATATCCTAACCGGTTTCCGGTTAGTCGAGGCTCCATCCCGTGACACAAACCCCTCTGAAATAAATGGTTGGTAACCCTTTTGATGGCGATTTCTCACAATGGCCATTGCGTTTGGAGTCGTAGTAGTCGGACTCCGCTCTGGGTCTTCGCTTTTCATGCGGTAACAACTGGACATCAAGTGTCCAGGTTTCTTGCAAAAAGCGCAAGTAGGCCCGGAGGAAAAACTCGTGGTCTGCCTCGGGCCCCCCGAACTATAAGTTTGTCTTGGGCCCGCATCCCTCTGATTTCGAACAGGTGGGGTATCATAGTTGTCCCCATAATCATCTCGAGGCCGCCGCCATGTATGGTCGTTCTCCGCACCTGCTGTTCCCCACCTCCCCTGCGGAGATCTAGGCGAGGAGTTAGGTTCGTGGACCCCTATTCGGTGGGTTAAGGCATAATCATCTGCCATGGTGGCTGCGTCCCACAACTTTGGTACTTTCTTTTCCTGCAGGTACACTTTGATGTCCTCGTGGACACACTGCTGGAATTCCTCCACCAGGATCAAGTCACGCAATGTTTCGAAGTCTTTCCCGACTCCTTTTGACTCACACCACCGATCAAACATGTTTTCTTTCACTCTGGCAAACTCCACATGGGTCTCACTCTCCCTCTTCCTGGCATTCCTGAATTTTTGCCTGTAAGCTTCCGGAACCAACTCATAGGCCTTGAGGATGTGCTTCTTCAGTACCTCATAATCTGCACATTGGTCCATTGGTAGCGCCGAATAAATCTCTTGAGCTTTCCCCACCAGCACACTTTGCACTAGTATGGTCCAGGCCTCCTCCGGCCAGTTTAATTGTCGAGCCACTTTCTCAAAGTGTGGAAAAAATTTCGCGACTTCCTTTTCACTGAACGGTGGAACCAGCCTCACATGTCTGCCCACATCCCAGGTTTTCTGGTTAGGTGTCGACCCCGTCAGCAAGGGTGGTGCCTCTCCCCGTTCTCTCATTAACTCCAGCTCCTTGAATTTAATTTCTTGCTGAAGCTCCATGTCACGTTCCTTTAATTCCCTTTCTGCTTTTCTCTCCTCTGCTTCGAGTTCCCTTGCAGCTCTCCTCTCCTCTGCTTGTTTCTCTTCTCTCCTCTCTTCTGCTTTCCTTTCTTCTTCTTTTAACCTTTCCTGGAGTTCTCGTTCCACTCTCCTTTCCTCTGCTTGTTTCTCTTCTCTCCTCTCTTCTGCTTTCCTTTCTTCTTCTGCTCTTTCCTTTTCTGCTTTCCTTTCTTCTTCTTTGATCCGTTCCTGGCTCCGTAATTGCAACTCCAGTTTCCGGAGCTCAACGTCTTCTGGTTCTTCGGGTAGCCACTCCCAGGCTAACTCGTCCCATGTTCCTAATCCCACCATAGATTGTATCACCGTGGCCTGCAACTCTGCCTTCCTCAAATTAGTTCGGACCTCCAAGTTAAAATGTTTGGCCAATTTCAAGAGGTCCGACTTTAGTAACGCTCGGAACTGTGCCTCACTCGGTGTTACCGCAAAGTTCTGTGCCACAAACGCCATGGTGACTATCGTTAACACCTGTTAACCTTCACCCAAGACTTTACCCCAATTTCCCCAAAAATTTTCCAATTAATACTTAATTAATAAATTTTAATTAATAAAAATATTATTTTATTATTTTATACAAATACACTTTTAGATCCCGGACGTAGACCCAATTGCGAATACGCAAATCGTAATTTGGATGAGCCCCCAATTCTGTTACGTGGTCCCCTCGGTGAATACCTGGTCTCGGTGACCCCCGGACCGTGAGAGGAACTTCGCCAGAAAGTTGTATTATATATGCGCTTTCGCCACGCAATCCATATGAATTCCACCCAAGAGAAAACTGATGTTCAAGGATATATTTCAATGGTAATGACACCATACAATTTCAATGATACAACCACGGAGATTTTCCCCGAGCAATCAATAGCAAACAACCATCAACAATTCCCCAATCCACAATCAATCCCCTATATGATTAAGATGGCCATCTTATATATGTGTGTTCACTTCGGTACTCACGACCCCCTTTTGGTCTCTGCCCCTCACAATGTCTCTGGGCCCCTCCTGACCAAGATACTGGTCGGCGTCGCCGCACTCGGGCGGTTGAACGAACCCCGGGTGGACGTTTTTCCACCGGGCAGGTATCGTACCAGGCACCGTGGCTGCAGCCCCTCGTGGCCACGCGAAGCGGGTACGGTAGAGCAAGCCAAAAGCCCCACGCCGCTTGCAAGGCGCGTTAGGCCCCAACGTGCGACCCGCACGCGTCTGTTTAGACGGTGCCGCGAACGGTGCCAGACGCGGGGTCGATGCACGGCCCCACGTCAACTTGACGTCTCCACCGGGCAGGTACACGTCCCGGTAACTCCTCTCGCCAGACGGGCTTCGGAACGCCGCTTTTCCACGCAGCGCAAGGTCGATCCCACCTTTTGTCGGAGCGGGGCGAGGAAGAAGAATCATCGTCGTTTTTCTTCCTCGTGTCTTTTTTTCTTCCGTTTCCGGTCACTTCCGTTTCCGGACACTTTTCAGAAGGGCTCCTGACCCTCCAACCACAACAACCCTTAATCTACTAAACATGGATAAGCAAAGACCTGAATGGTAATTCACATACATTCACATAAATATGTAACACAACTCCCTGCAAAACCAAAACCTGTAGGTGCTTGGTTATCAAATAACTCCCTGCAAAACCAAAACCTGTGGGTGCTTGGTTATCAAATAACTCCCTGGAAAACCAAAACCTGTGAACGCTTAGTTATCAAATAACTCCCTGGAAAACCAAAACCTGTGAGTGCTTGGTTACCAAATAACTCCCTGCAAAACCAAAACCTGTGAATGCTTGGTTATCAAATAACTCCCTGGAAAACCAAAACCTGTGAGTGCTTAGTTATCAAATAACTCCCTGGAAAACCAAAACCTGTGAATGCTTGGTTATCAAATAACTCCCTGGAAAACCAAAACCTGTGAGTGCTTAGTTATCAAATTACTCCCTGGAAAACCAAAACCTGTGAGCGCTTGGTTATCAAATTACTCCCTGGAAAACCAAAACCTGTGAACGCTTGGTTATCAAATAACTCCCTGGAAAACCAAAACCTGTGAATGCTTGGTTATCAAATAACTCCCTGCAAAACCAAAACCTGTGAGTGCTTGGTTATCAAATAACTCCCTGCAAAACCAAAACCTGTGAATGCTTGGTTATCAAATAACTCCCTGCAAAACCAAAACCTGTGAGTGCTTGGTTATCAAATAACTCCCTGGAAAACCAAAACCTGTGAACGCTTGGTTATCAAATAACTCCCTGGAAAACCAAAACCTGTGAACGCTTGTTTATCAAATAACTCCCTGCAAAACCAAAACCTGTGAGTGCTTGGTTATCAAATAACTCCCTGGAAAACCAAAACCTGTGAACGCTTGCTCATCAAATAACTCCCTGCAAAACCAAAACCTGTGAGTGCTTGGTTATCAAATAACTCCCTGCAAAACCAAAACCTGTGAGTGCTTGGTTATCAAATAACTCCCTGCAAAACCAAAACCTGTGGGTGCTTGGTTATCAAATAACTCCCTGCAAAACCAAAACCTGTGAGTGCTTGGTAATCAAATAACTCCCTGCAAAACCAAAACCTGTGAGTGCTTGGTAATCAAATAACTCCCTGGAAAACCAAAACCTGTGATCGCTTGGTAATCAAATAACTCCCTGCAAAACTAAAACCTGTGAGTGCTTGGTTATCAAATAACTCCCTGAAAAACCAAAACCTGTGAGTACTTGGTTATCAAATAACTCCCTGAAAAACCAAAACCTGTGAGTACTTGGTTATCAAATAACTCCCTGCAAAACCAAAACCTGTGAGTGCTTGGTTATCAAATAACTCCCTGGAAAACCAAAACCTGTGAGTGCTTGTTTATCAAATAACTCCCTGCAAAACCAAAACCTGTGGGTGCTTGGTTATCAAATAACTCCCTGGAAAACCAAAACCTGTGAGTGCTTGGTTATCAAATAACTCCCTGGAAAACCAAAACCTGTGAACGCTTGGTTATCAAATAACTCCCTGGAAAACCAAAACCTGTGAACGCTTGGTTATCAAATAACTCCCTGGAAAACCAAAACCTGTGAGTGCTTGGTTATCAAATAACTCCCTGGAAAACCAAAACCTGTGAGTGCTTGGTAATCAAATAACTCCCTGGAAAACCAAAACCTGTGATCGCTTGGTAATCAAATAACTCCCTGGAAAACTAAAACCTGTGAGTGCTTGGTTATCAAATAACTCCCTGCAAAACCAAAACCTGTGAGTGCTTGGTTATCAAATAACTCCCTGGAAAACCAAAACCTGTGAGTGCTTGTTTATCAAATAACTCCCTGCAAAACCAAAACCTGTGGGTGCTTGGTAATCAAATAACTCCCTGGAAAACCAAAACCTGTGGGTGCTTGGTTCTCAAATAACTCCCTGGAAAACCAAAACCTGTGGGTGCTTGGTTATCAAATAACTCCCTGGAAAACCAAAACCTGTGAACGCTTGGTTATCAAATAACTCCCTGGAAAACCAAAACCTGTGAACGCTTGGTTATCAAATAACTCCCTGCAAAACCAAAACCTGTGAACGCTTGGTTATCAAATAACTCCCTGGAAAACCAAAACCTGTGGGTGCTTGGTTCTCAAATAACTCCCTGGAAAACCAAAACCTGTGGGTGCTTGGTTCTCAAATAACTCCCTGGAAAACCAAAACCTGTGAGTGCTTGGTTATCAAATAACTCCCTGGAAAACCAAAACCTGTGAACGCTTGGTTATCAAATAACTCCCTGGAAAACCAAAACCTGTGAACGCTTGGTTATCAAATAACTCCCTGCAAAACCAAAACCTGTGAGTGCTTGGTTCTCAAATAACTCCCTGGAAAAGCAAAACCTGTGAGTGCTTGGTTATCAAATAACTCCCTGGAAAAGCAAAACCTGTGAACGCTTGGTTATCAAATAACTCCCTGGAAAACCAAAACCTGTGAACGCTTGGTTATCAAATAACTCCCTGGAAAACCAAAACCTGTGAACTCTTGGTTATCAAATAACTCCCTGGAAAACCAAAACCTGTGAGTGCTTGGTTATCAAATAACTCCCTGCAAAACCAAAACCTGTGAACGCTTGGTTATCAAATAACTCCCTGGAAAACCAAAACCTGTGAACGCTTGGTAATCAAATAACTCCCTGCAAAACCAAAACCTGTGAACGCTTGGTAATCAAATAACTCCCTGGAAAACCAAAACCTGTGATCGCTTGGTAATCAAATAACTCCCTGGAAAACCAAAACCTGTGAACGCTTGGTTATCAAATAACTCCCTGGAAAACCAAAACCTGTGAACGCTTGGTTATCAAATAACTCCCTGGAAAACCAAAACCTGTGAACGCTTGATTATCAAATAACTCCCTGGAAAACCAAAACCTGTGATCGCTTGGTTATCAAATAACTCCCTGGAAAACCAAAACCTGTGAACGCTTGGTTATCAAATAACTCCCTGGAAAACCAAAACCTGTGATCGCTTGGTTATCAAATAACTCCCTGCAAAACCAAAACCTGTGAACGCTTGGTTATCAAATAACTCTCTGGAAAACCAAAACCTGTGAACGCTTGGTTATCAAATAACGCCCTGGAAAACCAAAACATGTGATCGCTTGGTTATCAAATAACGCCCTGGAAAACCAAAACCTGTGATCGCTTGGTTATCAAATAACTCCCTGGAAAACCAAAACCTGTGAACGCTTGATTATCAAATAACTCCCTGGAAAACCAAAACCTGTGAACGCTTGGTTATCAAATAACTCCCTGGAAAACCAAAACCTGTGATCGCTTGGTTATCAAATAACTCCCTGCAAAACCAAAACCTGTGAACGCTTGGTTATCAAATAACTCTCTGGAAAACCAAAACCTGTGAACGCTTGGTTATCAAATAACGCCCTGGAAAACCAAAACATGTGAACGCTTGGTTATCAAATAACTCCCTGCAAAACCAAAACCTGTGAACGCTTGGTTATCAAATAACTCTCTGGAAAACCAAAACCTGTGAACGCTTGGTTATCAAATAACTCCCTGCAAAACCAAAACCTGTGAACGCTTGGTTATCAAATAACTCTCTGGAAAACCAAAACCTGTGAACGCTTGGTTATCAAATAACTCCCTGCAAAACCAAAACCTGTGAACGCTTGGTTATCAAATAACTCCCTGGAAAACCAAAACATGTGAACGCTTGGTTATCAAATAACTCCCTGCAAAACCAAAACCTGTGAACGCTTGGTTATCAAATAACGCCCTGGAAAACCAAAACCTGTGAACGCTTGGTTATCAAATAACGCCCTGAAAAACCAAAACCTGTGAGTGCTTGGTTATCAAATAACTCCCTGGAAAACCAAAACCTGTGAACACTTGGTTATCAAATAACTCCCTGCAAAACCAAAACCTGTGAGTACTTGGTTACTAATTACCTGTCTGGATATCCAAAACCTGTGAACGCTTGGTTATCAAATAACTTCCTGGAAAACCAAAACATGTGAATGCTTGGTTGTCAAATAACTCCCTGCAAAACCAAAACCTGTGAGTACTTGGTTATCAAATAACTCCCTGGAAAACCAAAACCTGTGAGTGCATGGTTATCAAATAACTCCCTGGAAAACCAAAACCTGTGAATACCTGGTTACTAATTACCTGTCTGGATATCCAAAACATGTGAGTACTTTGTTAATAATTACCTGTCTGGATATCTGCTACCTGTGAGTGCTTGGTTAATAATTAGCTGTCTGGATATCCAAAACCTGTGAGTAGTTGGTTACTGATTACCTGTCTGGATATCCAAAACCTGTGAGTGCTTGGTTAATAATAATTACCTGTCTCGATATCCAAAACCTGTGAGTGCTTGGTTACTAATTACCTGTCTGGATATCCAAAACCTGTGAGTGCTTGGTTAATAATAATTACCTGTCTCGATATCCAAAACCTGTGAGTGCTTGGTTACTAATTACCTGTCTCGATATCCAAAACCTGTGAGTGCTTGGTTACTAATTACCTGTCTGGATATCCAAAACCTGTGAGTAGTTGGTTACTGATTACCTGTCTGATTACAAATTTCCTTTGTGCAAGAGTTACTTTCCGCATAGCTCATACCTGTGTACGTCAAGCACGTACCATTCCTTCCCAGGTAGCAAGATGTGATATCATTAACCACCTGACACTTGGCTCTTTTCCACAGACATTCTATTTACCACATTAAATTCCTATTCATATCAACTTGGTTTGGTTGAGAGAGGGTTAAGGAGTGAAAATAAAAAAGAGAATATTTAAAGGAATGAAGGATCTCCCCAGTGAACTCGCATTGAAAGCTTGGGGAGGGTGGGAGAGTGGTTAAAAGGGTTGTGGGTCGGGTGGTGAGACAGCACGGGCATGTTAACATCTATATTTCATGGCAAACTTACCACCACTGCTCCCTGTGTCACATTACCTTCACAACATGTCGTCCTTTCGTGTATATTGATTTAACTGCCGTATAATGCTTAAATACAATTTGCTGATAATTACGGTTTTGTTTTTAATAACAACTCCGATCAATAAATTATTGGCCGGTTGCTTTCCATATCGGGAAAGGAATCCTCGACGATTTTTACAATCTGGGTTTTTTTTGTTCTTCAATTCTACACTTTGTTCGACATACCTTATGAGGATCAAATTGTACAGCTTTCACCTTTTTGTGTTCTTGATTGTGCAGAATTATAAATGTCAGATAACATGGTGAGACAGGTCGTATTTTCCAATGAACTCTGAAAGCAAAGCAAAATAAAAGGGGGGAAGGGGGTGGAATATGAGGTGGACAGGGTACAATGAGTTATTTACTTATAAATAGAAATCTTTCTATAATTCACCAAACGTCTGTCCGTCCGTCCGTTCGAAGGTACCGCAAAAACGGCTGAACCGATCGCAACGATATTTTGGGTGGGTAATCCTGGGATCTCCTACAGTAAAATAGGCTATTTCGTTTTCCCAATTCCAGCTTTGGCCTCCAGCATTTTCAGGTTTGGACTCCCACATAACGTTATTTTCCCGGGTGCCGCACAAACGGCTGCAACAAACGGCTGCACCGATCAGACTCGGTGACCTCGGACAAAGAACTTTTATAAGGACGGGTTGAATCCCTGCTTGAGAGAATGCCAACCCCCTTCCCGCCATCACGGTCGTCTCTCCAACTCACAATCCCACGAGATATGCGGAAAGGATGACCCAAAACCAATTATCTTCTTTTTGATTCATATATAAACATCATTAAAAGTAAATAATGACCTCCGCCAAAGTTCAAACGACGTGGGTTTAATCTCTACATGAGAAAATTCCACATAGCTATTTGGGCGGTGTATACGCTAACAGATCGCTGTCTCCATCGATCTTGCCAAGGCCGTAACACCTATTGGCTCAAAATCCTTTTAACTGTTGACTTGGTAGTTTTTACAATGAAGGAAACATTAACAATGTTGTTAAAAGTTTATTTTGTGATTAATTTGTGATTGGAGTTATGTTGTTTGGAATGAAAAAAGAGATATCGAGTTCAAGTAAATGACGACATACCGTGATGGTTTCTACCTACTAAACGTGAACTTCGTGGATCGCCATATGCAGATTCGCCATAGCCCCCCGATCGATGTTTCTATATATGCGAACGTACCCATTTGTTTGCGAACGGGTACGTTTTTCATGGAAGTCCTTCACGAACTTGCTGTCCATGTCTGACGTGCGACTGAAGGTACTACAGGAATATGGAATTTATTGGTTTCATGCTTTAGCATTCGCCATATCTGCATTGCCTGTTTGCTGCTGGCCTCCCACCCGTGCATAGCACGGGTACCTCAATTGTCTTCATAATTCATAAAGTTCATGCAATCCAGAAGTTCTTTGAACGGTCCACAGATAGGAAAATCAGGAAGTGACAAGTCTGTGCTGTATGGGGAATGATCTAAAATCTCCTATCCCATCTCAGCTGGAGGTGTAGTGGTCACATTTGCTCTGTGATATTGAGTATTAACATTAACGCAATAATTAACATACACCTTGAGACAACATACCTGCCCATTGCCTATGCAAGGCTTCTCACTTCTTTGCTCTGGAGTCTGGAGGATGAGCTTGCAATAGTGCCCCAAGTGGAGGTCCATCCGTGCAGTTGTTTTGGAGTTTTGAAGCAGAACTAGTAATGATAATTTGCTTACTCTTCGCTGAAGACACCATGGGATCTTTAACGTCCACTAATGAATGCTTGCAGATGGGATGCGCAGTTTAACGTCCATCCGAGAGATGGTACACACATTGATGATCCACTCTGCCTGTGAAACTCCGGGATGACAATTCATAGAGCTGGATTGGGATTCAAATCCAGTCAAGACAGATTAGTTCGACAGAGGCATTATCTTTTAGGATTGTCCGTCCATCTGGCTGTCCGTCCATCCGTGATATGTTTTCGTTACCGCCATAACTTAAGAACGGCTGGAGGGATCTAAGTCAAACTTGGTATGCGTATGTATAATTATGGAAAGATAAACAAATTAGATTATGGGGTCAAGCGGTCAAAGGTCAGAAGTCCTGTTAAAAAAAAATCTGTTACAGAACCAGTGGTGGTAACTTGTGAACCAGTGGTGGGATTTTGACCAAACTTTGTATGGGTATGTATAATGATGCAAAGAAGAACCATCTTTAGAGGCCATTTTTCCCCGCAGAGCAGGGGTTGGTCCTTTTCTGGGCACCATGGCCCCCTTTTTGAAGCAATGTTTTATGGTCCGGATGCCCTTCCTGCCACCAACTCTGTTAGTCGCACTCTTGCAACACACAGGGAATTACCAGTGAACTGCTACTCAATTTGCCGACATCAGAAGGATGACAGGCTGAGTCAACCACCCTGGTGTTAATTCAGCGATTGTCAAGGATTCGAACCCAGGATCCTAGGATCCCAAGCCGTCACCCTAACCTCCAAGCCAACACCAGACTCCATGTGTAATGATGCAAAGATTAACTGATTAGATTTTGGCATCGATAGGTCAAAGGTCATAGGTCCTATTGGGTAAAAAAAAATTCTGTTACTGTGCTAACTTGTCAACCAGTGATGGGATTTTGACCAAACTTGCTATAATTATATATTATGATGCAAAGATGAACTGATTTGATTTTGGCATCCAGAGGTCAATGGTCAGAGGTCATGTGAGGTAAAAATGTGATACTTCAGAACAGCTGAAGTGATTTAAACTAAACTTGGTACATGTATGTATAATGATGTAATAATGTGGGCGGAGGCATATCGGTTGACGTTGAGACATCAAAGAATGCCATTCTAGTAAATATTATAATAATTATTTTTATACAGATACTAACAAATGTTTATGCAGATCCTAATATAATGCCAAGCAATGTAAACAATAATAAACAGAGGTAAAGAGGGGAAGTTTGTTGGTTGTCAAGCACTCAAGCACACACGAGGCCGGCTGGCTTGGCAAGCGATAACAAGCTGATTGTGATTGGTACCGGTAACTGAACACACCTCCGCATGAGACATCACAAGTATTCAAAATATTTCCTTCTTCATCCCATCAATATTGTTACGACCTGGCCTTTGGGGAAAGGGCTCGGGGTACAGCCTATTGCTCAGGAGGTCCTACTGGACACACTCGGGATGTCAATACGTTCCTATGTGCGGGTCGCGCCATATAAGCCGTCAGATCTGACCGAGCAGAGTTATCATCCGAATGCTGATGCAAATGTAGACCCCCACTCACCGACACATGCCAATGTATGCCAATCCAGTAATGCAATGCAAATTCAAAAACAGTGGAATTAATGCAAATCCTTTACTCAGGATAAACCAAAACACAGGATATACAACGAAGCAATACAGCAACCATAGGAATATCCTGTTTATATGCAGTGGTAAAGAATAAGTAATTAAATAAAGATAGACAGGTGCCAATACAGTGTGGACAAGACAATTAAACACCCAGCAGATATCCCTATGTAATCCCAAAGGAGAGGGAGCAAAGCAAAATAACAAAGGAATATTTGCCAGGGTATAAAGAAAAATAATAATTAAAGAAAAATAAAGGGGGGAGAATTCGGGCCTATTTGAGATGATGTTCCAGCAGCCTCATCCCATCAGTAAGCCCAAGGATGGCACCTCACCACCATTCTTTCTATCGGGATACATCCTCAAACTTCACCCACCAACGGATGAGAGCAATTCCTGCAACACCATGAAGCAGCACATTGCCTCAGGTTGGCCAAGATGATACTTGATGAGGAGCAAACACTTCTGCTCCCACCCTCTTTATGACACAATGCCACACGCACCGAGAGGCTCTCCTCCACACCAGCTCCACACCTGTCCCTTCCGCGTAGATGGTGTCTCCAACCGGCAGCCCTCGGAGGGGATCACTCAACTCTACCACAAGCCCTTGCACGCCGAGTTACTCGTTAAAACTGAGGCAAACATCTTACCTGCGTTCCTCCCTTTTTCTCTCGAGGGAGACACGTTTTCTGGCCACCGCTTCCTCTTTTCATGCCCTTTCAGAAAACTCATGAGGTTCTTGCCCATGAAATTATGTAGAGGCCTCGATGAGGGGAAGAAAGTTGATAAGGAAGGTCCTTTAAACATAATAATGAAAATAAAATTGTAAGAAAATAAATAAAAGGAGCTATTCTGGTCCTACAGCCGACTCGGCATTCCACCTGCGATACACCTTAAATGTCACAGCTTATCCTCATTACTAAGCAACCAGCCCTACGAGCATAGCAATATCGACATAGTCATATTGTTGTGGATCTCGGGGGTCGGCGCTCCCCTTATCAAGGGAGGGGGGGGGTTAATCCCCTTGTCTTTTTAGCTGGCCGTCCCGAGTCCTGGGGGTTATAACGTCCTTCCCGGCGGGGCGTTAGATAGGGTTTGTTAGGCCTAGGGGTTTACTACTACCTAAGTACCAATGCCGGCCGGAAATGAGGGAATAACTCCCGCTCGAACCACGGATATGTTGGAAAATGCCGAGCGGTTAGCAATCCGCGATCCGAGCTGTTAACAATGACTAAACCCGATTCTGAGCGGTTCCTAATCGTGCCACAGGTACTCAATTGAGAAAAGACGAAAGCGAAGGGATTAAGATGAAACCAGAAAGAACAGGTGAATTTATTACAAACAAAAAGAGGAAAGGAAAGAATGTACAGGAAAGGAAGAAGAAGAAGCAGGACACAGGGCAGTCTTAAAGCAGTCATATTCTACACCCCAGACAAACATACACACTCACACGGGGATTGTAGTTGGTAGGTGGTCAGGTAGAGGGTCCGGTGATGGGGTCCAGGCTCCAGGTGTGGCTCCAGTCCAGGCTCCGGTTCAGCGGGCGAAAACCCGGCAGGCAGCTCCGCGTATCTTGGAACGCGACCGGACCTTACATATAGCGGGGGGGAGGCTGGTGTCCTGTACGTGTGCGCTCCTGGACAAGTTCGTTAATAAGCGCGTCTCCAACCAAACTCGTTCAAATGCGCTCTCTCCCACCCGAGTCCTTTTTACCGCCAACCTTCCACGCGAGTGCTGCCGTATCTCTCTTCACACAGTCCTCTCAATGCACGCTCTCATCAAAAGAAGTCCCGTTAATAGCGCCGCTCTCGCACGAGTCCTGTGAAAGGGCTTTGCGTTCGCGCTTATATCACGCGGGCCAAGATCACTCCGCACTTCATAAAGCCATGCCCGTCGGTGATGTTACATCAGCCCTGGTTGGCTGGTGAGGGCTTACCGGCCACGCCTTTGACGGCTGGTTGACAGGCCACACCTTGTTCTTGGCGTTCCGCCCCCTTTTTCCTCGGGCCTGACCGCATGGTTAATGGCGGCTTGAGCGAGCGCTGAGGCGGCTGCTGCTGGCAGAGGCACGTAATGGCGTCGTTGGGAGAGAGAGGTTGGCAAAATGGCCGGAATTGGATTGGGGACCTACTCTTATTTAATTTATGCAACGCAGATTCAACTATTGGAAACACGGCCTTATCTAAAACACATAATAATGAAATAACTAAAGTTCTATGGTGGCCTACGTGTTGCTTGTGGACTAACTAGTGGTGCTACTGTGGAAGTGTAACTCAGTGTAACTCATTGGTTGGAACTGGTAACGAACCAAGGTACGAGCAGGTGGTCGTAAGAATGTCAGGAATGCATCTCGCCCTGTCGAAGCTGGGAGTCCTGTTGTGTAGCTTTAGCACGACCCCGGGCTAACACACATTCCCAAGCCCGTACTATTGTCTTTCATCGGGATGCAAAGAGGATGAAGCAAATTCCCAGCAGGGAGGAGAGCGAGCTGGTGCCAGTGAGGCGACCGAGTAACGTTTGCGGAGAACGGATTAGAAGCAGCGGAGAAGGGATTACGATTTCAGCGGACAGAGGATTAACTGAAGTTTGCCGATATAAACAGAAGAGACTTTGAGCCAGGAGAGCACTCATCCTCAGAAGCCCTGCCCGACGGAATGAACGCGTACCACGGGTTCGGCGCTGCAGCCACGAAAGGGGGACTATGCGAATAGAGTTACCTGGTCCATTGAGTTAAACGGTATTATTTGGTATTGGAATGAAGTGAACAACTAGTTAATAAAGTCATGACCTTTTGTAAAACCTGTTTCCGACCATTGGCGTCTTGAGTCTCACCTACACTTCAGCGACAATCTGGAGGCACCGCTGGCATTTCGAGTGGACGTCGCCAAGGTAACCATGGCGTCCATTATGAAATACGAATTCTGAACATGGTGGAGGATGTGTGTGTGGGGCTTGCATTCCATAGGTAATCCAAGGAGTGTAAACGTATTTTTTTGTCACGATCGTCTGAGGTAAAAGTCACGGATGGAACGTTTTAAATGATTCTATTATTCGTGTGCTTGCGAGGATATGTACGTTATACGCTGGGTGTGAAGAGCCTTGCTCTGGTCTGCAGGCAAATCGGCTCATGAAGTGCACCATGAGGCGATTTGTTTGCCGGTTCGGTAAGGTTTGGTAAGGTCCGTACACGTGTACAATCGTGTACACCCGTTTTAAATAAATAAATAAATAATTTTTTTTCAGTTTTCCCGCCATGTCTAAAACTCGTTTGATTACAATATAAATTAATGACAGACAACGCCATCTCATGCCGGTCCAGAATTATTGTGAAAGATGGAGATATATGAATCCCATTCAAAAGTCAAGTGAATCGGATGAAAATTAAGGATTTTTTGAAATTGTTGTTGACTTTGGGCTATGTTGAATAAAAAGTTGTAGGTTGAACTAATTGACTGATATATAAATCCCATTCAAAAGTCAAGTGAATCGGATGAAAATTAAGGATGTTTTGAAATTGTTAATGACTTTTGGCCTATGTTGAATAAAATAGTTGCGGGTTGAACTAATTGACTGATATATAAATCCCATTCAAAAGTCAAGTGAATCGGATGAAAATTAAGGATTTTTTGAAATTGTTGTTGACTTTTGGCCTATGTTGAATAAAATAGTTGCGGGTTGAACTAATTGACTGATATATAAATCCCATTCAAAAGTCAAGTGAATCGGATGAAAATTAAGGATGTTTTGAAATTGTTGTTGACTTTTGGCTATGTTGAATAAAAAGTTGTAGATTGCACTAATTGACTGATATATAAATCCCATTCAAAAGTCAAGTGAATCGGATGAAAATTAAGGATGTTTTGAAATTGTTGTTGACTTTTGGCCTATGTTGAATAAAATAGTTGCGGGTTGAACTAATTGACTGATATATAAATCCCATTCAAAAGTCAAGTGAATCGGATGAAAATTAAGGATTTTTTGAAATTGTTGTTGACTTTTGGCCTATGTTGAATAAAATAGTTGCGGGTTGAACTAATTGACTGATATATAAATCCCATTCAAAAGTCAAGTGAATCAGATGAAAATTAAGGATGTTTTGAAATTGTTGTTGACTTTGGGCTATGTTGAATAAAAAGTTGTAGATTGCACTAATTGACTGATATATAAATCCCATTCAAAAGTCAAGTGAATCGGATGAAAATTAAGGATTTTTGAAATTGTTGTTGACTTTGGGCTATGTTGAATAAAAAGTTGTAGATTGCACTAATTGACTGATATATAAATCCCATTCAAAAGTCAAGTGAATCGGATGAAAATTAAGGATGTTTTGAAATTGTTGTTGACTTTTGGCCTATGTTGAATAAAATAGTTGCGGGTTGAACTAATTGACTGATATATAAATCCCATTCAAAAGTCAAGTGAATCGGATGAAAATTAAGGATTTTTTGAAATTGTTGTTGACTTTGGGCTATGTTGAATAAAAAGTTGTAGGTTGAACTAATTGACTGATATATAAATCCCATTCAAAAGTCAAGTGAATCGGATGAAAATTAAGGATGTTTTGAAATTGTTGTTGACTTTTGGCCTATGTTGAATAAAATAGTTGCGGGTTGAACTAATTGACTGATATATAAATCCCATTCAAAAGTCAAGTGAATCGGATGAAAATTAAGGATTTTTTGAAATTGTTGTTGACTTTGGGCTATGTTGAATATAAAAAGTTGTAGATTGCACTAATTGACTGATATATAAATCCCATTCAAAAGTCAAGTGAATCGGATGAAAATTAAGGATGTTTTGAAATTGTTGTTGACTTTTGGCCTATGTTGAATAAAATAGTTGCGGGTTGAACTAATTGACTGATATATAAATCCCATTCAAAAGTCAAGTGAATCGGATGAAAATTAAGGATGTTTTGAAATTGTTGTTGACTTTTGGCCTATGTTGAATAAAATAGTTGCGGGTTGAACTAATTGACTGATATATAAATCCCATTCAAAAGTCAAGTGAATCGGATGAAAATTAAGGATTTTTTGAAATTGTTGTTGACTTTTGGCCTATGTTGAATAAAATAGTTGCGGGTTGAACTAATTGACTGATATATAAATCCCATTCAAAAGTCAAGTGAATCGGATGAAAATTAAGGATTTTTGAAATTGTTGTTGACTTTTGGGCTATGTTGAATAAAATAGTTGTTGATTGAATTAGTTGACGGATATATAAATCCCATTCGAATTGTAAAAATTGTGGTAACGTTTCTTTGTAACTTTGTAACTTTGTAAAGTTGTAACTTTGTAAAGTTTCAACAAAAGTTGTTGTAAAGTTGTAAAGTAAAGTTTGCAACATTGAAATAATGTTGTTGTAAAACGTTTCCACAACGTCGCTACAACGTTTCACTTTCGTTGTTGCAACGTTTTGCTCCAACGTTTTGGGAACATTCAAATGTTGGGTTTTGCTGACGTATCCACAACGTTGTTTCAACGTTTTTTTCACATTACTTTCCTGCAACATTGAAATAATGTTGTTGTAAAACGTTTCCACAACGTCGCTACAATGTTTCACTTTCGTTGTTTCAACGTTTTGCTCCAACGTTTTGGGAACATTCAAATGTTGGGTTTTGCTAACGTTTCCACAACGTCGCTACAACGTTTCACTTTCGTTGTTGCAACGTTTTGCTCCAACGTTTTGGGAACATTCAAATGTTGGGTTTTGCTAACGTTTCCACAACGTCGCCACAACGTTTCACTTTCGTTGTTGCAACGTTTTGCTCCAACGTTTTGGGAACATTCAAATGTTGGGTTTTGCTAACGTTTCCACAACGTCGCTACAACGTTTCACTTTCGTTGTTGCAACGTTTTGCTCCAACGTTTTGGGGACACTCAAATGTTAAGTAAATCGGATAAGAATTCACGAGTTATTTAATTATTAGCGATTAATGAAGTACTTATTTAATTAATTACATTTCTTATTACATTACAGTAATTACATTACAGTAATTACCTGAGGTAATTACAGTAATTACAGTTCCGGTAATTACAGTAATTACAGTAATCATTACAGTAATTGCAGTAATCTTATTACAGTAATTACATTACATTAACTCAGGCACCTTTTGAGTAAGGAAGCTGATATTTGGACATGACACTGACCAAGTGATGTGGCTGTCAAGGAAAATTTTGATTTATTGATTAATCATTTAATAAATTAACTCGTTGATTTATAAATGACTTATTTAATTAAAATTCCTCAGAGATACATCTTCGGATGAGATACTTGCAGATTGGTTATGCTATGAGCCAATTGATTAAGGAAAATATTTTGTGATGGCCATATTGGCAATTTCGTAGCCATATTCGTGGCAACTCAGTTAGTGCCACTGCACCTTTAAAATGCATCCCTGCGTTCATTTTTCGATCGATTGAGTTGAAATTTTGAACAATCGGATCTGGACTGTCGTTGTTAACGACTCTAGCATGCACCCGTCCAATCAGGATGGAGCGGTATGGTCCCCGGATTATCACTGCCCGCAGTTTTAATTAGTTTTACTTTTTCTCTTGGTCATATAATTTTGAAGACATGCATGTCATGATATAGGAAATGTTTGTTCTGTTGAACGGAATAAATGTTGTTTATTTGTGTGGGTGTGTATTTTTGTGTATTTTGGATATATTTTCACGACTAATTCCAGTTAACATCCTGAAAAATTTGCTCGTTTTCTGGCCGAGTCGAAATTGCGTTGAGTTCCTATGGCATGCGCCATTAAAAGCGCTGTGTAATGGTTGAGCTCCCTTTATTTCGTTTTGGTCATGCGGATGAGCAGACAAAGTGACGAATGCTGCGGCTGGAGCAGTAGAAGCAATGTTTTTTTTAATTGAAACGATGTAATTTAATTAAAAGTGGGAGGGGGCAACACCACGCATACCTCTTTTAAGGTGTGTATAAACCCTGGAATAAACGTGGGAGGGGGCAACACCACGCATACCTCTTTTAAGGTGTGTATAAACCCTGGAATATTTCAGCAATCAATACAATGCTGAAACTATGTAAGTTAATTTAAATGAGTAATTTAATGAGTAATTTAATGAGTAATTTAATGAGTAATTTAATGAGTAATTTAATGAGTAATTTAAAGAGTAATTTAATAAGTAATTTAATGAGTAATTTAATGAGTAATTTAATGAGTAATTTAATGAGGAATTTAATGAGGAATTAAAAGTGGGAGGGGGCAACACCACGCATACCTCTTTTAAGGTGTGTATAAACGCTGGAATAAACGTGGGAGGGGGCAACACCACGCATACCTCTTTTAAGGTGTGTATAAACCCTGGAATATTTCAGCAATCAATACGATGCTGAAATGATGTAATTTACTGTGTAAGATGGTCGACCTTGGGTTTGTTTGGGTTTTGTTGTTTATTTTTGTGGGTGTGTATTTTTGTGTATTTTGGATATATTTTCACGACTAATTCCAGTTAACATCCTGAAAAATTTGCTCGTTTTCTGGCCGAGTCGAAATTGCGTTGAGTTCCTATGGCATGCGCCATTAAAAGCGCTGTGTAATGGTTGAGCTCCCTTTATTTCGTTTTGGTCACGCGGATGAGCAGACAAAATGACGAATGCTGCGGCTGGAGCAGTGGAAGCGATTTTTGAATTGTTCAATGATTATTCGATATTGTTATGACTTATTGTCAATAGGTATACTAAGTGGCCATGAGGTAGCCTGTTGCTATGTACAGTTTTATTCTATTGTTGATTATACCACATAGCTGTGGTGATAAAGGAAATGTTCGTTTTAAATAGATGATTATGATAGGACCATGACTATAAAATCATGATGATTATTATGAATGATATCATAGGGTTCAAATGCAGAATGATTGCATGAACTTGGGAAAGAACTTTCAAGCCCTATGGGATAAATTGGGTGTTACAAGCGATGGAGTTTCAAAATTTAGCATGATTGAAGGAATTTTACAGTCTTATTTCAGGAATTTTACGAAATTTATATTGCCAAGAGATTTGGGTACTATTAAAAGAAAAAATGATGAGATATTTTTCCCAAAGAACTTTAATATCTGCCATCCATTTTGGCTGTCTCACGAATGAAGGATGAGTTGCCTTTAGTGGTTGCAAAGAAAATTTGTGGAGACCAGGCAAAATGGGGAAATATGTCAGATATGACCCTAGGACAGGACGGTGATTCATCAATTGACATAAGGTATGAACCAGAGGTGACGACCGATGAGATGCGATCTCAGTCAATGGATGGACCTGTCCTGACATCATTGGGGAAAGGGCTTATGCAAGGAGTCATCCAAAATGATTAATTTGATTTATTGATGAATATTGATGAATTAATTGAAATTGAATAATTGATTGAATTGTTGATTGATTGAATCTAATTGATTGAATTTAATTGAATAAATTTAACTGGATAAATTGAATTGAATAAATTAAATTGAATATATTGATCGTTTGATTGATGAAAATGCAGTCTCAAGAAAGAAGCTTTAATATCTTTGTGAGATATTATCAATGTGAAGACAACCTTGGAAAATTGAGCAAGGTGGTGAGTTTATATATAGATATATATGTGCGGTTACCATTGTATGATTTCCCCTTCAACAGAGCGGACACCTGAGGATTCACCCATTTCATACTGACCCTTTGGCTCATCTGCAAATACTGATCTGTGAGATTGGATTGTGCAAAAGCCACAGGTGAGAGAGATTCTCTGGAAATCACCGTTTGAACAGGTGGAGAGATCCTTCCTGGAGGTACGAGTGAAGCTTTAGAGGAACAAACTACAACACATCCAACGCTACTTTGATAAAAGGAAGAATGGGAAATGGAGCCTGCAAGAATACACAAGGACAACCAGAGATTCCACAAAAAGGTACTTGTACACATCATATGTACGACCGTTATGGTGCCGAAGCTATAAGGCAGGTCGAGAATTGGTATTTGTGGACAAAGGGACATGATGAGGAGTTTCCAAGAGAGGGTACATTTGAGCGAAGTCGATTGGAAAGATTGGAACAAAGATTGAAAGCCAGGAAGAGACAGAATCTAACGGTAGACTGGCTTGCATTCCATCTTTGGGATGGTGAATCCAGACAACGGGAACAGCAAGAACGGATAACGGATCTAGAACTTAAAATAAAAAGGATACAGGATACAGTGGAGGAGACAAATGCACAACTGCCCTCCAAATTAGGAATGAAAGTGACAGTTGTCCCATCTGATTTCCAGTTGTCTCCCCAAAAAGGACGGTACAGAGAATTTTTTCGTGTTTCAGGAGATAACAAGAGATTGCAGTGGCAACTCAGGGATGTAGAGATGCAGCCCAGCAATACAAGTGCACAGGTGCACAGACCAGGCAACGACAGAAACCGGTGTTTCAAGTGTGGACGGATGGGACATTGGAAAAGAGGATGTCCGTATACCAAAAGGAAGACAAGTTCATAGGGTAAACCAAGATCAAGGGTACCAGGGCTGACCGATACCTCAGACAATGATTAGGCCTTCATTGCGACAAATCCCAAATGACGATTGGCCTCAACAAATTAGATTACTGGACAAACATGAATAACTGTCGATGATTCTTGGGTCTGAAAAGTTTTCGGAGCAAGAATTATTCATTTTTCTTTTGCTTGTAAGCAAATTGATAATTAATTGATCAAATGCCGAAATTGGATCTTTTATGTTGGGCACAAAATTTTAAATTTACAAAGTTTGGAACAATTGCTTTGCAATTTTTTTGGCAAACCAAGTGACAAGTCACATCATGATCAGGTGGGAATTTCGGACTATTGTTCCACACGATTGATAGGTCAGTGGTCGACTGACATACAAATGGGTGGGTAGTCAAATTTGGATAAATTATTGTGGGAACTGAAAGGGTAATGTCAATGTGACGTCATAGGGGTTTTCTAAGAATAAACTTTTTGGTCCATTTGTGTATTAGCGCTTATAAAATTGAAGGACAAATTTTGAGAAATTGAAATAAAGTTGACACCCATCCGGATCTGTAAATAAGGGTTCCAACGCAAACAAATACGCATAATGCATGTGTGTGTGGGTATTTTGTGTGTCAATGTTAGTGTTTTTGTGTATCAATCTTACAAGATTGTTGACACCGACAGTGTGCCTTGTCTGAAAAATAGATAGTTCCATGGGGATGGGATCGCATATCGAGAGAATTCGTAAAATAAAAAAAAATAGAAATATAATTTGATTATGAAAATTATCACTTTTGTCAAGGGAGATGGAGAATAAAAATTTGATTTGCTGAGTTATGAGCAGCTATTCATTAATTGTAAAAAAATTGGAAGTAATCTTGGGATTCCATTGTGATAGAATTTATATGAGAATCAAAGCTATTTATGGATATGAACTTCATAAAAAATGTGGGAGTACAAAATTAGCCAAATTTTGGAGAGGTCTTACACTGACTTCCCAGAGTACTCTGCTCACGGATTTTATATATATATAAACTTGAATTTTATCAGAATATAAATTGGGCTGTATGTATGGATGTGTATAAGGCATAGATGATATGGGAAAATAGTAAAGGAAATTTTGCTGGTTTGAACTATTGTGAGTTTTCAGTTCTGGAGTTCAAACAAAGTCACTGGTTAACAGATGAGAAAGGATAGTAAATAAATTATTCGATGCTGGGCAAATTAAGTACGATATTACTAAGACTTATGAGAGCTATTGTTCTTCTTTACAGCAGTGGAAAATTATTGGAAAAAAAATTAGATCCAACATAATGAATCTATAAAAGAATGTGATAGGGATAATATCCTCAATTTGTACTAATTATTTGATTGTGGGTAAAGGAATTAATTTATCGTAGTGGATTGTTAACAGCAGCCTGAAAATGTCCTGAGAGTGTGCATCCATGTAATCAGAAATCCCAGATTTGTTTTTACAAACAACATTTTGGTAGAGGTCTTGTGTGGACGAGCACTTCCTTGGTAGATAAAGAACGGTACTGCATGCTGGCAGCCACTTTTACGGCCAGTTAGGCCAAACAAATTGAGAGGAAATTGTAGTTAAATACGTAAGTTACACATGGCTATTTGTAAAAAAGGAAATTTGTTGAGATGGGAAACATTTTTCGAAGGTTTATTAAAGTGTTATAATATGACATGTGGCAAGGCAAACTATTGGATGGGAAAATTAGATCTGGTTATAGAAAAAATTTATTGACCCCTTGAAGTTAATTCCTCGAATCATTGTTTCACTGGCATTTTTTGCTCACATTGGAAATAGTTTGGTAGAGCTTTGGTTAAAACTTTTGGTTGCGGTATCTTGGAACGAATTGATAAACCATAGGAGATTGATAAGAATAGAAACAAATATGGACCCAAAATAGAAAGTTGGATTCATGCCTCTCATTGCAAGCAAGCACATGGGGCTAAGGTGGACGATCCCACAGAAAATGAGGCTGCACCTAGCAGCCCAGCAGAACATTCAGTGGCGGATAAATGATAGTCGTGATATACATTCATTTGAATTACATTTTAACACCCCTTGCATTGATAAACATTACATTTTCAACATGTGATATTCCTACTTGGGATAGTGACATTTATTTGCCTACATGACATACCATTATCTACTGATATTAGCGCAACATGAGGGATAATGTATCACAACTACACTCATGATTAGGGGATTTAGTTCGACCCTGGGAGATAGGGGGATCAGGGTAAGACAAATAATCTGATTTATGTTACATATTAAGGGATTGTCTTTATTTACCTTTTAGGAAGCTTGTTAGTTTGGTATACAATGTTGAATGTCATTGACATATAATTATGTTATAGGTATGAACATATACAAGGGGTAGCTCACATGTTTTAAAGATGGCTACAGGTGGGACAAGAGGGAGCAAGATACCACGATTATATAAAAGGGGGTGCCTTTGCATGGTTGGGAAACACATTTGGAGGGGTGGTAGCTAAGATACTCCAATATTTGTTTGTTGGTTTAGTAGTTATATTGGCAATTGTTTTAGTGGTGGCTTGCTTGAAAGCCTTAGTGACGGTGTGTCTGAATAAGGCAACCAACAACACGATGATAACGCATGAAGTGACAAATGAGGAAAGAAATGTGGAACCAGAAAAGGAAGACTTTTATGGCGACATAAATACTGAGATTAAAAGATTAAATCAAGTGATGTTGCAAATGAATACAGTAGAATTAAGATAATGGCATAACGACAATGTTATGAGTTGTGTCAATTACAATATCAGTGAACTCATATCACCACGAGTGACACACTGTTAGGAAAAAAAAAAAAAAAAAGGAAAAAAAAAGGAAAAAGAAAAAGTGGAGAGGAATTATGGTAATAATACATTATGCTTAATTTGTTGGTTTGGGAAAATTGTTGTTGGGAATTAGATATTCCCGTTTGTGATTGTAATCATATACAATTTATTTTCTTAGAGTAGTGCTAAAATACCTGCATGAGTTAATTTTTGAACTATATTAACCTGAAAGCAATTGTGGATGCTATTCTTAGTTTAGTAATAAAATACATACCTGATTGAATATTATTTGTGTGACGCATATAAATGAATATAACTTTTTTGTGTTAAGGAAAAACAACAAATTGTTGAATGTGAAACTGTCGGAAGATATACATGATTATGCTGATTTCATGGTAAGATGTACCCTATCTGATTCAGTGTGTGTGGAAAGCAGATTCAGATGTGACTGAGCATAAGGATAAGACGAGATCACATTTGAAAGGGGTGCTAACGGAATTGGGAAGAAGTTCGAGAAAGAAAATTTGTGGCTAAAAAATGAAGTTAAACATGGCATACACCCTCTTTCTCAAAGAATGATGAAGACATTCTCCCATGTAACTTGGAGATGGATGCTTACCTTCACCAAGGAAATTTATGTGACCATTTTCCTGGATCACACTGCAACATATGAAAGAAAGGCGATCACTTACTCTTGTTCGAAGGCTTCGAACATTCACCACATCAGAAGTTGCAGGACAACGACATTTTACCTGCAACCTCTGTGAAATGCGGGGACATATGTTATTACTTCACCAACGTCCGGGGAACCAGCATGGAGCTGCAAAAAACGGCTGTGCCCTTGTCACAACAGCTGTGCACGATTCTGCTGGTTGCTCCTGGTATGGACCATGAATGACCTGAACACCATGGTCCCAACATCATTGTGGATGCATCCGGCATCCCTGTTCCACATCTTGCTGGCCAATCAACATTACACCAACACTTGCTGCCCACTCATAATGAGGGAGGAGGCAAGTCGACTACAACTGGGCGAAGGCCTTGTTCAAGGAATCATTATGGTTCACAGCAAGAGTGGCAAGAATGCTACATGGAGAGCAGGGTCAGTCTATGACTCCGCACCGTTACCACAACAGCGAAATCCTACACGAAGTAGTGCAGGTGCTTATAAAGACAGAAGAAAATGTTTCATACCCGAATTCAAACACAAGTGATCAGCCCTTCCTTTCAAACAAAGAATCAACATTTGTTTGGAGGGAAACGTTTTTGCCAGATGTTGCAGATGCTTTAAAAAACTTGAAAATGGTGAAGCAAAATTGTTGTATCTTGGTGATGGTGAAGTGTTGTTTTACAAAGATATTTGTGATGCAAATGAAATAGATTGAATTAACAATATGGAAGGAGTCAATAACCAACGAAATGTTTTGTGATCAGATTCTTGCAGGATGACGGTGTATGCCTAAGGAAATTGTATTGATGTTTACTTGTAGTGATTGATTGTTTACTTATATTGATGTTTAGATTAATGGTTAATATAAACAACAACAAAAAGATGAGGGAATTGTGGAAGTGTAACTCAGTGTAACTCATTGGTTGGAACTGGTAACGAACCAAGGTACGAGCAGGTGGTCGTAAGAATGTCAGGAATGCATCTCGCCCTGTCGAAGCTGGGAGTCCTGTTGTGTAGCTTTAGCACGACCCCGGGCTAACACACATTCCCAAGCCCGTACTATTGTCTTTCATCGGGATGCAAAGAGGATGAAGCAAATTCCCAGCAGGGAGGAGAGCGAGCTGGTGCCAGTGAGGCGACCGAGTAACGTTTGCGGAGAACGGATTAGAAGCAGCGGGGAAGGGATTACGATTTCAGCGGACAGAGGATTAACTGAAGTTTGCCGATATAAACAGAAGAGACTTTGAGCCAGGAGAGCACTCATCCTCAGAAGCCCTGCCTGACGGAATGAACGCGTACCACGGGTTCGGCGCTGCAGCCATGAAAGAGGGACTATGCGGATAGAGTTACCTGGTCCATTGAGTTAAACGGTATTATTTGGTATTGGAATGAAGTGAACAACTAGTTAATAAAGTCATGACCTTTTGTAAAACCTGTTTCCGACCATTGGCGTCTTGAGTCTCACCTACACTTCCGCGACACTACCTTTAACCTTTAATGCCATATGTACAAGAGTTTCATATTGTTACGGATCGCGGATTAGATGTTATTTACCGAGCGGTGGTATTGCCGCGACCTAACAATTCCCCCGATTCTTCCCCAACTCACCCGATTCCACCCGACGTTGACCAAATCGCGCTATGCTAAATCAATGATTTGGAAAGGACACAACGACTGGGATAAATGAAACGACACAAGGGGTACAGTTCTCAAGACCTCCGGAGGAGGATATAATTGGTGGTGGAGAAAAGGGGTAGATTACAAGGTAATGAGGTAAAGACACAGAAGAGATAGGCACTTAGACACAATCTTATCTATCCCAGACAGACCACAGACAAACGGAACAAGACTGACTTACACAGGGATTGATGGCAGGGAAGGACAGGCAGTCGATAGCACAAGGTGCACCTTGGCTCAGGGACAGGATACAGCTCAGTCTTTGGGAGGTCTCTCGGCGCTCGGAGGGTGCGTCCTTTCTCCTTCAGCTCTGCGCGCATCTCACGTCACCTCTCTCTTTCTGCGCATGCTCACTGGGGAGTGACACGCCCTCGGCTCGTTGGCTCCGCCCCAGATGGGATCGGTCCGCCGCTTCTATTGGGTGCGGGGGTTACCGGGCTCCGCCCTTGACGAGGAGCTGACAGCGAGCACCTACCTGGTAACCCCGTCGAGCACATGCTCGATGGCGGCTCGTTGGAAAGGCATGGTGCACTCCCAACACCCCCTACCAACCAAGCCGGAGTGAGGACGCACACTCCCCGCGCCGCCGCCGTTGTTGTTGTTGTTGTTGTTGTTGAACCGTGAGGAAGAGCTGCGGGGAGGTATTGGGAGGTCCTAAACTTCCTAACGGTGCCATACAATCACATTAAGAGTCAGAATTAATGGAAACGAGTCCTTAAAACTGACATAGACTAAGAATAACTAGCAAGATGTCCTATAGTTGTCTACGAGAGATGCGGTGGACCTGGATGCGACATTTAATGGGGGAAATAGGGGAAGGTCGGGTCTACAGAGTGTTGTTTACAGAAAATGGGACTAGGGAATGGGGGATTGGGGATAGTTGGGAAGTATTGAGGAAATAGGGGAATATTTACAAGCGGATATGGATGGATCCAAATCCCATATCCGCAACATTGCACCCTTCTCTACCTCGGGGCGGCCCGACCCGATAAATTTTTACCTACGTTAGTGTGGCACTCAGATGTAGTTCCCTCTACTATTAACTCAACCCTGAGTGCGACAGTTTTACAGATGTTCACAAATGAGTAAATATGTCCCCCTGCGACGTTGCACCCTTCTCCTCACAGAAACACACCCACAGGATAACCGAATCGCGGAAAGAATCCTCAAACTAAACATACAGCCGGTAGGGAGCATCATTTATACAAGACTACACTGATATTTACACTACGATCCAGGACCTGTTCTTTGAGGAACACATGCAGATGTTATGCAAAGAGAGAGCACGCATGCCAGCATCGATACACCAACCCACGAGTGCCCTGTGTCCCTACGGCCTTTAATAATGTGCAGAGCACCCCATCCAAGCACCAAAAGCACCACCCCATACACACAGTCAGCACCATCCGGTGCACCAATAAAGTGTTCATAAAAATGCACAATTAAGTGTCCATGGTCACCGGTGGTGTCGCAGCCGGCCGATGTTCTGCCGCTGGTCTTGCCTTCCTGGAGTGCACTTGGCCTTCTGGCTTCTTTAAAAATGAAGAAAGGCGCCAACCGCGTCCATTTCTAAATTGTGGCCGTCAGGGGGGCCAACTAAAAGTGGTTCACCTGTATGGCATAGGTGCCACGTTGACCCAGAGGTCCATCCACGGGTGGTGCTTGCCCGCAAAAGAACTGCGGTCCATTGTGGGCGGCCACAAAAATTGCGGTCCATATGGTGTATCGATCCAGGCAGCAAGCAGCGGAAGTACAGGCCCACAACTGCAGAGCCAGCACCTCCCTCTCCTCTCTCTCTGCCCCAAAGCCAGATCCTCGGAGGTGGGAGACAAAATAAGACAAGTGAGCAAGGTGGTAAGGGCGCAAAAGTGCATGCAATATAAGGTAATGCACACTGGGGGCACATGGGAACCAGGTGAGACAGGTACGTTCCTACCGTACGCCCCCCCCCCCCCCCACCAGGTAACCTACATTGCCCCTCCCTTACCCCTTACTGTATCCACAAAACACAACACTACCCATAAACATCTACTTTACACATCGACAAACGTCCCTACTGTCTTCCCCGTTCCTCCCATAAACCAAATTCGTCTTCTCTCCCTCCTAACCAATCAAATTTGCCATTTCCAACTCAACATCAAAATTTGCCATCTCCAACTCAACATCAAAATTTGCCATCACCAATTCATCATCAGTCCCTCCTAAGGAGGGAGAGATGGAATCACCCCCAATGTCTCATCCACGTCGTGATGCGTCTCACAAATCCACACAGCAATTCTCCTTTCCTGCAACACAGAACAAAGGAACACAGGTGTGGAGTCATCATCATCACCTCAGGTAAGTGGCTGCGTATGGTGTGACAGGTTCATCAATCCTAACTATTTCCTAAATGACTTTAACAACTTTACATTACCCGGGGTCTTTCCCTGCCAATCCATTGGCCAACTTACACTATAGGTTCTAAAAACCAATTCCCATTGACCAAACTGTGGTGCTTCTCAAGTTGGGGTCTCACTCCCCCGATTCATCACTCGGTGCCCCCGCACAATTTCGGTGGCTGGGTCGTGTGACGCTCCCAGCTGGTCCGCCCACCTGCACACCTCCACCACTGTTGTTGCCTACCGAGCTCACCTGCTCCTCACCCTAACCTAACTAACTGGGGAAGGCCCTCTCGCACTCTCACCCCCTCAGTGCCCACTCTGGCACGGCCTGCCCGATCCACACCCGGGATCCTCAGGCACCCACTGACACTAACGGCTCCCAGAGCCCACCTGCGGCCTCACCTGGCCGACATCTAACAGTGGCGGAGTGCCCAACCATTCACACTCATACTAACAGGCCACACGACCAGCCAATTTCACCACACCAATGCACCCATCCACAATACCATTCTGCATCCGCACCACAAATGCCAATATCCAACCACAATTTACCTATACCTTCTAACTATTCTTTAAACTACCCTCCCCGGGTACTCGTGAAAAGGGGTCCACTCTTCCCCCATCCACACCTTCGCACCATGCACACCACTCCGTACCACTTACTCCAACTCTCTCCACACCACTCATTCTCTGCTCCATATATTCCACACACCTGTACTTGCACACCTGTGCTCTCATACTTGGTGCCGCCTGCACCCTTCTCTCCCCCAAGCGCATTCGCGCTGATCCACAACACTCACTACTCATACACTGCTCCACACACCTGTCCAGTTCTCACACAGCATCATCTCATCTAAATACTCCCCTCTGAAACTTGCGCTTCCCAGTCGTCCCTTTAAACTATTGCGCTCCCTCGTCATTATCATCCACTCTAATCTACCTGCGTCCCCACTACAGGTATCCTTGTCACTAACTAATCTTAACGTTGCCTAATGTCATCTTCTAGGGCCCTACACACAATATCCTAACCCACCCGGGCTAGTTTTCACTGCCATACACCCCATAATCTATAGCGCATTTGCCCCCACATTTGTGAGGGATGACAGAGTTGCCATCCCACCACATCGGGCATCTCCCACTACCAATTTTGCACATCAAATTTCAACAAATCAAAAATTTGCCAATCACTACCCATCATCTGCCAATCATTACTGCCAATCCTTTGCCAATCATCAAATTTTGTTTTTCTAATTTCGGGGCCAAAACACTATCCTCGTCATTACAGTCTACTTACTAATGCCTCTCGGTGCGCCAATTCCCTTCTAAAGCTCGGCTTCGTACAGCCGAGCAATGAATGCGGGTTGTTTTGTGCCAGCGGCTGGATGCGTCCGGCACTCGGTGCAGGGACGGGGGCTTACCCGTGCCGAGATCCCACGCACCACCTCGGCGTGGAGCCATCCAATGTCCCGATCTCGACCTGCCGGCACGTCTCAACAAAAAGTGGTCGCCATGACGACCCTTCCTATCGGCTGCCCGTTCCGCCTAGCGGAGCACGGACGCGGCCGTTTAAAGTGAGGCCCAGCGTGGATCGCGTACGGCGGTCCTTTCGAACCCGCCGTGGCTCGGATCCCCGCTGGTTCTCGCGGCACGCGAAGCCCGGCACGCACCGAGGGCCCGATTCGGCTATAAGTCGCTCTAACCGCTAACCCGGTTACCGTCGATGCCTCACCTGCATGCTTACACGCATACGCTACCCCTTTCTTGCCCATACATCCAGCTGTTCCCATGCTCCTCGTCGTACCTTCTCTAACACACCCAGGTACACTCATTCCACTCACAGCCTTGGTCACACACCTGACCACCGAACACTTTGGCACACATTCGTCGCTCGCACACCTCACCAACACACCTCTTCGCGCCCCCTCCTCGGTCACCTCCTCTGTGACAATCACAGGTGTGCTCTCACTCGCACACCCAACCACGTGCCTCACTACCAATTCCAGCGTGCATTCCCACACACGCTCTACCATTCCAGGTGTGCTTCCTTTCTCACCTGTCACAACCAACTCACGCTCCCTGTCACTCTTACTACTCTCACCTCCACTCTTGACAGCGCACTCACCCTTACTCTCGACAGCGCACTCTTTCCTCATGCACCCGTCCGTTACACACCTTTCTCGCGCACACTCTCCCGTTACACCCTCTGTAACACTCACCACAGGTGTACACTCTTCCTTACTTTTGACAGCGCACTCTTTCCCCATGCACCTGTCCGTCACACATCTTTCTCGCACACCCTCTCCCATTACATCCTCTGTAACACTCACCACAGGCGTGCATTCTCCCTTTACACCCTCCGTAACACTACTCACTACGCGCTTCCATGTGCTCCCTCGCACACGCGCTACGACCGACTCACTCTCGACAGCACCCTCACTCCTTGGCACGCACTTTTTCCTCACACACCCCAGAGTCGGACTTTCTCGCACACCTCCTTTTTCGCACACCAGACCTGTCGCACACTTCACCAACGGCCTCTCACGAACACCCGGGTCCATCTCGACCCCCAAGCTTCTTAAATCACCTGGCGCATCATACGCACGACCATATTGGTCACCACTTACACCGGGTCCTCTTTCTCTTCGCTTCTCCTCCATCACCTGCGAATCCCTCATCCGGTTAATGAGCACATTATCACGATCCGAACACAGACTTTGGACCAATTCTTTTACTTCCTCTTTTATCTCTTTCTTATCCTCTCTCCATCGCTTCTTAATTTCGCTCACCCCTTCTTCCACTTCTTCTAATTTCTGCTTCATCTCCTTCATCTCCTCGTGCGCCCCCTTAAGTTCTTCCTCTAACTCCACCTTATTTTTTTATATGTGCTCCCGCACCTCCCGCTCTTTAACCTCCATCACCTCTACCACCTTGTTCATTTTCCTCGTCAGGTCCTCATGTACCGTCTGACACTCTTTTTTAATTACCCCTACGTCCTTTTTCATCTCCTTCTGTGTCGATTTTAAACCCTCTATTACCGCTGTGTTCTTCTTTACCTGGTCCCCCAACTCCTTTTGTCCCACTGTCAGTTGTTCTACTCCCGGCGTCAACTCCTATATACCACCTTGCAATTTTACAGTCCCCTTTCTCACCTCCTTCTCCATGCGCTCCTTACAGTGCCTCACCTCCTCGCGCACTCCTCCGACCTCCTCACTCACACCTCTTCTGATCTCTTCTCCCATCACCTGCATCTCCTGCCCAGATGCCACCCTCATCTGCTCCATTTCCTCCCTGTGAGCATCCAATTTAGTTTCTACCCCCATTCTGACCCCCTCTATCTGCTGCCCCATTTTTTTAACTTCCCTTTCTGCTTGGTCCCTCATGTCCCTCAATTTGCCTTCCATACTGTTTTCTAACCCCTCTAACCCCTTTTTCATCCCTTCCATTTGATTCTCTTGAGCGGCCATTCTGTTTTCTACCCCCGTTAACCCATTATTTACCTCTTTTATCCCATTGTCTAACGCCTCACCGGTACCCCTCGCTTCGTCCCTCATTACCCCATTTGGCCCTCCAATCGCTCACCCAATCGCTCACTATCAGCCCTCATTTGCTCACTATTAGCCCTCATATCGTCCTTCTGCAGGTTGAGGGACGCCTGCATTTGTACCATAAATTGCTCCATGAGGGCCTGCATTTGGGCCATCCCTCCCACTTGTGCAGCGGGTGCGGCCGCCGTAGCCATGTGCGAGGCGCCATTTTGCGCGCCCGCAACCTCGTGCGTGAGGACGCCATTTTGCGAACCTGCCGCCCTCACTGCTTCGCTCTCCTCTTGTCCCTCAATTTGGTCCTGGATCGACCCTGCCTCACTCTCCTCTACCGGAACCCAGCCGTCTTGATCCGCCATAGCGCGACTTTCAAAATTCGGGTTTTTATTTTAAAACAAAACAAATTTCGGTTACTTGTAATTTTGAGCGCGTTAAGCGCGCTTCGGGTCCGATCTCACTCCTGTGGAGGCGTGGGTTCAAATCCCACTCCTGACACCAGTTGTTACGGATCGCGGATTAGATGTTATTTACCGAGTGGTTGTATTGCCGCGACCTAACAATTCCCCCGATTCTTCCCCAACTCACCCGATTCCACCCGACGTTGACCAAATCGCGCTATGCTAAATCAATGATTTGGAAAGGACACAACGACTGGGATAAATGAAACGACACAAGGGGTACAGTTCTCAAGACCTCCGGAGGAGGATATAATTGGTGGTGGAGAAAAGGGGTAGATTACAAGGTAATGAGGTAAAGACACAGAAGAGATAGGCACTTAGACACAATCTTATCTATCCCAGACAGACCACAGACAAACGGAACAAGACTGACTTACACAGGGATTGATGGCAGGGAAGGACAGGCAGTCGATAGCACAAGGTGCACCTTGGCTCAGGGACAGGATACAGCTCAGTCTTTGGGAGGTCTCTCGGCGCTCGGAGGGTGCGTCCTTTCTCCTTCAGCTCTGCGCGCATCTCACGTCACCTCTCTCTTTCTGCGCATGCTCAGCGGGGAGTGACACGCCCTCGGCTCTTTGGCTCCGCCCCAGATGGGATCGGTCCGCCGCTTCTATTGGGTGCGGGGGTTACCGGGCTCCGCCCTTGACGAGGAGCTGACAGCGAGCCCCTACCTGGTAACCCCGTCGAGCACATGCTCGATGGCGGCTCGTTGGAAAGGCATGGTGCACTCCCAACACCCCCTACCAACCAAGCCGGAGTGAGGACGCACACTCCCCGCGCCGCCGCCGTTGTTGTTGTTGTTGTTGTTGTTGAACCGTGAGGAAGAGCTGCGGGGAGGTATTGGGAGGTCCTAAACTTCCTAACCGTGCCATACAATCACATTCTTGTGCAACGAAGAGTCAGAATTAATGGAAACGAGTCCTTAACTGACATAGACTAAGAATAACTAGCAAGATGTCCTATAGTTGTCTACGTGAGATGCGGTGGACCTGGATGCGACATTTAATGGGGGAAATAGGGGTTGTTTGAAATTCCAACTTCTTTCCTGGAAGTCCTGGCAGTGTCCATATGTTTTATACCTCTCCCACCGCCCCCTTCCCACGCCCCCCCCCCCCAAAGCCCTCGCCCTCTCTCAGATCTCTCGATGTCTCCATGTCTCTCGGTCCCTGCTCTCAAATGTTGTGTTTGTGTCCTTCCCCCTCTCTCCCCATCTTGTCTACCGCTCCCTATGTTATATGTTTTTTGTGTCGGTTTGTCTTTCTGTGTGATTAATGTTCGCTCTTTCACGAGCCTCGACCTTGTATACAAAAAAAAAAAAAAAGGTCGGGTCTACAGAGTGTTGTTTACAGAAAATGGGACTAGGGAATGGGGGATTGGGGATAGTTGGGAAGTATTGAGGAAATAGGGGAATATTTACAAGCGGATATGGATGGATCCAAATCCCATATCCGCAACAATATTTACACAAGTGTGGGTTCTAAAACTGCAACAATATTATCCCAAAGATCTCCAAATATCCCAATTTATTTTGATTTTAGCCGAATCCCCATGACGTCATCCTTTCATTCCTCTACGGCATCACCTGGCAGTCTTTACCCCATGTAGCATCTCTCCATTTCATCATTCACTCCATGCATCTCTTTCATGACCCATTTCCATGTCCCTAAGGCGACAGCAGCTTGGTGTGCTCAGAAAGCAGAAAGAGAGGAGAAATGAAAAGCTTCTTGTGAGCTCCCTCCGCATTCGATGATGGTGAAGGGAAATGAAATATTGAAAGGCTTCGGTGAGGCGTGCACACCTTGAGGGGCCCAGGTGTCCCTTCAGGCAGGGGACCGCTGGAAATGCTCGCTGTGCTGTTTAACTCTTGTGGTGACGTCAAACACTTATGACATTATTTCCACTGGTTGCAGAAAATCACATCTGATCAACGTGTTTGTTAAATGAGAAATCAATGAGTGCTGAATGTAAATTGAAATTGTAACACAAATGCGTTCTGGATGTACCTGTTTGTGGGGCTGGAGTGACCTGTTAAATTGTAACAAATCCGTGCTGGATGTACCTGTTTGGGGGGCTGGAGTGAGCTGTCAACTTTTAACACAAATCGGTGCTGAATGTACCTGTTTGGGGGCTAGAGTGAGCTGTTAAATTGTAACACTAATCGGTGCTGAATGTACCTGTTTGGGGGAATGGGGTGAGCTGCAGGTAACACAAATCCGTGCTGGATGTACCTGTTTGGGGGGCTGGAGTGAGCTGTCAACTTTTAACACAAATCCGCGCTGGATGTACCTGTTTTGGGGGCTAGCGTGAGCTGTTAAATTGTAACACTAATCGGTGCTGGATGTACCTGTTTTGGAGGCTAGAGTGAGCTGTTAAATTGTAACATTAATCGGTGCTGGATGTACCTGTTTTGGGGGCTAGAGTGAGCTGCAGGTAACACAAATCCGTGCGGGATGTACCTGTTTCGGGGGCCGGAGTGAGCTGTTAAATTTTAACACTAATCGGTGCTGGATGTACCTGTTTTGGGAGCTATAGTGAGCTGTTAAATTGTAACACTAATCGGTGCTGGATGTACCTGTTTTGGGGGGTAGAGTGAGCTGCAGGTAACACAAATCCGTGCTGGATGTACCTGTTTTGGGGGCTAGAGTGAGATGTTAAATTGTAACACAAATCGGTGCTGGATGTACCTGTTTTGGGGGGTAGAGTGAGCTGCAGGTAACACAAATCCGTGCTGGATGTACCTGTTTTGGGGGCTAGAGTGAGCTGTTAAATTGTAACACTAATCGGTGCTGGGTGTACCTGTTTTGGGGGGTAGAGTGAGCTGCAGGTAACACAAATCGGTGTTGGATGTACCTGTTTTGGGGGCTAGAGTGAGCTGCAGGTAACACAAATCCGTGCTGGATGTACCTGTTTTGGGGCTAGAGTGAGCTGTTAAATTGTAACACTAATCGGTGCTGGATGTACCTGTTTGGGGGAATGGAGTGAGCTGCAGGTAACACGAATCCGTGCTGGATGTACCTGTTTTGGTGCTAGGGTGAGCTGTTAAATTGTAACACTAATCGGTGCTGGATGTACCTGTTTGGGGGAATGGAGGGAGCTGCAGGTAACACAAATCCGTGCTGGATGCACCTGTTTTGGGGGCTAGAGTAAGCTGTTAAATTGTAACACAAATCGGTGCTGAATGTACCTGTTTGGGGGAATGGAGTGAGCTGCAGGTAACACGAATCCGTGCTGGATGTACCTGTTTTTGGGGCTAGAGTAAGCTGTTAAATTGTAACACAAATCGGTGCTGAATGTACCTGTTTGGGGGAATGGAGTGAGCTGCAGGTAACACAAATCCGTGCTGGATGTACCTGTTTTAGGGGGCTGGAGTGACGTTCAGCATGTGTTGTGTTCAAACTGATCATCACTGCACTACAGTATTTATCATTGTTTAAAGGTGTTGGTTTAACGGTTAAGGTGGCTGCCTTAAGATCGCCAGGTCTTGACTTTGAGCCGCTGTTGTTCCGTCAAATAACACCAGGTGGGTTAACTCAACCTGTCATCCTTCTAAGGTCAGCAAAATGAACAACAGCATACGAGGCACAGGGGAGCACTGCGCCAATGGCACAGCGGTGCGATGCAACAAGCAAACAATGATGTGTGTGTGTGTGTGTGTGTGTGTGTGTGTGTGTGTGTGTGTGTGTGTACGATTATGTATATATAATTGCATATATATATTATATTTTTATGTATATATAATCCTTTATCTCCAAAACCATTAAATGGAAAAAAATTAAATATTTCTCAATGTCAATCACTCCCCTTGGGGAATAAGATATGTTAATGATGATGTCATCAGTACCGTAATAATGACGTCATAATTTGGCAAGTACAACACTTGATTTGATCAGTATGAATTTTTTTTCTTCTGCAGAATAGTTTTCTTCTGCAGCGCCTCCTCCTGCAGAATATTTTAATGAAAAACTTTCCCCTCTATATCTCCGAAACCGCTCCATGGAAAAACTGAAACATGGCTCATTGTCAAGTTCTCCCCAAGGGGAATAACATCTATATCTATGTATCTATATTTATCTATCTATCTATGTATCTATATCTATCTATCTATGTATCTATATCTATCTATCTATCTATGTATCTATATCTATCTATCTATCTATCTATGCATCTATTACCGGTGTGTACCCCGGTTTAGAATAGGTACAACGTATCCCTGCATGTCGTAAGAGGCGACTAAAGGGGTTGGCGTCAGGAAGGGCATCCGGCCATAAAAACATTGCCTCAAAAAGAGAACCATGACAATTACGACTAGATATGGGCAAGGTGCAGCCCGAAGTACCCCGTGGGGGACCCCACTCCCTCTCGTCAAAACTCAAGTTGGGGAACCCGATCGAAGCAAGGGTGGAAATCATTCCATTTATGACGACGAAACGTCTGATGCCCGACGTGGAGATCGGTTTCTGAGGTTTCGGACATGGAATGTAGGGACAATGACAGGGAGATCAGGAGAAGTGGTGGAAGTATTGGTCAGAAGAAGAGTGGACATATGTTGTGTGCAGGAGACGAGATGGAAGGGAAGTGGTGTGAGAATGGTGAAGGGTAGGCAGGGACAGAAATACTACCACATCATCCTCTACCCTACTCAGCCTCTCTTTTAATGCCTCCCTCACTGTCACCTCTTTCAACCTCCACACCTTCATTCTCGGTTGGTACTTCACCCGCCGAGCTCTCCTCGCACCTTTCACCCTTATGTCGCAGACAACCAAGTGGTGCTGTGAAACAGCCTCCTCCCCCGGGATCACCTTTGTGTCCCGGAGGTGCCCCCTATCTCGCCTACGCACCAGCAGGTAGTCAACGGTTGTCGTCGACCCACCTGACGTGTATGTAACAAGCTTATTATCCTCTTTCTGGAACTGAGTATTACAAATCAACAAATCAGCTCCATCAGCAAACTCCAAAATCCTTTCACCTTCTCCATTTCTCACACCATATCCGTAACCCCAATGACCTCCCTCAAAACCGTCCATACTCCTTCCCACATGTCCATTTAGGTCTCCTCCTACCACAACAACTTCCTCATCTTTCACGTTTTCCATCAGCTTCTCTATAGCACACCAGAACTTGTCCTTCTCTTCATCGCTCCGACCAACCTGCGGAGCATATCCCGAGATGACGTTCACCAAGAGCTTTCCAATCATCATTTTCACCATCATCAACCTATCACTCACTCCAGTCACACTCACCACACTGTCTACAAACTCCTCAGAAAACAGGACAACAACACCATTCACGCCCTCTGGACACCCTTGCCACACACTATAGTGGGGACGTCGGTAGTTTAGATGAATGATAATGACGAGGGAAGTGCTTAGTGTAAAGGGATGACGGGAAAGCACGAGTCTTCGTGGAAAAGCAGCTAGTTAGATGATGATGTGTGTGTGAGGATCTGTGTATTGAGCAAATGAGGAATTGGTTGAGAATAACCGTGTGTGTGAGGATTTGTGTATTGAGAAAATGAGGAATTGGTTGAGAATAACCGTGTGTGTGAGGATTTGTGTATTGACCAAATGAGGAATTGGTTGAGAATAACCGTGTGTGTGAGGATTTGTGTATTGAGCAAATGAGGAATTGGTTGAGAATAACCGTGTGTGGAGAAATTGTGTATTGAGATAACCGGAGTGGTGTTTGAGAAAAAGTGGAGTTGTGTTTGAGGAGTATGGAAAAGGTATGTGAGCACAAAAGGTGTGCGAGAGAAGTGGTGTGCGAGATAAATGGTGTGTGAGAAAATATGGTGCGGAATGCTTGGTGCGGAATAAAAGGTGTGGAATGCATGGTGCGAAGGAGTGAATGGGGAGAGGTGGACCCATTCACAAATACCCAGGGTGGGTAGTGTAAACCCAGGTAGAGGGATTAGGTAAATTGTTTGGATATTGACACCTGTGGTGCGGGAAGTGGCAAGTAGTGCTTTGGTTGGGTGCATGAGTCAGTGAATGGCTGGGCGTGTGGCTTTATTGGTGCGTATGGTTATTGGAGCACTCCGCCACTGGTAGTTTGTCGGCCAAGTGAGGCCACAGGTAGGCTCTGGGAGCCAGTTAGGGTTGTGAGTAGTTGTTCAATGGGGCCCGCGGATCCAAGAGAAGGACCCGGGTAGCCCAATGCCAAGGAGGGAATCAGAGGGTTAAAGTGCCAGGAAGGGGCCTTCCCCAGTTAGGTAGTCACAGGAGCAGGTAAGCTCGGGTGGCGACTTCAGTGGCAGAGGTGCGCAGGTAGTTGGACCTGCTAGTGGAGCCACACGACCCAGCCCCGAAATTGTGCAAGGGCACAGTAAGAAAAATTGGGGAATGAGACCCAAATTCAGGGGCACCGCTGAGTGGTCAATGGGGAATTCGGTTTTTAGAACCACATAGTGTAAAGAGGCCAATTGGCAGGGTATGACCCCGGGTAGTGTAAATGAGTTAATGTCATTAGAGTAGTTAGGAAGAGAATTCGCTTCGCGCCATCCACATCCATTCACCGAGGATGACAAAGCTCCGCCCCAGCACCAAGTGACTGATTTGAGTAGGTGAGACACATCTCGACGTAAGAGGACATTGTGTTTGTTCCATTCCTTCCATCCTGTGAGGGATTGGGAGACGAATTTGGCTTAGAGGGGGATATGGGAGACAGGACGTAGTGACGAATTTGTAAATACAGGGAAGGGCAAGGGTAGTGTAAGCCGACGTGGGGGGGCATGAACGGTTAGGGATGAGCTTGCTCTCCTCACTGCTCCGCGCCCCTCATGCTGCATTGCCTTGTATTGCTGTGTACCTCTGTGCCCTTTCCGCTTTGCCAGTTGTGCTTTGTCTCTCCCCCACCCCAGGACCATTTTGGAGGTGGAACTGTGCAGCTGCACCTTGCTGCACCTGTGCAGCCCCCTGCTGCACTTTGCTACATCTGTGCAGCTGAACTGCGCAGCACTTTGCTGCCATATTCCTTGCATTTGTTATAACTTTGCTGCACATGTGGAGCACTTGCTGCCACAGACACTTTGCTGCACATTACCACATTACACATTATGGACCACAGGTTTTGTGGCCTTACACTTTTGCTGTGCAGCACCTTGCTGCAAACTCACCTTGCATCTTCGGACCACTTGTTTTGAGTGGCATCAATGTCACGCAGTTGGACCACATAGGGTTGGCCCTGCTGGCAAAATAAAAACGAACACACTTTTTGTACATTTTTATTATTGGTGTGCTAGGAAAGAAGAACTGTAAGTTTATGCACACAGAAGATGCAGGAAGCAAGAAGAAGATGCCAGACAACAGCAGAAATGTGAACTGTGAATTTTTGAAATGTGTATTTGTGCATTGCTGTGCTTTTCTCTCCCCTCCAAACTTCTTTCCAAAAAGGACAGGTCCTGGGTCATAGAAATGTAAATAAGGTTAGGTTTTGTGATTGTATATAAAATGCTGCCCACCGGCTTTATGTTTCGTTTGAAAATAATTCCGCAATTCGGTTAATTGTGGGCGTGAGTCTGTCAGTTAGCTACTCAGCGCAGTAGGTGGGACATATTTAGTGTTGTAAAACTGTCGCACACACGGGTTAGAGTAAATGTTAGAGGGAACCACATCTAAGTGTCACATGGAATTAAAAGTTAGTCCCAGATCTTTCTCAAAACTGGTCGTTCCAGTTTTTGCAGGTTCGACTCGGGGACGAGTCTGACGAGGGAGGGGGGCAGTGTTGCGGTTTTGAGTTTGTACAGTGAGTTTAATAAAGGTTAAAGTTTTCCCCCCATAGTTAGTCACACAAGCAACATGTAGCCTCGCGATAGTATAGTTATGTCTTAGTATTGGTAAGCTTAGTCCTTTTCCTTTGTTAGTTCTGCGTTGAGTAGAGCCAGGAGAATAGGCCCTACTTCTACCAATCATTCTACATCCGTAGGCTCGATCCATTTTGCTAAGCATTGGTTGATTATTGGGCGAGTTAACACGAGGCAGGCCTAGGAAGGTCGGGTCAGAGTCGAGGGTGGAGCGGCGGAAGCGCTGACAGTAAGCACGAGCCGCCAATCAGAGCTTGGAGGTGGTGACCGCGGCGTGGCATCACAGGGCGTGGTGAGAAGGTTCGAGTAAGTTCCAGAAGGTTTGGGGGGCGTAGCTATAAAACCGGCTGCGCGAAAAGCCCTCGAGAGGACTCGCAGAGGAACGCAGGACTTACAGCAGAGGACTCGCAGAGGAACGCAGGACTTGTGGCAAATGAAGGACTCGCAGATGAGCGCAGGACTTGCTGTGAGAGAGAAAGATAAAGGACTAGCACGGGAAAGCCGAGAGCAAAGGAGAACTCACCGCAGTTGATGAACTTGATGAACTTCACGCACTTGCACGAGAGCGGTACAGATACGCGGGCGCAGCCAGACGCGCTTGAACCGAATACCGTGCATTTTGAGACGCGCGAGTAAGAACGGCTGAGTAACCACTAGCCGCGCTAAGTCCGCCCTTTGCCGTTCCGCCCCCAACATCTGCTTTGTTCGAGAGATGCGCTACGAGTCCCTGCCTTCGCCTGCCACCATCTTCGCGGGACGTGCCGAGGACCGTGGAGAGCCGGACGGAGGCCGTCTCTGGACGACGATGTGGACACGTTGGGGAGCATCTACCCATCTGCAATTCCCTGTGTGAGTGTGAGACGGGCCCGTTGTCCAAGGGATAAGTTAAGACTGTCTAAGGCTACTCTGTGTCTCTTCATCCTTGAACTTGTATATACGTGTGGAAAATAATTAAACCCATTTGTTCTTTCTTTCTTCCTGATTCGACCGTTTCTGTGGTTTCTTCGTTTGACTAAGCATGGCACGAATAGGATAGCTCCAATCGGGTTCCAACATCTAAGTAACTGTGCGGGCCACGTGTACGCAATCCGCTCGGCGTACTCAAACCACACGTGGTTAGTGCGAGGCTTGTTTCCTCGCTCCCAGGGCAGCGCAGGGAATTAGGTACGAGCGAGCAGTGGTCCCGAAACCCTACTCCACGTGTGTCCGAGAGGGACGTCTCAAGTCTCGGTTCTGCCAAGCCCAGAAAGACAAGGGGATTAATCCCCCCTTGATAAGTGGATTAAGGGTGGCGTAGAGAACCGCAACAATATATATATATATATATATATATATATATATATATATATATATATATATATATATATACCTGTATATATATATATATATATATATATATATATATATATATATATATATATATATATATATATATATATATATATTCAGGTCGACTCCATATGATGAGTGGATATCAGAGATAACGTCACCGCGTGGCAGGCGGTGCTTATCGCTCCCAGCAAGGTGCAGCAGCAGCTGTATGGGACACCTTGCTGGCGGTTCTCCACTGATGATATGAAGGTCGCATAGTGACTGATATATATATATATATATATATATATATTTATATATATATATATATATATATATATATATATATATGTATATATATATATATATATATATATATATATATATATGTATATATATATATATATATATACATATATATATAAATATATATATATATATATAGTTGGAGTGGGAGTGGGATAATCGTGTTTTAAAACTGTCGCACTCAAGGGTGAGGTTAATCGTAGAGGGTAACTGCATCTGAGTGTCACATTAAGTTAACGTTTTTTTGGCCCGGGACGTGCCTGGAGGAATGAGGGTGCTGTGTTGGGGTTTTGAGAACCCTGCATTGTGTAAAGTGTTGTAAATATAGCCTTTGTAAATAATTATTTGTGTAAATACCTCCATTCATTGTTAAGGTCAAAGGTCGTCCCCTAGTTAGTCCATGAACAACACGTAGCGAACCATAAGCCCTCTTCGTAGTTATTTCATTATTATGTGTTTCAGGTAAGGCTATGTTTCCAAAAGTTGAATCTACATTGCATTAATCAAATAAGATAGGTCCCTTTCATTCCCTTCAACACCAGTGCGAATGGTTTTCTACAACAACAGTGCGAATGCTTTTCTATCCTCGATGGCAGTAAGGGTTCTTTTACCAGCAAGCCAGAACTCCATTACGCACGAGGCCAAGGACAGGAAAAAGGGGGCGGAACGCCGAGGAAGAGGTGTGGCCCTGTCATCAACCCGCCAGGGGCGTGGTCGGTAAGCCCTAACCAGCCAACCAGCACCGCGGTGAGCAAACCGGTGGGCGTGCCCTCGGAGCCCGCGGCTTGATACGGCCGACAGCAATAAAAGCAACTGCAAGGGACTGCTTCAGAGAGTCGGTGAGAAGGCACAAGAGCGAGAGGAGTGATCCAGCTGAACCGAGAAGTTGAGAGAGTTGAGTGGAGTTGGAAGAGAGTTGGACAAAGAAGACAGAGAGAGAGACGAGGCTGTGCGGAGCTCTGACAAGCTGCTTCAAACAGCCTTACCATGTGAAACGAATACGTGTACCTGCCGCCGGCTGCTCGCTTCCAGCCCAGAGCGTGGAGCTGGAGCGGACCTCCTTGCTGTACCGGACCTCCTTGCTGTACCCTGCCGAACCTTCCAGCCCTGCTGTCCTGCACGGACCCTTCTCCCTCATCCAGTGACTCCTGCCTGCTATTCCCTTGTCATGTGAGTCTGTTCGTTTTGTCTGGGGTATAATATATGACTGTTTTAAGGCTTGCCCTGTGTATCTGCTTTTTCCTCCTTGTAAATGCCCTTCTTTCGTTTCCTCTTTTAGAATAGAAATAAACCTGTGTTATTCCTTTACCCTTGTTGGTTCTTTGGCTTCCTCTCATCCGATCGTTTTAGTCCCTTCTTTCAATTGAGTACCTGTGGCACGATTCAGCCAACGCTCGGAATCGGGTTTAGTCTCTTGATAACGGCTCGAGCCGCGGATTGCTAAACCGCTCGGCAAATACCATCTTGTCTGTGGTTCGAGCGGTACTTGTCTCCCTGTTTTGCGGAGGGATTGGTAAAGGTATTCGGGAGAACACCTTGACCAATAACCCTGATCAATTCCACCCTGCAAAAGAGCGTTACAAGTACCAGGACCAGAGACGGCCAGCTTAACAGGCCAAGGGGATTCACCCCCCCCCCCCCCCCCGCTTTGTTAAGGGGAGTGCCGTCTCCGAGATCCGTAACAATTAATTGTTACGGATCCGGGGGACGGCTCTCCCGTTAGCAAGGGGGGGTTAATCCCCTTGTCCTGTTTGGTAGGATGCAACGTAGCAGGGGGACATACTTAATTGTGTTTTAAAACTGTCGCACTCAAGGGTGAGGTTAATCGTAGAGGGTAACTGCATCTGAGTGTCACATTAAGTTGAAGTTTTTTCGGCCCGGGGTGTCCCTGGAGGAATGAGGGTGCTGTGTTGGGGTTTTGAGAACCCTGCACTGTGTAAAGTGTTGTAAATATACCCTTTGTAAATAATTCTTTGTTTAAATACCTCCATTCATTGTCAAGGTCAAAGGTCGTCCCCTAGTTAGTCCACATCGCAACACGTAGCGAACCATAGGCCCTCTTCATAGTTATTTCATTATTATGTGTTTCAGGTAAGGCTGTGTTTCCAATAGTTTGACTCTACGTTGCATTAATCAAATAAGATAGGCCCCATTCGATCCATTTGCTCTCCCTCTCCAAATTGTGGTACGTCGTTGGCAGCAGCCAAAACTCCATTGCGCATGAGGCCAAGAACAGGAAAAAGGGGGAGGAGCCGCCGGATCACGGGCGTGGCATCAACTCGTCATCGGAGGTGGAGTCAGCCAGCCCTAACCAGCCAACCAGCACCGCGGTGAGCGACCCAGTAGGCTTGCCCTCGCAGCCCGCGGCTTGATACGGCCACGAGTGATAAAAGCGACTGCGAGGGACTGCTTATGCAGATGAGTGATCCAGCCGAACCAGAGAAGAGAGAGAGAGAGACGTGAGGGGGTGCTCGTATTGCGGCAATAGACCGAGATCCTCGAGGGCCCTAATGTCGCCGGTTGTTGAGACGCGGAGCTGCCGGCAGCTGTTCGCTTCGAGCCCGTAGCGTGAACCTCAACGCTTACCGCTGCCTGAACCCTTCTCTCCCTGGCACATCCTTACCATCGGCCTGAACCATTCGCTCCCTAGCGCATCCCTGCCTGCAATTTCCCTTTGTCATGTAAGTCCGTGGTCTGTCCTTTGTGTTGTCTGTGGTTCCATAATTAAGACTGTTTAAGACTTGCCCTGTGTGTCTGCTTTCTCTTCTGTAAATTACTTTCGTTTCTCTTTCTTTGGTTTTGTGTAAATAATTAATAAATACTTGTTCCTCCTTATTCTTTGGTTTCATTCTCATCCGATCGCTTTAGTCCCTTCTTCCGATTGAGTACGATTGAGTACCGATTGAGTACCTAGGCCAAACTGCTTTATAATCGGGTTTAGTCTTTTGATAACGGCTCGAACCACGGATTGCTATACCACTCGGCAAATACCATCTTGTCCGTGGTCCGAGCGGTACTTGTCTCCCTGTTTTGGGGAGGGATTGATAAAGGTATTCGGGAAAACACCTGGACCAATAACCCTGATCAATCCCACCCCGCAAAAGAGCCTTACAAGTACCAGGACCGGTCGGACGGCCAGCTTAACAGAACAAGGGGATTAACCCCATCAAACCTTTTGTCCGCCCCATCCTTCCCTTTCTCCGAGCTATTCTGAAATCTCTGACACACCTTCAACAGCTCTCCCTACCTCTTCCACATCTTACCCTACCCCTCCTCCCCCCTGTTCTGTATCTGATGCTCCCCCTTCCTCTTCATTAACGGTATGGACCTCAAACATCCGGGGCCTTCGTTCAAACTTAACTGATCTCTCCATACAGGTTGCTTCTGTCAAACCAGACGTGATCTGCTTAACAGAAACTTTCCTCCTTTATGATGTCTCTGATTCCATAGTATCTCTCCCGGGCTACTCCCTCCTCCGGTATGATAGACCTGAGCCTCGTCCTGGAGGCGGGGTTGCTATCTTTATCAAAAACTCTCTTCCTCACTCGCCCTGCACTGCACTCTCTCCACCTCACCCCCAGGAATACCTCTGGCTACGGCTTCCCCTTCGCTCCCACCTCTTGTTCATATGTGTGTTGTACCGTCCACCAAACAGTGATGACTCCATCTACATCTCGCTGTCTGATGATATGGACCAACTTCTATCTACTCATCCCAACTCTCTCTTCCTCATATGTGGTGATTTCAACTGTCATCATGCCAGTTGGCTGGGTGTGGGTACCTCTCTCACCAGCCATGGTTCCTCAGCAAAGGACTTCTGCGACTCACTGGGACTGACACAATCTGTCAATTTCCCGACCCGGATCTCAGTCAACGGAACATCTTCTCTTCTGGACTTGGTTATGACTAACTTCCCTGAAAATGTCTGCTGCTCTTCTTCTGCTCCGATCGGATCATCTGATCATGTCCTTGTTAAAGTGGACATCTCTCTGACCATCCTCAGGGAGCCTGCTCAGCGTCGACGAGTCTGGCATTTCACTCAGGCCAACTGGCACGGTCTTCAAGCAGCCATCAATCATCTGGACTGGTCTCCCATCTCTACCACCTCTGACATCAACTCATCCTGGGAATTCTTCCAAAGTAAATTGCTCTCTCTCATGCACAGATTTATCCCATCTCGTCTTCAGTTGTCATACCCTTCCTCCCTTCCATGGTACACGGAATCTTGTGGTGAGGCTGTTGCCCAGAAACAACTTGCCTTCGTCTCCTGGAAAGCAAATCCAACGGAAGGAAATCTCATTTCCTTTCACAAAGCCCGAAACAAGTGTGTGTCCACCCTCAGGAGAGCCAGGAAACAATATCTCTCCGTTCTCAAGACCGAACTCTCTTATCTGTCTCCCTCTTCCAAATCCTGGTGGCGTCTGGTCAAATCCGTTTCTGGTGTTTGTTCCCCCTCCATCCCCTCCCTTACCTCAAACGGCTACACAGCTGACTCCGCACGTGAAAAAGCTGAATGCCTCAACTCTGTGTTTGCCTCTAAATCTTGTGTCCCAAACCCATCCCTCTCTGTACCCACCATACCCAGTCGTACCCTGCTGCTCCTGGACTCCGTGTCCTTTCCTCCTGACAAGGTGGAAAAGTTTCTGTCAACCCTCGACTCTGATTCTGCAACTGGACCCGACGGCATCAGCCCACGGGTCCTAAAATCCTGCTCTGCTGCTCTATCTCACCCTCTCTCTGTTCTCTTCACCCTCTCTTTTGCTCAAGGTCAACTGCCATCTGCTTGGAAATCAGCCAACATCACCGCTTTGCACAAAAAAGGTGCAAAAACAGATCCTAGCAACTACAGACCAATCAGCCTTCTCCCAATTATCAGCAAAGTCATGGAATCCATCATTGCTTCTGATATGAAATCTTTCCTCTTCTCCAATGGCTTGATCTCTGATCATCAATTTGGTTTCAGACCAGGTCACTCTACTCTGGACATGCTGCTTCTGCTGTCTCAACAATGGATGGAGGTCCTCAATGCCAAACAGGAAATTAGAGCTGTCTCCCTCGACATATCACGTGCCTTCGACACGGTCTGGCACCCCGCTCTGCTCACCAAACTCTCCTCCTTTGGTATCCATGGAAATCTCCACGCATGGCTGGCGGACTTCCTCTCTAGTCGTCGTCAACGTGTGGCCCTGAATGGGTTTCTCTCATCTCCTCTTCCTGTTCAGGCTGGAGTTCCCCAAGGCAGTGTTCTGGGCCCCGTGCTTTTTCTGGTCTTCATCAATGATCTCTCTGACTCTCTCGAAAATCCTCTCTATCTCTTTGCTGATGACTCCACTCTCTGCCGCTCCATTCCTCTTCCCTCAGATCGGCAGTCTGCTGCCTCCTCACTCTCTGAAGACCTGGACAAAATCACAGACTGGTCAAACAAGTGGAACATGTCTTTCAATCCTGACAAATCTCACACTCTTACTATGTCTCTCCGAAAAGATCGACTGGACAACCCTCCCATCTACTTTCTCAACAATCCTCTCCAAGAAGTTCTGTCGCTCAAGATTTTGGGTCTCACTATCTGCCATGATCTTTCTTGGGAAAACCACATTTCCAAGCTGGCCTCCAAAGCCAGTCGCCGACTGGGCATCCTCCGTCGTGCGAAGTCCTTCCTCGGCACACCTGAGCTCCTCACCACATACAAGGCTTTCATCCGCAGCTCAATGGAATACTGTTCTCCCCTATGGGCCGGTGCTCCTGCCTCACACCTAGCTCGGCTTCACGCTGTTGAAACCAAAGCTTTCAGAATTATTGGAATCTCCCGCGATGAAGCTATCTCTGAGGGCCTTTCACTCACTCACCGCAGGCAGGTCGGTGGTCTTTCTGTCTTCTACCGACTCCTCTCCGGCCTTGCACCCCCAGCTCTCTCTGTGCTCTGTCCCCCAAATATTCCTACAGGTCGCACAAGATCTGCCAGCAACCCTCTGATGGTTAAACTGCCGAAATCTCGGCTCTCCGCTCACCTTCACTCTTTCATTCCTCTTTTCTCCCGCCTCTGGAACAAACTACCTCACTCCCTTCAATCCCACTCCTCCCTCCAGGTCTTTAAAACAGCTGTTCACCACCATCTCTTATCTTCCCCCATCCAAAACCTTGATCTTTTCTACCCCCCGCTAATTCACCCCAGATCCACCTTGTTTGAAATTCCAACTTCTTTCCTGGAAGTCCTGGCAGTGTCCATATGTTTTATACCTCTCCCACTGCCCCCTTCCCACGCCCCCCCCCCCCCCCCCAAAGCCCTCGCCCTCTCTCAGATCTCTCGATGTCTCCATGTCTCTCGGTCCCTGCTCTCAAATGTTGTTTGTGTCCTTCCCCCTCTCTCCCCATCTTGTCTACCGCTCCCTATGTTATATGTTTTATGTGTCGGTTTGTCTTTCTGTGTGATTAATGTTCGCTCTTTCACGAGCCTCGATCTTGTATACAAAAAAAAAAAAAAAAAATTGCTAACGGGAGTGCCGTCCCCCAGATCTGCAAACAATTAATTGTTACGGATCTCAGAGACGGCACTCCCCTTAGCAAGGGGGGGCAAGGGGGGGCAGGGCACACCTACC
>NC_136270.1:88511694-88604194 GCF_964187855.1 Myxine glutinosa
TATAGTAATGACTTGCGGTTGGGATTAAAATCAAATGAATCCATTTTGAGTTCTCCAACCTTTAATGAGCAAATAAATAACTACTCGAGGTTTCGATCAGCAACACGGATAAACGTGCATCCACTGACCTTTCTCAAGAGTAACGTAAAACAACTCTATACCCTCCCTTATATAAGGGGAAAAGGGGGGTGGGGACACCGAAACCACCATTCAATGCCATTCTGGAACAACTTTTGCCATTCAAATTTAAACCGTAAATCCAAAACAAAAACCGTTGAACCAACTGAAACCATACATTGGGATGTTGCATCAAAACAACCGTTAAATCACACGTTGAATCAAACAAAATGTAGCATAATTCAAATAAATGTTGTTGTTTATCAATCATGTTGTTTATTTTTCATCGATTTATTCGAATATTGTCGTGTGATTCCCCTCCGTGAAGACCGGGAAATCACGGATAGCAATCGAGCTTACTTGAGGCGTTTCGGTCAATGGTGGATTTCACTCTATGCGCGGGAGGAAGAAGGAAAGAAAAAGAAGCGGCAACATTTACCTGACGGTCCGCGTGCAGTCTTCGACCAGCGAAAAGTAACTCACAAACGAAAAAGGAATTATGTACAAAAATAAACGATTTATTATTCAGAACCCGAGAACAATGGACGCGATGATAAATAAATAATGCTCCTAAATCGGGACGTCCCCACACCAGACTTAAACAACAGGACAAATGGGAAGGATAATAAAATTAATCGTTGTGTTTGTGTGATACGTCTTATCTGTCTGGAATCGTCAGGTCTATTCAGGCTCGTCGTTCAGGCCCCAAGCGTGCAGTCCAGGCACGGCTCCGATCCTCGGGAACTACTCGGGTGTTGGCGCGACCAGGCCTCAATGACACCTCTTGCTCGCGCGCTGCCGAGCCAATGTCCGCCGGTGCTTGGCAAGCCTCGCGTCCCCGTGCGATGAATAACCAGGGAGGATGATCGTCAGCGCTCCACCATTCATCGTCGGCCAACGAGCAATGGTCCAACGTAAAGAGAAGGCAAGAAGGGAAGAGAAAGGCGGAGGCGAAGATAGACGGAGGCGAAGATAGGCGGAGGCGAAGGGGCGAAGAGAGAAGAAGGCAGAGAGAAAATGTCCGTCGTCCTGGGCGTGGCTCTTGGCCTGCCTGTTCGATGTTTGCCTGCCATGCCGCCGTAGTGTGCGGTCGCTTCCAGTCTGTTTTCCATAATTTCCTTTGTTATTGTGGCGGAGGGGGAATTAATCAATGTGTGCTAATGGACCTAGCTAATGTATGTGATGTGTTGCCATAAGGGCCACTGGAATGATCACAGGGGTAACGACGTACAATGGAATCTTATCCTTATGCCCTAATTCTAGTTAGCAAGCCCCGCCCCCTCGTGGCAGGGACACAGATACGCAGCTTACTCCGACAAACCGCCTAGACAGAACTTATTACAGGTGAGGTTCCCTATCACGACAGTTGAAGCACCTACCTATGCAGATCTACCTGGATCTATATATCCCCCTACCCCACCGACATAACAATATATATTGTTGCGGATCTCGAGCCCGTCGACGTACAGAGGGGGGTTAAAACCCTTTCCCCCCTCGGGCCTTTGAGTCCACGAGGCCGCTACCCACTTTACACTCGTGGGGCGGATTGCGGAGCAATTCCAGCCGCCACACCCATAGCGAGCGTGCGGAAGGGTCCCTGGTCGAATCCCCAAGTACCTTCTATACACACACCGCCACGAGAATGGGGACTGGACCTCGCACGAGTCATGCTGGTCTGATACGCCCTAGCGGTTTGGGTGTCACGTGACTCGTGCCGTTAATTATTATTGAACCCGATTGAGTGGTTTTATTCGTGCAACGCGAAGCCAATGGTGGAAAAAGACGTGAACGGCCAAATGGATGTAAAATAACACAGGTTTATTATTACAATGTACAAAAGATCAGGGCAAAGAGACACAGAGCAGAAACTTATCGTCCTTACTTAATCCCCGGACAAGGGCCCTTTCACTCACATGGGGAAAAGGATGAAGAAGAAGGACGCGCTCCAAGCGCAGCCGTTGGTGCCGTTCGACCCGGTCAGCTCGTTCGGCGTGTCCCTGGGATGTTTGCGGCACGTGCAGGGAGCTTAGGCAAGGATATCGTTGGCGTCTGTGGCCCCGGGAGAGATCGTCCTCGCAAGCGCTATTGACAGGCAGCAGAGCACAGGGCAGGGAGAGTTCGTGCACAGAGAGCCTCGATCACAGAGAGAGTTCCAACCACACCTCTTGTCCTCTGTTCGGGGGCCCGGGGCAGGGTTTTATAGCCCCTCCCCAGAGTCTTACCTGAATGTTCCAAGCCCCTCCCCTGGCTGTCGTTGGTATCCACTCCCTTTGAGCTTCCATTGGCTGTTGCCGCTTACCGGCCACTCCCCTTCAGCTCCTCCCTCGGGCCTCCCAGACTTGTTCTGGGCCTAGCACATGGTATTCCAGCCCAATGAGCACATGGCATTCCAGCCCAATGAACAACGAAGCCTACACTTACTTGCCTTCTCCAACGCATACTAACACAGAAAAGGAGACTATGCTTACATTTAATAGGAAATAACTGAACTAAGCGATGCTACATGTTGTGGTGCAACTAACTAAGAGGGGGGGGGGGGGTACCTTTATTCTCACAACCGCAACAATATACATATATGAGTGTGTGTATGTGTATGTGTGCTATACACACACACACACATATATATATATATATACATACATAGATAAATTTGCTATTTTGTGATTGATAAGGTGTTTATAAGTCTCACGGGACAGTAGCCTCCAAAATCTTCATTGCTCAAAGTCTGGTCGCCCGAGGACTGCAAGATCACGAGAAAACATTGAAACGGGCAATGAAGCAGTTTTGAGGAGCCCAAGGAAATCTCTGCGTGGTCGATCTCAAGAAATGAACTCATCTTTATCAAACACACAAATAATTTTTTAAGTGGTCGTTAACTCTGAAAACAACCTGTTTTGGTGGTTCTAGTTCTCTTGTTGAAGTCTTTGAAAGTCTGTTTCACAGCAAGAAATGCACTGCATGGGTTACCATAAGCAAATCTGGCATCATTGAGGCCTGTCTGGTTTCAAGATGAAGTAGGGAAATCGGTAACCGTAACCACTGAACGTTACTTGAAAGTTATCCAGAAGTCCTCGGTTGCATTAGTGAGGAAGTGCCACATCGACAGGTCTGTGCAATGGTTTCAGCAAAATTGGGCCACACCTCACATTTCCAGATCGATTCAGTGGATACGACAGAAATTCAATGATCGAAACATCTCTAGAAGGACAGATTTTTTTTTTTTTGTATACAGAGTCGAGGCTCGTGAAAGAGCTAACATTTATCAAACAAACAAATCAAACAAACAAGCAAACAATGTATATAAAAATGGGAGCGGTCGACAAGATGGGGAGAGAAGGGGAGGAAGCACACAAACACAACATTTGAGGGCAGGGACATCGGGAGATGTGTGGGAGGCAGAGGGCCTGGGGGGAGGCAGGATAGGTATAAAACGCAAGGACACCAAGGACTTCCAGGAAAGAAGTCGGCACCTCAAAAAAGTGGATTTGGGGTGAAATTAGTGGGGGTAGAAAAGATCAAGGTTTTGGATTGGGGAAGATAAGAGATGGTGGTGAACAGCTGTTTTAAAGGCCTGGAGGGAGGAGTGGGATTGAAGAGAGTGAGGGAGTTTGTTCCAGAGGCGGGAGAAAAGAGTAATGAAGGAGTGAAGGTGAGCAGAGAGTCTTGATTTTGGCAGTTTAACCATAAGAGGGTTGCAGGCAGATCTTGTGCGACCTGTAGGAATATTTGGGGGACAGAGCCCAGAGAGAGCTGGGGGAGCAAGGCCGATGTTGAATGGGCGACCCATTCCCTAGACCTCAACCCACCTGACTTCTATCTTTGGGGTTATCTGAATTGTTGAGTGTACCAGGAAGACCTCAGACTATTGACAACCTCAAAAATGCAATTGCCGCCAACATCAGAGCTATTCTATTGTATATTAAGTTTCCTACTCTTTATTGAGTTGTCAGAAAGCACATTCTGGTATTCACATCCACTCGTATGTGGTCATCGTGCTGAAAATGAATCATGTTTTGTGTTAAAGAAAACCCAAGCACTCCCTGAGATACATCTTCTGAGGATGAGAAGCTGTCGATTCAATGTACCACCAACATCTAGGTAAAGCTGCAATCACAGGGTTATCATCAAATGCCTCATGGTTCAGGATTAGGATCAATCTGAATCAATAACAGAATTACAATACAATTATATCCTATCTATCTTTTAGAATTATATCCTCTCTTTGGAGAACGAACAGGAGTACCCGGCGTTGCCGGATGAGGGGGGGGGGGTGGAGGCTGGAGAGGGAGGGTTGAGGAAGGGAGTGGGAGGGGAAAGATATACTACATATACATCTTTTTTGAGGGAGGGGGGCTTTGACAGGCTCCTCCGTTTTGGTGGAGGGGGTGAAGGGAAGGAGGAAAAATTTACCCGTGCAAAGAGTGCTTTAATCTCAGTATTGCCAAGGTAAAAAAAAAAAAAAAAAAAGGAGATTGTAATACCCTCTGCCACCATCACCAGGTGGCGCTACACGGTAAACATTTACATAGAGAATTTACGCCCCTCTCCTGGTTCCCCATACCCCCAAATGAGGCCGCAGCCACCTAGCCTATGCTACCCTCAGACAAAGTTGTATTTGTATTTGTACCCCGAGTAAAGTATATAAGTCTTTATAGCTGGGGTACCCGGTGTTGCTCAAGTGAAAAAGAAACATTAACATATTTGAAATGAGGGCAAATATAATGGAAAAGCAATTACATCCAAATCAGAATCCATCACAAATGTCAAATCATCATTTTACCTTTTCGTTGAATATCTGCTGGTGATGTGCCGTTCATCACGTTTCTGAGTTAAGTATGATGACGTTCAGGAAGAAGAAGAAGCTTTACTACCAACTTCGTGCACTTCCAGAATTGTTTGATTTATTTATGTTCAAATGTTTGTGAATTTTTTGTATTTATTTATGTGAATGTGTACTTGTATATAATTATAAGTGTCTTTAATCAAAAAGGCTGAGGCACTAGAGAGATTTTTTTTTAATCCAAAAAAACGAACTTTTTTTTTGTCAAAAATTGTAAAAAAAAACAAAATTGCCTAAAACACTCCCAGGCACTCACTGATGAATCTCTAAAAGTTTGACGAAGATCTGTTCTGATACATATATATATACTGTTGCGGTTGTGGGAATAAAGATAAACCCCCCCCCCCCCCCCCCCCTCTTAGTTAGTTGCACCACAACATGTAGCCTCGCTTAGTTCAGTTATTTCTTATTAAATGTTAAGTATAGTCTCCTTTCCTGTTTTAGTATGCGTTGAGACAGGCCAGTAAGTGTAGGCCTCATTGTGCTGGAATGCCATGTGCTAGGGCCTGGAACAAGTCTGGGAGGCCTGAGGGAGGAGATGAAGGGGAGTGGCCGGGAAGCGGCAAGCAGCCAATGGGAGCTAAAGGGGAGTGGCCAGCGACAGCGGCCAGGGGAGGTGCTTCGAACATTCGGGTGGGACTCTGGGAGGGGCTATAAAACCCTGCCCCGGTCCCCCAAAACTCTCTCTGTGGTTCTCTCTGTGGTTCTCTCTGTGGTTCTCTCTGTGGTTGAAGCTCTCTAGCCCAGGACTCCAAAGCACGAACGCTCTCCCCGTGGCCAGGCTCCCGCCTCTGTCTCTGCGCTCTGTGGGCGAAAGCACGAACTCTCTCTCTGTAGTCTGCGTTCTGCCCTGTTCTCTGCCGCCTGTTATAAGCGCTTTTGCAGGACGATCTCTCCCGGGGCCACAGACTCCAACGATCTCCCTGCCTGGGCTCCATGCACATGCCGCGAACATCTCAAGGGACACGCCCAGCGAGCTGACCGGGGCGAACGGCACCAACGGCCGCACTTTGAGTGCGTCCTTCCTCTTCCTTCCTTTCCCCGCATGAGTGAAAGGGCCCTTGTCTGGGAATTAAGTTAAGGCCGTTAAGTTTCTCCTCTGTGTCTCTTTGCCCTGATCACTGTACAAATTATAAATAAACCTGTGTTCTTTGCTTCCATTTGGCCGTTCACGTCTCTTCCCAATTGGCCTCGCATTGTATGAGATAAAACCGCTCAATCGGGTTCAATAATAATTAACAGCACGAGTCACGTGACACGCAAACCGCTCGGGCGTATCAGACCAGCGTGACTCATGCGAGGTTCAGCCCCCGTCTTCGTGGCGGCATGTGTATAGAAGGTACTTGCGTATTTGACCAGCGACCCTTCCGCACGCTCGCTACGGGGGTGGCGGCTGGAATTGCTCCGCAATCTGCCCCACGACTGTAAAGTGGGTAGCGGCCTCGTGGACTCGAAGGCCCGAGGGGGAAAAGGGTTTAACCCCTCTTTGTACGTCGACGGGCTCGAGATCCGCAACAATATATATTGTTGCGATTCTACACCGCCCTACTTCCGCTTACAACGGGGGGATTAATCCCCTTGTTCTTTCTGGGCTTGGCGGAACCGAGACTTGATACGTCCATTCCGGACAAACATGGAGTAGGGTCTCGGGACCACTTCTCGCTCGTACCTAATTCCCCGCGCTGCTCTGGAAGCGAGGAAACAAGCCTCGCATGAACCACGTGTGGCTTGAGTACGCCGAGCGGATTGAGTACCACGTGGTCCGTGCAGTCTTAATTAGTGGAACCCGATTTGAGCAATCCTATTCGTGCCACGCTTAGCCAATGAAGAAACCACAGAAACGATTGAATGGAAGAAAGGAAGAACACATGTTTAATTATTCCCACACGTATGTACAATGATGAGGGACGCAGAGACACAGAGCAGCCTTAGACAATCTTAACTTATCCCTTGGACTCGGGCCCATCACACACTCACACAGGGAATTGCAGATGGGTAGATGTTCCCCAACGCGTCGACGTGGTCGTCCAGAGACGGTCCCCGTCCGCCTCTCCACGGCCCCAGCACGTTCCACGAAGATGGTAGCAGGCAATGGCAGGAACCTCATAGCGCATCTCCTGAACAAGGCAGATAACGAGGTGGAACGGTAAAGGGCGGGACTCTCAGCGCGGCTGGCGATTATGCAGCCGTTCTCACTCGCACGACTTAATGCGCTGTATATCAGTTCATGCGCATCTGGCTGCGCCCGCGTGTCTTTCACAGTTCGCTGCCAACTCTTCTTCCTCGATCCTCTGAGCTGGTTAGTGCGCTCACAGAAACGATGTGACACGGTTCTTTAGCGCTAGCCCTTTCGCCAATCCTTTCGGGCATGTCCTTTGACGCTCTCCACTTGCGAGTCCTTTCAGGCAGCAGTCCTTTCGAGGGCTTTGTGCAGTGGGTTTTATAGCTACGCCCCCCGAACCTTCTGGATCCCTCTCGAACCCTCTCACCACGCCCTGTGACGCCATGCCGCCGCCACCACCTCTGAGCTCTGATTGGCGGCTCGTGCTTACCGTCAGCGCTTCTGCCGCTCCACCCTCGGCTCCGCCCCGGTCCTCCTAGCCTGCGTCATGTTAACTCGCCTAAAATGAGCTAACGTTGGCGCAAAAGGGCATGAGGCTGCAGACGCTGGATTGTCGGTGACAGTAGGGCCTATTCTCTTGGCTCTACTCAATGCAGAACTAACAATGGAAAAGGACTAAGCTTACAAATACTAAGACATAAATATACTATCGCGAGGCTACATGTTGCTTCTGTGACTAACTATGAGGGGCAAATTTTAACCTTTATTAGACTCACTGTACAAACTCAAAACCACAACACTGCCCCCCTCCCTCGTCAGACTCGTCCCCGAGTCGAACCTGCAAAACCTGGAACGACCAGTTTTGAGAAAGATCTGGGACTAACTTTTAATTACGTGTGACATGCATATGTGGTTCCCCCTAACATTTACTCTAACCCGTGTGTGCGACAGTTTTACAACACTAAATATGTCCCACCTACTGCGTTGAGTAGCTAACTAACAGAATCATGCCCACAATTAACCGAATTGCGGAATTCCCAGGACCTGTCCTTTTTGGAAAGAAGATTGGAGGGGAAAGAAAGCACAGCAAAGCACAAATACACATTCAAAAATCACATTTCATTTGCTGTTGGTGTCTGGCATCTTCTATCTTCGGTGTGCACATATCGAACCGGCAAGCCCCCGGACCAGCATACAGGCCATTCCTGCTCTTCGGGGCTTAATAAACTTACAATCTTCTCTGCCCTAGCACACAAAAAAAAAAAAAAGGCACAACAAGTGTGTTCGTTTATTTGCCAGCAGGGCCAACCCGATGTGGTCCGACTGCGTGACATTGATGCCACTCAAAACATGTGGTCCGAAGATGCAAGGTGATTTTGCAGCAAAGTGCTGCACAGCAGAAGTGTAAGGCCACAAAACCTGTGGTCCATAAGTGTAATGTTTCCTGGGAAAACCACATTTCAAATCTGGCCTCCAAAGCCAGTCGCCGACTGGGCATCCTCCGTCGTGCGAAGTCCTTCCTTGGCACACCTGAGCTCCTCACCACATACAAGGCTTTTATCCACAGCTCAATGGAATACTGCTCTCCCCTCTGGGCTGGTGCTCCTGCCTCACACCTAGCTCGTCTTCACGCTGTTGAAACCAACGCATTCAGAATCATTGGAATCTCCCGCGATGAAGCTAACTCCAAGGGCCTCTCACTCACTCACCGCAGGCAGGTTGGTGGTCTTTCCGTCTTCTACCGACTCCTCTCTGGCCTTGCCCCCCCAGCTCTCTCTGGGCTCTGTCCCGCAAATATTCCTACAGGTTGCACAAGATCTGCCTGCAACCCTCTTATGGTCAAACTGCCAAAATCAAGACTCTCTGCTCACCTTCACTCCTTCATTCCTCTTTTCTCCCGCCTCTGGAACAAACTCCTTCACTCTCTTCAATCCCACTCCACCCTCCAGGTCTTTAAAACAGCTGTTCACCACCATCTCTTATCTTCCCCCATCCAAAACCTTGATCTTTTGTACCCCCGCTAATTTCACCCCAATTCCACTTTTTTGAAATACCAACTTCTGTCCTGGAAGTCCTTGGTGTCCTTGTGTTTTATACTTCTCCCTCCCCACCCCCCCCCCCCCCCTTCCCACGCCTCCTCCCCCCAAGCCCTCTCCCTTCCACACATCTCCCTGCTCTCAAATGTTGTGTTTGTGTGCTTCCCCTTCTCTCCCCATCTTGTTTTCCACTCCCTCTTTTTATATATTTTGTTTGTCTGGTTGATTTGTTTGTGAAGTAAATGTTAGCTCTTTCACGAGCCTCGATTCAGTATACAAAAAAAAAAGAAAAAAAAGTGATAAGGTGCAGCAAAGTGTCTGTGGCAGCAGGGTGCTGCACACATGCAGCAAAGTTACAACAAACGAAAAGGATATGGCAGCAAAGTGCCACGCAGTTCAGCTGCACAGATGTAGCAAAGTGCAGCAGGGGGTGCTGCACAGGTGTAGCAAAGTGCAGCTGCACAGTTCAACCTCCAAAATGGTCCTGGGGTGGGGGAGAGAGACAAAGCACCACCAGTAAAGCGGAAAGGGCACAGTGGTACACAGCAATACAAGGTAATGCAGCATGAGGGGTGCGGAGGAGCGAGTAGAGCAAGCTTGTCCCTAACCGTTCGTGCCCCCCTACGTCAGCTTACACTACCCTTGCCCTCCCCTGTATTTACAAATTCAAATCCGTCTCTACGTCCTGTCTCCCATATCCCCCTCTATTTCAAATTCGTCTCCCAATCCCTCCCAGGAAGGAAGGAATGGAACAAACACAATGTCCCTCTACGTCATGATGCGTCTTACTCACTCAACAGTTTACTGGGTACTGGTGCGGAGCTTCGTTCTCCTTGGTGAATGGATGTGGATGGCGCGAAGGGAATTCTCTCATCCTAACTACACTACTGACGTTAACTTTTAAACTACACGGGGTCGTACCCTGCCAATTGGCCTCTTTAAACTATGTGGTTCTAAAAACCGAATTCCCATTGACCACCTGGTGCCTTCCAAAATTTGGGTCTCACTCCCCAATTTTTCTTACTGTGCCCTTGCACAATTTCGGGGCTGGGTCGTGTGGCTCCACTAGCAGGTCCAACTACCTGCGCACCTTCGCCACTGAAGTCGCCACCCGAGCTTACCTGCTCCTGCGACTACCTAACTGGGGAAGGCCCTCCCTGGCGCTTTACCCCTCTGATGCCCTCCTTGGCATTGGGCAACCCGGGTCCTTCCCTTGGATCCTCGGGCCCCACTGAACAACTCACACTACCCTAACTGGCTCCCAGAGCCTACCTGCGGCCTCACCTGGCCAACAATCTACCAGTGACTGAGTGCCCCAATAACCATACTCACCAATTAAGCCACACTCCCAGCCATGTCACTGACTCATGCACCCAACCAAAGCACTACTTGCCACTTCCCGCACCACAGGTGTCAATATCCAAACAATTTACCTAAGCCCTCTACCCTGGCTTTAAACTACCCTCCCCGGGTATTCGTGAATGGGTCCATCTCCCCCCATTCACTCCTTCGCACCATGCATTCCACACCTTTTATTCCACACCAAGCATTCCACACCATTTATTTGCACACCAAGCATTCCACACCATTTATTCGCACACCTTTTGTGCTCACACACCTGTTTCCATACACTTCAACACCATTCCTTTTGCCTCAATACAAATCCTCACACACACAGCATCATCTATCTAACTGCTTTTCCCCTAAAACTCGTGCTTCCCCGTCATCCCATTAAACTAAGCACACCCTTCGTCAATAACAACCTGCTAATCTACCTACGTCCCCTCTACAGTACAAATGTTCCTACTTAAATCTTTTGTCTCTACCATCTGCTAAATTCCCTAACAATTATCCTCGCCCTCCCTCGGCTAGCTTCCGTGCCCCATGGAGGTAACTATCGCTGGCCCCCCATGTGCCTATCACTGCCATCCCCATAAACTAATGCTCATGAGCCTGGATGAGGAATGGTAAAACTACCATTCCCCCATGCAGGGCACCATTCTCCAACACTATTGCTATTCGTCCACTACACTTGAGCCTCTCCAAGTGGGAAATACATCACCATTATGGCTCGACCTCGAGAGGCCGAGCGATCCGTGCGGGTGGTTGGTCTACTGTTGGTTGGGTCCGTCTGGCATTTTCGATCCAGGGGAGGAGGCATGGAAGGGCCGAGGTTCAGAGCGCCATCTCTACGTGGGGCCTTGCAGTCCCACGCACGGTGGCCCAACCGCCGATGGTCGGAGCACCGCACCCGCCAGGGGGCGCCGCTCCGAACTCTCCTACCTCCCCTTGAACCTTGCCGATCGCCTTTCCCGCCACGGCGCGGCACCAACCATACAGGGCAGGGGCCGGCACGAATCGTGCACATCGGTCCTTGTGACACGGCCGTGGCATTGATCCCGGCCGGTCCCTGCCGCACACAAAGCACACAGCTCACCGAGGGCTCACGTCGGCTATACATTGCGTTAAATGCTACCCCGGTCTGCGTCGATGCTTGAGCCGCGCTCTCACCACACGCGACCCCCTCCACACTCGCACACCTAGGCGTCCCTGCCCCTCCCATACACTCCGTTACTGCACTCTCCTGTGCACACTCTTCTCTTTCATCCTCTGGTGTGCATTCTCCCTCGCACACCGTACTCGCACCTGCACACCTAGGTGCCTCAAGCCATTTGCACACTCCTTTATCACACACCCTCCCGCACACCCTGGCGCACTCATACCACTCACACACTCCATTACACAATTGGCCATTCTACACCCTCACGCACACTCTTCCGTTACGTACTCCTTAACGTCCATGGGTGTGCACTCTCCTGGTACACACCCAATCACACGCTCTGGTGTGCACTCCTGCACACTCTCTACAACACGCTCTGGTGTGCATTCTCTCTCACTCTCCTCGGCCATCGCACACTCTTTTTCCATACACCCTTCTCGTGCACATTCCGTCATACACTCGCGCGCCGGTGCGCACTTTTCTCGCACACGCACGCCATTCACCCTCGTACACCGCGCAATGGCCCTTCCACGACTGCCCGGGTTTCATCTTGATCCCAAGCGCGCCAAAAATCTTTTCCCGCCAAACACTTTCGCGCCATACACACCCCTACTCACCTTGGGGACCTTCTTCTCTGGCAACACCTGCAAACTTTTATTGGGGTTAGCAAGCCCGGCATCACGGTGCAAACACTAACTTTGTGTGCATTCCATTTCTACTTCCCGTGATACATTTACTTCCTCTGCCGTCTCTTCGGCCCCATTTTCAACTATAATCATTTCTTTTCTTTTAATAATTTCCTCGACGACCGCCGGCGCGCTTAAATTTTCTTTTCCAATTCGGCGGCCGTCGGCTTTTCCACACCCCGAGTCACGATTTATATACCCTCGGTCAACCTAGCTGCACTCTGCTCTACCTCGCTCTCCATGCGCTCCTCGCACCGCGTTACCTCGTCGCGTCCCAATTCGACCTCCTTGCTCAGCTTGCGCCCAATGTCCTCCCCTGCCTTTTTCATATCCTTCTTCGACGCCACCCTAAATTTTTCCAATTCCCGGGTGGATTTGTCTCCCATTTCTTTCAATTGGTTCTTTTGGATCTCCATTTTGTTTTCCAGCCCCTTTTTCACCTCTTCCAATTCCCGGGTGGATTTGTCCCCCATTTCTTTCAATTGGTTCTTTTGGATGTCCATTTTGTTTTCCAGCCCCTTTTTCACCTTTTCCAATTCCCGGGTGGATTTGTCCCCCAATTCTTTCATTTCATTACTTTGCACCTCGAAGCATGCTTTGATTTGCGCGATTAATATGCCCATACCCATTGGCGCCGCGGGCTCGGCACTCGCCGCCACGTGCGAGGCGCCACCATTTTCTTCCCCTACTGCCGGCCCCTCATCAATGTCCTCCTCTTCTCCCAATTCTTCCCGTGGGTCCTGGGTCATTAATTCCTCCTCATCTACCTCCTCTTCTACCCCCACCGGGAATGCGACCGTCTTGGCTAGTGATAGGGATATTTTCTACAGTAGTATGGAATAGATGAACCAAAAAATTCAATGTCCATAAACTTGTCAGAAGATAATCACAAATTTTAATTCCCCAGGAGGACAAGACTTTCTGTCTACAAGGAAATACACAGCAAGAAACAATAACCTTTATCAAACCATAGAAGAGCATATTACAATTCACAAATTACATTGCAAGATTCACAGAAGGTCCCAAGTGAAAGCCTGGTACAGTAGATATGTACATCAAAGCAAAACATCATAGAGATACAGTAGCATGCACAGTATACAGTCAACATACAGTGTAACCATACAGAATCGACCAGCCAAGTAAAACATCCTAAGTAGGCCTACAACATTTACAGCATTACAAACCTAGTGAAAATCCGAAAGTACAACAAACCAACATCTTACAAATCCAGTGATAATCCTAATATTTTGACGTCAGTCCTGACTTTTATACAATTTGAAGTGGGAGGAGAAATTGGAGGGGGGAGGAGCGAAGAGAGGGGAGGATAGCAGTAGGATTGGTTAGGCAAAGTGTGGGTGGGAGGAAGCAAGGATCGGGGGATACAATGTGATTGGTCGAGTGAAATATTGAGATGAGAGTACTCAACGCTGAGAGCAGGTCTGCATTTTCAAATTCTTTAATGAGATAGATGTGTTATTCGAGACTCTTCGGCGTCAAGGTTCAATCAATCATAAGGTTGCGTTAACGTTATTATAACTTTGCAGCAACGTTTTATAACGCCATTGCAGGGACATTTACATAACGTTTTTTGTTTCATAACTTTTTGTTTCATAAATATGAATGAATGAATGATCGTTTTAAGGCTAACCCCCGCTCCAGCGGGGAAAATGGCCTTAAAACGATCATTCATTCATTCATATTCATTCAGAAATTCAGAAATCAATAAAAACAGGCATGCAATAAGAAAGTCCTTATTTAATCAAAAGGTCACTCAATAGCTATGACAACCACATCCTTTTTCAATCTGCAAACTCATCTTTTCCCTCATAAGTCAAAATCATACATAAGAGGTATGAACCTATATGCTGCAATCCCAACAAAAAGATCTTTACTGAGAAGACATTGGATCAGAGAGCCAGAGAGAGCTAGCCTACATGGATTTTTATAGGATTTTATACTTTAGACTAACCTTTATCAAACACTAATAAGCTATAAGTTTTATTTGATTCAGTGTTTAATTATCGTTCTTTTGAAAGATTTTACTGAGAACGTTGACAATTCCATAAAACTATCTATTAGATAAACGACAAGTGGAAAAGAAAAAAGGGTGCACTGAGCTTATCTTCCATCGGTCAGCGTAGAGCGATTCATCCACTCCCATTGTTCAACTCTGCAAAATAATTACCATAGCTTCGACCTCATACTGAGTCGATTATTTACTAGTTTACCAAACACAATGGAATGTTTGAAGGCAGTTCAGTGGATGATAATTACTTCAGACGCTCAGCTCAGACATTGTGGCATCAGTTGTATTATTTAATTATTTACCAAGAAAACTATCTTTTCTCCAATTTGCTTATATAACTCAATAAGACCCGATCCAACACTATATTTCCAAAACACCCTATCTGTAATCATATTACCCTCAGTCATAAAATGATTTTGCCATGACAATGTGTGGTCTACCATTGCCTCTACTAAGAATTTTACTTTTCTCGAGCAAACGAATTTGGTCAGTGTCGGAGATGACTTGCCAACTGAAGGAAATCCCAACTCCTGCATGGAAACCACAAAAAAAACTTGCACACAAGGTGAGAAGGTTTGTAGCTCATAGAAATTACTTGCTTCATAAATTTTACACTTCCACACTAGCCATGGCACGAATTTAAAATTTTGATTAAAAAAAACTAAATTTCGTCCACTCGCAATTTCAAGTGCGTTTCTGGGCTTGGCGGAACCGAGACTTGATACGTCCCTTCCGGACAAACGCGGAGTAGGGTCTCGGGACCACTTCTCGCTCGTACCTAATTCCCCGCGCTGCCCTGGAAGCGAGGAAACAAGCCTCGCACGGACCACGTGTGGTTTGACTACGCCGAGCGGATTGAGTACCACGTGGTCCGTGCAGTCTTAATTAGTGGAACCCGATTTGAGCGATCCTATTCGTGCCACGCTTAGCCAATGAAGAAACCACAGAAACGATCGAATGTAAGAAAGGAAGAACACAGGTTTAATTATTCCCACACGTATGTACAACATGATCAGGGACGCAGAGACACAGAGCAGCCTTAGACAATCTTAACTTATACCTTGGACTCGGGCCCGTCACACACTCACGCAGAGAATTGCAGATGGGTAGATGTTCCCCAACGCGTCGACGTGGTCGTCCAGAGACGGTCCCCATCCGGCTCTCCATGGCCCCAGCACGTCCCGCGAAGATGGTAGCAGGCGATGGCAGGAACCTCGTAGCGTGTCTCCCGAAAAAGGCAGATAATGAGGTGGAACGGTAAAGGGCGGGACTCTCAGCGCAGCTGGCGATTACGCAGCCGTTCTCACTCACGCGACCTAATGCGCTGTATATCGGTTCATGCGCGTCTGGCGTTTCCTGCCGTTTCCATTTCTTGTACTAAAGGTATCCATCTTGTTACCTATGAATCCTGGTAGTTGACAGTCAACTCATTGTAATCCGCGTGTCTTTCACAGTTCGCTGCCAACTCTTCTTCCTCGATCCTCTGAGCTGGTTAGTGCGCGCGAGTTCTTTAGCGCTAGCCCTTTCGCCAATCCTTTTCGCGCGTGTCCTTTGACGCTCTCCACTTGCGAGTCCTTTCAGGCAGCAGTCCTTTCGAGGGCTTTGCGCAGCGGGTTTTATAGCTACGCCTCCCGAACATTCTGAATCCCTCTCGAACCCTCTCACCACGCCCTGTGAATCCATGCCACCGCCACCACCTCTGAGCTCTGATTGGCGGCTCGTGCTTACCGTCAGCGTTTCTGCCGCTCCGCTCCGGTCCTCCTAGCCTGCCTCATGTTAACTCACCCAAAATGATCTAACGTTGGCGGAAAAGGGCATGAGGCTACAGACGCTGGATTGTCGGTGACAGTAGGGCCTATTCTCTTGGCTCTACTCAATGCAGAACTAACAATGGAAAAGGACTAAGCTTACAAATACTAAGACATAACTATACTATCGCGAGGCTACATGTTGCTTGTGTGACTAACGATGAGGGGCAAACTTTAACCTTTATTAGACTCACTGTACAAACTCAAAACCGCAACAATATATATATATATATATACATATATATATGTATGTATATATATATATATATATATATATATATATATATATATATATATATACACAGACTTGGCATTTAATATGGAAATTTTTTTTTCTGGGGGTGAACTTACTTTTCAAGATGTCTTAGAACCAAAAGTTCATTGGAATTATGTTGAAATTATTCTAGATTTTGTTAATGTGACCTTTAAAAGAAACAAAAACCACATTTGACATTTCAAAACAAATAAATTGATCCTTGAAAGTGATGTAAACTGATATCGAACTCAATTCATGGACAGTACTGTGTTAAACTTCTGTACGTTTTCCAGAAGTATCTCTTTATTTTGTACATTAGCCAAAAACATTTTTTTACAAAAACAAAAGTTTAATTACGACTGGGATTACGGACAGTAAAATTACAGTTCAGTACTTCGTGTAACCCCCACGAGCATTCAGGAGAGCACGTACACGTTGAGTGACAATAGCCTGCTGCAATTCACGCACAGAGGTCGGCTGCTGGTCCAAGTGGTCGATTTGACGCGTTAATTCTGCCCACAAGTTCTCTATCGGATTCATATCCGGGGACATGGCAGGCCACTCCATATGCTCTACACCACGGTCAGCAAGAAAGTGTTGGATCATGCGAGCATGATGAGGCCATGCGTTGTCATCTTGGAAGACAAAGTTTCCTCGAAAGGCTGCACGAGCAAATGGAAGCAATCTTTCTTCCAGAATGGCCCTGTACTTGAACTGGTTCAGGTTTCCATTCAGAACAACCAGGTCAGTTTTGCCCCCTGCATGAAAAGCAGCCCAAACGGTCACCCCACCACCTCCAGCTTGGACTCTTGGCACTATACAATCTTTGTTGTAGGCTTCATGCACTTGACTGTGCACTCAGACGCGGCCATCTTGACGATAGACCAGAAATCTAGACTCGTCACTGACGATCACGTGATTCCAGTGTCCTGGCTGCCATTGACGGTGCTCTCTGGCCCACTGCAATCGGCGCTGGCGGTGTTGTCTGGTCAGGTGTGGCTTTCTCAGGGGACGCCTGGCACGATAGCCTGCTTGAACCAGTCGTTGGTTGAATAGCCTTCTGGATACAGGCACATTTGCCAGTTGCTGCCACTCAGCCCTAAGCCGATTAGCTGACTTGGTACGGCCATTGCGGACACATCGGTGCAGCTGGCGATCATGCCTCCTTGTGGTTCTGCGGGGACGTCCTGGCCTCGGTTTTGGAGTAGGGACACCCCGTTGAGCATTTCGTTTCAGGATCTTTGACACCTGACCTTGAGTGATGCCATACTGCCGAGCAATAGCATGCTGTTTCATGCCGTAATTTCGTAAAGCCACCACTCCATGACAAACAGCCAAGTCGAGTTGACGGACCATCTCCAGAGGAAGCGGCAATAACCTTTGGAGACGTGCAGCAGTTGTTTTCCACTAATACAGAACGCAACAACCCTTGTATACCCGACTGTGAAGCCAATCATCAAATGCACCTGTCCGTACATTTTGCCATGCCACCTGTGATATAATCCTGTTGTTGACTTCTTGCTGCGACAGACAATCAGTGACATGGTTCTTTTAAGAAAATAAATCACCAAAGTGTAAAAGAAACTCACCAGATTGATATACTGAGTTAAGAAAGTAAACCCAAGTCAAGAAAAAAAAAATATTCCATATTAAATGCCAAGTCTGTATATATATATATATATATATATATATATATATATATATATATATATATATTCAGAAAGTATTCAGACCCCTTCACTTTTTTCACATTTTGTTATGTTGCAGCCTTATGCTGAAATCATTTAAATTCATTTTTTCCTTCATCAATCTACACCCAATACCCCATAATGACAGAGTAAACAGGATTTTAGAAAGTTTTGCAAATTTATTAAAAAGAAACAACTGAAATATCACATTGACATAAGTATTCATACCCTTTGTTCTGACACTTGAAATTTAGCTCAGGTGCCTCCCATTTCTCTTGATCATCTTTGAGATGTTTCTACACATTGATTGGAGTTCACCTGCGGTAAATTCAATTGATTGGACATGATTTGAAAAGGCACACACCTGTCTATATAAGGTCTCACAGCTGACAATGCATATCAGAGCAAAAACCAAGCCATGAGGTCGAAGGAACTGCCTGCAGAGTTCAGAGACAGGATTGTGTCGAGGCACAGATCTGGGGAAGCCGACAAAAAAAAATCTCTGCTGCATTGAAGGTTCCCAAGAGCACAGTGGCCTCCATAATTCTTAAATGGAAGAAGTTTGGAACAACCAGGACTCTTCAGAGAGCTGGCCGCCCAGCCAAACTGAGGAATCGGGGGAGAGGGCCTTGGTAATAGAGGTGACCAAGAACCCGATGGTCACTGGCTGAGCTCCAGAGATCCTGTGTGCAGATGGGAGAAACTTCCAGAAGGACAACCATCACTGCAACACTCCAGTGATATGGGCTTTATGGCAGAGTGGCCAGACGGAAGCCTCTCCTCAGTGAAAGACACATGAAAGCCTGCTTGGCGGAACGAGTTGAAAACTGGTTGGTGTACTGAGGGGCGAGAGGGTACACGAGGAGGATTTAAGTGGTAACATTCATAGCCCCCAGGGTTCAGGATGGGGGGAGAGGGGTACACAGGGAGGTTTTTGGTGGTAACATCCATGGCCCCCAGGGTTCAGGATGGGGGAGGGGACCCTAATTCTCTCTCTGTAAATGTGTATCGTATATAATTTGGTATAATTAGCTGCAAAAATAAAAATAAAAAAGGTTATAATTACAGTGTGCATTGGTGTACAACTTCATTATTCATTTTGGTGCAATGACAATAGCTGTAATTGGTCAATATACAAGATTACAATTGAACTGTTTGTTCATAATGGGACAAATATTTGTCTCTACCTTGGTAGAGAAGGTAAAGTATAGGTGAAAAATACACATATGGAACGACCTAATAAACTTTTTCTAGATTTTTTTATTTGACACGAGCAGAATCTCAAAACAATCCAAAAAAGTGGATCAAGACATTCATATAAAACAGGTAGAAACTAGAACGTCACTCAGTAGAGCGCATACTCCCGCCGTGGGTCAAGTTGGAATAATACGTTTTGTTTAACATCCCCTCTCTCCAAAACAATAAATGAAAAAGATAGTTGGCCCTAATTGTCAGATAATTTATTTTGATATATCTCGGAATTAGAGGAGAAAAACATCATTTAGGAATAAGAATAAAAGCTTTAATGCAATAAAACAGAAAAAAAAATTCCCAAATAAATTCCCAAAAAAAATTCCTGGATCCGGAATAATATCCTGAGTTTCACCAAAAACTAATCAATTCTTCCTTATCCCAAGTGCATTCATCCCACCAACTTTCATCCAAATCCGTTTAGAACTTTTCCAGATATCTTGTTCACAAACACACGAACACACACACACACGGACGGACACGATCGAATGCGTTACTCCCTGGCGGGAGTAATAAGTTCATTTTGTAAGAAGTTTCATAGTCCATTGTACACTTCATGATAAACATCACCACATTGTAATAATAACATAATACTGCACTGTAATACTATCTTTGTTGGTTGAACAGAATAGCTTTTCGCTTGTATGCTCCAATGGGACAATTGTGGTTTCCTCCGTTCGATTCCTAATGGAATCGAATCAAGCCAAAAGCCCAATCCATTGGAGTACCAGCAGGGAGTACTGCATTGTGGAGCATGCCATTGCGCAGGGTGGGGTGGAGGAGTTGGCATGTCAGTACATTCATATGGAAAATGTCATGCGACTATCAAAGATCCAATGGTATATATTCTGTACATGGGTGTGCCCGGGAAGGTTCTAGGCATTAAAAATATCAGTCACGGGGGTACAGAGTTTTGGGTTAAGGGGTTGGGGTCAATATGTATTGTAAGAGTGGAATATTAGGCTGTGATTCTGGTCAGATTCAAAAAGTTATTTTATATAACGGGTCTAAAGGTATCCATCTTGTTACCTATGAATCCTGGTAGTTGACAGTCAACTCATTGTAATCACTTGGTTCCAACGGATGATCACATACGGAGAACACGACTAAGTACATTCAGTTAATCTAATAAATAAAACTCTTTCTAACCACTCACTCACTCACTGACTGACTAATGTTCGGTACCTTCCTCGTGTCATAGAAAGCTGAAATTATGGCGTGCCAACAGACATCGAAGCCTGTACACCAGACAGAACCGAACCATCGAAAAGCGTCCATGAATGAAAATTTATGTAAAAGCCGTAAACGCAAATGTAAAAAAAAAAAAAAAAAAACCTCAATCGATATCTAACGTTTGAAAATTGTAATTTCTTTAACTGTAAACTGTGAAATAAACATGCCGATAATGTCCGTAAATGAAAAAAGGAAAAGTATCTGTGAATTAAAATTTACATTAAAAACTGTAAATGCGGCCTAAAAAAATCTCAATCGATATCTAGCATTTGAAAATTGTCATTTCTATAACTGCGAACTGTGAAATAAACTTGACAATAATGTCCATAAATGAAAAAAAGAAAAAGCGCCGGTAAATGAAAATTTGAAAATTTAGGTAAAAACCGGTAAACACGTTTAAAAAACAAAAAAAGCAACCTCAATCAATATCTAGCATTTGAAAATTTTAATTTCTTTAACTGTAAACTGTGAAATAAACATGACAATAATGTCCGTAAATGAAAAAAAGAAAAAGCACCTGTAAATTAAAATTTATATAAAAAACAGTAAACGCGACTGTAAAAAAACCTCAATCGATATCTAGCATTTGAAAATTGTAATTTATATAACTGTAAGCTGTGAATTAAAAATCTCAATGAAAATTTATGTAAAAACCATAAAGGTGTCCGTAAAATAAATAAATAAATAAATAAATAACCTAAATAGATATCTAGCAGGAGGTCGGTGATGCTTGCCTATAATCATAAAGCTTATATTTATTATGTACCTACATACGAAGCATGGCTTGTTATTACCTACACAATGTGTAAGCATACCCCACTAGTAGATTTTACAATTCGTATGGAATGATACTTTATGTATCAGGTGTCTGTTGAGGTTCCCAAATGATCAGTTGTTTTTGAACATCATACTGACTGTGGCAATTCTTGTAATAAGCTCTGACCTGCAGAACTCAATTGTGCAATAATAATGAATTGGCCAATCGAGACGGAATAAATGTTGTCAGATTGAAATAATGATCGTTTTTTTGTGTTGTCGTCACACAATGATCAAGACTTCAAGCAAAAATCAAGGTGTATATTGTTGAGGCCCAGCACTACCATTTTAAGACCAGACCTTGTGATGGAAACAAAGATATGCATTGGGATTGGGACTGCATGTGTGACTCTAAAGGCAAGACCTGAACAAACAGATGACCATGAGCAACCTCCGTTTTGCCTTCCTGCAGTAAGACGGGGGGAAATGAATCCCTATGTGAAGTTGATGGAGCTAGAAAGGCAGCAGTTTCCATTGCACCTGATCTGATATCTCGGTATGATGTATGAGGCCACGATATGGAGGCTTGTATCATCACAGGGAAAGGGTACTGGTACAGATTATGGAAGACATGTTGAATAGGCATGAATGAACCACCATTTGTTATAATCTCCAGGCCCACGGTGCTCTGCCGTTTCCATTTGGTTCTGTGGGGACCAAGAAAATGAAAGAAAAGAAACAAAACCAAACTTTTATAGTTTGATTTATAGTCTGACAGTTTTATTACATTTTTTTCGCTTATGTAGAGAAAAGTCATTTTCTCCAGTATTTTTCAGTATATTTTTCAGTATTTTTCATGAAACCCAGTGATATAGATGTCACACATTCCCGACTTGTATTAAAAAAGAAAGTGAAAATGCAAGAGTGGGTGATAACATGGTATCCAATAGAAACCCTGGAATGTCACATATTTGTAGCATTACAAAACGTTCTCGGAATGAGATATTCTCAATAGTCCCAGACAAGCCAACTATTTCTTGACCTATTTCTTGAACTATTTCTTGAACTATTTCTTGAACTATTTCTTGAACTATTTATTGGGCTATTTCTTGAACTATTTATTGGGCTATTTCTTGGACTATTTATTGGGCTATTTCTTGAACTATTTATTGGGCTATTTCTTGAACTATTTATTGGGCTATTTCTTGGGCTATTTCTTGAACTATTTCTTGAACTATTTATTGGGCTATTTCTTGAACTATTTCTTGAACTATTTCTTGAACTATTTATTGGGCTATTTCTTGAACTATTTATTGGGCTATTTCTTGGACTATTTATTGGGCTATTTATTGAACTATTTATTGGGCTATTTCTTGAACTATTTATTGGGCTATTTCTTTAACTATTTATTGGGCTATTTCTTTAACTATTTATTGGGCTATTTCTTGAACTATTTATTGGGCTATTTCTTGAACTATTTATTGGGCTATTTCTTTAACTATTTATTGGGCTATTTCTTTAACTATTTATTGGGCTATTTCTTTAACTATTTATTGGGCTATTTCTTGAACTATTTATTGGGCTATTTCTTGAACTATTTCTTGACCTATTTCTTGAACTATTTCTTGACCTATTTCTTGAACTATTTCTTGAACTATTTCTTGAACTATTTCTTGAACTATTTATTGGGCTATTTCTTGAACTATTTATTGGGCTATTTCTTGGACTATTTATTGGGCTATTTCTTGAACTATTTATTGGGCTATTTCTTGAACTATTTATTGGGCTATTTCTTGAACTATTTATTGGGCTATTTCTTTAACTATTTATTGGGCTATTTCTTGAACTATTTATTGGGCTATTTCTTGGGCTATTTCTTGAACTATTTCTTGAACTATTTATTGGGCTATTTCTTGAACTATTTCTTGAACTATTTCTTGAACTATTTATTGGGCTATTTCTTGAACTATTTATTGGGCTATTTCTTGGACTATTTATTGGGCTATTTCTTGAACTATTTATTGGGCTATTTCTTTAACTATTTATTGGGCTATTTCTTTAACTATTTATTGGGCTATTTCTTGAACTATTTATTGGGCTATTTCTTGGGCTATTTCTTGAACTATTTCTTGAACTATTTATTGGGCTATTTCTTGGACTATTAATTGAACTATTTCTTGAACTATTTATTGGGCTATTTCTTGGGCTATTTCTTGAACTATTTCTTGAACTATTTATTGGGCTATTTCTTGGACTATTCATTGAACTATTTCTTGAACTATTTATTGGGCTATTTCTTGAACTATTTCTTGAACTATTTATTGGGCTATTTCTTGAACTATTTCTTGAACTATTTATTGGGCTATTTCTTGGACTATTTATTGAACTATTTCTTGAACTATTTATTGGGCTATTTCTTGGGCTATTTCTTGAACTATTTCTTGGACTATTTATTGGACTATTACTTGGACTATTTCTTGGACTATTTATTGGACTATTTCTTGGACTACTTATTGGACTACTTATTGGACTATTTATTTGAATACTTATTGGACTATTTCTTTGAATACTTATTGGACTATTTCTTCGACTACTTATTGGACTACTTATTGGACTATTCCTTTGAATACTAATTGGACTATTTTTGGACTATTTCTTGGACTATTTCTTGCACTACTTATTGGACTATTTATTGGACTACTTATTGGACTATTTATTGGATTACTTATTGGACTATTTATTGGACTACTTATTAGAATATTTATTGGACTTCTTATTGGACTACTTATTGGACTATTTATTGGACTATTTATTGGACTCTTTCTTGGACTATTTATTGGACTATCTCTTGAACTATTTATTGGGCTATTTCTTGGACTATTTATTGGACTATTTATTGGACTACTTATTGGACATTCATTGGACTACTTATTGGACTATTTATTGGACTATTTATTGGACTATTTATTGGACTATTTATTGGGCTATTTCTTGGAATATTTATTGGATTACTTATTGGACTATTTGTTGGACTACTTATTGGACTATTTATTGGACTATTACTTCAGCTATTTCTTGAGCTATTTCTTGCGCTATTTCTTGGACTATTTCTTGGACTATTTCTTGGACTATTTCTTGGACTATTTCTTGGACTATTTCTTGGACTATTTCTTCAACTATTTCTTCGACTATTTCTTCGACTATTTCTTCGACTATTTCTTCTACTATTTATTGGACTATTTATTGGACTATTTATTGGACTATTTATTGGACTATTTCTTGGACTATTTCTTGAACTATTTCTTGAACTATTTATTGGACTATTGCTTGCACTATTTATTACCTCCACCACTGAAGGTGGATGCACGTTATGTTTTCAGCCCTGTTTGTCTGTCTGCTTGTTTGTTTGTTTGTGAACAAGAAATCTCAAAAAGTTGTCGCCGGGTTCGGTCGAAATTTGGTGGACAGGTTGGGTATGTGTCACGGACAAAATGATTAGATTTTGGTGAAGATCAGGATCTGGGTCTGAGAATTTTTAAAGTGATTCTTCACCATTGAGAGATAGGGTCAAAAACTATACATAGCAGGATATCTCAAAAAGTTTGTGGGCGGACTTGGATGAACCTTGATGGATAGGTTGAGTGTGTGACAAGTACGAATCGATTCGATTTGAATAGGGATCATCCAACGTCAAATACACTGTACCAAGAATGCCCACTCCTTCCTCTAATCTCTGTACAACTCATCCCCCTCTTCCTGCACAACGTTTTACACAATTTATTTTGCACGTGCAACTCACTTTTGCTTTTCTTTCTGAAACAAATTCTGCTGTATCACATATTTTATGTAATGTGTGATTCCAAATATGTGCAATTGCTATGTCTTGCAAACCACCCTCCACATACACTGTCCATAGAAATGGGTTTAATGTGTGCCAGGTGGAATATTATATATGTTACCTGCGATTTTGATACCAGGTCTTCACTTGTGTGCCAGTGAGACACAGGCTTGCTGCGAGATCCAGGCGATCCTGAACACTTAGGTATTTCTGCTGTTCGAAGCTTCGTTCTAGCTCAGAAAGTTGTCGGTCTGAGAACGCCGTGCGGGCTTTGCGAGGTCGAACGCTGATTATTCCTGCAAAAATGCAGGGAGAAAAAGGGCAAAAAATAATCTTAGAGTAAGAAAAAAATTGTTGAGGGGAAAATAAGTTTCAACGAAGATAGGTCGAATTGACAATGGATGTTTTTCCATTTTCCAGGCCTTAATTGACTAATTTGCTTTTCCAGTTTTCCATTTCTTTGGAACTATTCACTAGTTCTTAAAGACTCGAGACTGGCCTAATGGTGGCAAAAGATCCATAACAGTGATATTGTTCAATCATTCAGCAATCAAATACTCTTGCTTTTATAATCGCCAAATGGTTCGACACAATATCCACAAAGGTCCATGCCAAATTGAAGTTGTTTTAAAATGAAAGTATAATTTATGGATCAAGGTAGCGTTAATACAGAATTTCATTCGATTAACGGTGGTGAAAGCCATAATAATATTTAATTCTGTAACACAAATATATTCTGCAACACAATAACAATTACAAACGCATGTTGTACGTGGCCCTTGCCTGCTTGTCCTCCACAGTCTTTGTAAGGGAAGGGAATTTAATTACTGTTGCACTAAGGACCTATCTAAGTGTTTATATGAGTATGCATTGTCATAAGGGACAAAGGTTTGGCGACAGGGGGGACGACGAACAAAGGAATCTTATCCATAATCCCTGCACTATTTAGCACGCCCTGATCCCCCATAGCGGGGACACCAATACAGCTTATCCCGACAAACCGGACTAACATAGAACTTATTACAGGGTAGATTCCCTATCACGACAGTCGAAGCATGTTACCTATACAGATCTACCTGGCTCTAGATATTCCTTTACCCCCGGACATAACAATATATATATATATATGTGTGTGTGTGTGTGTGTGTGTGTGTGTGTGTGTGTGTGTGTGTGTGTGTGTGTGTGTGTTGTGTGTGTGTGTGTGTGTGTGTGTGTGGCATGTCCTTGCTCGGTTCCTAGTGTTCGGGGAAGGCCGACACATCTGCACAATTCATTTTCTTTGCTTGGTCCTGGCGGTCAGTTCAAGCGGCCGCATTTTCCTTTCCCTGGCTAGTTGTTGCTGACGGTGCGGCGACTGGGTGCCATGCCGTGTGGGCTTGGAGAAATCGCGTGCTTTGTGGAGTGACGGGCTCGGCGACCTGTGCTGCGGCTGGCGGGTGAACAAATGGCGCACCAAGGCCTGGTTCCTGCACATGGACTTCGCGCCAACCGGTGTGCTTTCCTGCACAGAGACGCGGGGGGCTGGGACCATCCGGGACGATCAAGGGGACCAGAGCTAAGTAAACAAACACACATTATTATTTTCACATTTATTTTTCCCCTTGTGTTATATACGAGTCTGTGAGGAGGGTCCCTCGATTAGGAATTTTAGTTTATCATTCATTCTTTTGTTACCGGCATTTCTTTCAATAAAGCCGGTATTTATGCATTATACAGTAATTCTTTGTCAGTTTGAATTGATTACCAGGGTCGAGGATGTCCGGTGGGATCCGTACAGGCAAGAGCTTCGCTGCCCTCATCCCCCACACGTATTCACACCACTATTGGATTGAACGCCTTGGAGTGTTAAGCTCGATCGGCTATCCGTCCCCAGGGGTGTTCACCCCGGGAACACGACAATATCATGTATGTTTTGATCCTTTCAATGACCTGTTCTAACATGGTATAATGTCATGCACGTTCTGATCCTTTCAAAGACCTGATCTAACATGTTATAATGTCATGCATGTTCTGATCTGAGATGTTATAATGTCGTGCATGGTCTGATCTTTACAATGACCTGATCTAATATGTTGTAATGTCGTGCACGCTCTGATTCTTTCAATGACCTGATCTGACATGTTATATTGTCAAGCATGTTCTGATCCATTCAATGACCTAATCTAACATAAATAATAGTAATAATAATTGGCAATAATAATAAGGATAATAACATGGTAAGAACCTTCCTACCCATTCCTACCCCGTGCCGTTCCTATAGTGAGCGGGTGTACTAGTTTAAATGTTTTTGCTTATTGGGTCACATAATTAGTTCACCAATCAAAAGCTAGTAGCTAATGGTTTTTTTTCGATCTATAGCTCAAAAGTCAAGGCTGCATAAAATCATCAATTTTCATTTTGTATTTCTTTTAAAAACTGGTTTCGTTTATTTTGGGAATACAGAAGAAGAAGAAGAAGAAGAGGAAGGAGAAGAAGAAGAAGAAGAAGAAGAAGACGTCTGAATACAAACGGACGCGGCCGGGCTTTGTATTTTCAGATGCTTTCTAGTTCATTCTGTAAAACGACAATTACAAAATGGCAACCTACAGCAAAGGCCCTGGAAGCATGTGTCAACCAAAGATCACACCGAGCTGAAATAGGGGAAAAAATTATTGGAGTCCGTCCTCAAATTGCATTGAATAGAACAGAATAGACCGAAGTAAATAGGAAAATTGGGTGGCAAGTCGTGTGTGGAGTATCTTCCCTGAATATGCCCCCAGCCATGATGTTTATGTAATATGCTGAAACAGCTTTGGTCATTTTTTCCCCCCTGAAATAAAATGAAACCCATTCGTCCACATGATGATAGCATATGATGTATGTGCGCATACATGGGGTTTTTTGTTCTATTCGATGTGCCTGTATTAAACCGATTAGTCTAGTAGGAAGACTAGGTCCCCCTGCACCCCCCGGAGATATACTTCTAATCAGTGTTTCTAGATTGGAAAGAATGTGTAGAAAATGACTAGCTATGGCCCCAAGCTGAAAATATGTCCCACATACCATTTTTATGCAAATTACTGCTGCCATTATCAAAAAAACGATTTTTGACATATCTCAGCCAATATTGCAGATAATTGAAAAATGAAGGTGTCTAGACCCATGTTTTGAAGGGCATAGATCATGATAGAACTATTCATAACATGATTACATGTGTCTATGGTATACTAGTATGCTAATTAGTGCTTTATTTACAAAATAATCACAGTTTTACGAAATAATAGACTCATATTAAGGTCCGTCTACACAGACGTTAACACAAAGTTTTATTTTTCTAAATATTACAACTGTCAAAATAGTCCTAGCACTCAATGTGACCACTCTTCTCTTGCTTGTTTTAGATAAACATCATTAGCATTAGTGATTCTACACTGAGTCAGTCATCATCATTTTCATCGAAATCGTCAGAGTCAAACTCTTCTTCTCCTTCCTCTTCCTCCTCCTCTTCGTGCTCTCCTGTGTTCAGAAGATCCACCAGTGAGGTTGGTAGGATGGGACCACTGGACCACATTGGTTTCAACAGTCCTTCATCAGTCCTTATCCATCCTTGCTCCTCATAAGGTTTTGGCTTTTCGATGATAGGTTGATCGGCTCTTTTGTACAATGCTACGCGGTGGTTCACACGCTGGATGTGCGGCTTCAGGGCAGACTGGCATGGAGGAAGGCGAGCCAGATCAACCTTGGACTTGGATGTGAGGGTCTTGTCCTCTCCCACCATTTTTCGTAGCAGCTTGGCACGGACAATGTCCACTGATGACTCGCGACTCTGGCCGTACATCACACAGGTGAATTTTTCTAACTGCCTCTCCACCTCAGGGTTGGCATCCCAGTTGTCACCCAGTTCACCGAATGCCCTGTGAAACCTGGGATTCTTCTCCAGCTTTTTCAAGGGCCCGACTTTTCCCTTCCCTTTGAAGGCACTGGTGCAGTCTTCTCCGCTGAACACATAGTACCCCAGGAGAGTGGCACAGTAGTCCTCTCCCAGGGATTCTGCCAGCTCAGAGACGTTGACAAGTTGGCGATGCTTCCCTGACCCTGTATCCAGGTACACCGTCAGCTTGATGTTGTGGGCATGGTGGAGCAGGATCAGGAGGATGTCTGTGTCCGGTGTTCTGACTACAGCGTTCTTGTATCCGATGGTAGCAGCATGATGGAGGTACAGAACCACCCTGGTATCAGTCTCTTCCTGGTTGCTGTAGATCGTGGGGAGTTCACGTACCTCGACCTGAAACACAAAAAGGCACCGCATTTCAATCACCAGTCACTGCCAGTTTCAGATCTAGACAAACATCACAGGTAATCACCTTTTTTTCAGGAAAAATTACAAATTGAATCGCCATTCACGAAGGGCTTTCAATTTTACCTTGCCATTCGTTGAGGCAAGTTGGTGGGCCTTCCCCTCCACGATCAGCACAGCCATCTCTGTTCTCTCCAGCCTGGTAGCTGCCTCTTGTCCACTCCACACTTTCAGAAGAAGCTGGCACATCTGCTTTTTGTTGTCGTCATTTGCAAGGAACATTTTGAAGTCATATGGCTTCCTGGTTGCTGGTTGCTTATTCAAGTTGTCCCACTCACAGTGGAATACAAGGTTGCCCTCTCCTGTCACAATTTGTGGTGTACGATAAGTTGAGACTTCATCCAGGACCTTGGCGAGAGCAGTTTCCAACTCCAAGGCGAAATCGTAGCTCTCAGAGTGTCCAAGCCTGTGTAGTATTGTGGTGAGCTGTTTGCTTCGGAACAGGTGCCTTACAGTCACACAGAGGAGAATGTGCTTTGGTAACTTCCATTTTCCATCTGACACTGCACGGCACAGATCTTGTCCAATGGAGAAGACCAGACGCTTCACCTTTTCTGTCTCGATGCCCTCCTTGCCAGTCATTAGCACGCTGAGAAAGCGGACAAGGTCTGGAGGTAGGATGTCTTCAGGATTGAGCTCCATGTCTTCAGCTGTTGGTGGCCATGGTTGGTCTTTACACTCTCTGAAAGCCTGTAGAATACCCTGGCGAAGTTGGAGGGCAACATTTTGGTTCTTGTTTGTGCTTCCGAGTGTGAATGCTCGTGCGAGAGCATTGGAAACTGTTATGTTTGAGCTGTGCACAAGCCAGAAAGAAATGACATCACATTTGTCATGATCAACCTTCGTGAAGTGGATATGCTCCTTGATTGGGTCATTCTGTAGGCGTTTCAGTAGTTTCTCTGACCGATAATTTGAGTTCTCATATCCATTCAGTTTCAGTTCCTCGACATAGAGCAAGCGCAAGGAAGAAAGCTGTAGAACTTTATTCTGCTGGATGACCTGGGTTTGAATGTGTTCCAGTACTGAGTTGAATGCCTTTTCATGGGCGGCTGACATGCAAGCCTGCTCCTTTGGTGCTTCGGCTCTGTGAATCGCACGCTCATAGTTGTAGAATGGTGTGCGGAAAGCTTTAAAACATGACGGATGGTGTTTGGCCTCACATGCAAAGAGGTCTTTGTTTTTCACCTTTCGATGGAGTCGATAGAGACCCATTTTCTCAGCCCGTGTTTCGATTTGCTCCCATGCATTTTCTTTGTTTTTAAAGGATGGGAAGGTTGTAGGCCTCTCAGTATTGCGATGAGCATCTTTGGTCTCAACTTTCTCACAAAATATACACTCTGGCGGGAAGATGGGTTCAGCAGAACCTCCTGGTTTACGAGGAGAGTGATGCCATGATGAGGTTGATGGCCCTGGTTCTGTATCATCTCCCAGACGATGAAAGTGGCGGACAAAGTGCTTATAACACTTGCTGTGATATCCTACTCTTTCTAGGTCATCAGGAAGAGTTGCCGGGATCTGATCACATACTGATTGCATACGACATGGGGAGTCATGCGGTTGGTTGAGACGTCTATCCCGGATCTTTTGAAGCAGTTGCAGTTTTTCTGAAGCAGATCCTTTAATTTTACGGAGGGGCGTGAAATCCCCATGATCAGACATGGATGGTACATGAAGGATGCATGTAGGAGGAGAGCTTTGGGCTGCAGGTTCTACACTCCGTTTTCTTTTGGGCATGCTTGCTGTCGATGTCTACCATCACTGTTAAATGACAAATAAGAAATCACGAATGATGTTAAAAGTGCCTGTGAAAGGAGGCTCTGAGTTTTCAGTGAGGTAACAGAGGTTCTGAGTCATGTTCTACACTAGGGTACTTTTTAGCTGACTAAACCATGTTTAGTGGCATCAAAAGTGCTAATAGCTAAAACATCTAAATTCTTCCACACTAACGTTAGCTATCTAGGCCAATGAAACATTGTGCTAAGTTACTGTAGCTAGCTCAGCTGTCGTGCCTCTTTCTGGTTCAATTCATATACAGAAGTCAACAGATATGTCTCATGTTTGGCATTAACAAAAGTTTAAGTTACACCGACATTAGGAACATACTGTACATAGATGAGGCTAGCTTTAACGTTAGCTAACATGGTGCTAGCTGGCTCAGCTGTTATTCTGCCTGTTTATGATTTCATGCAGAAACTGAAGTCAAGAGTGTGAGTAACATTATAGTTAGCATCTTACCTGGCTAGATTGGAGGATGAATACCAAGAACAACACACAGATGGAATGGAAGACTGAACTTTCAACTGAGGTATTCAATAACATCAACGTTACCAATTGATACGAGCGCGCGACATTACCAATTGATACGAGCGCGCGAGCGCGCATGTTACATGGATGGAAATGTAAAATGGCAGCTATAGCAGCACTAATTTGGATCTCTAGTCTGTCATTTCTGCACTGTGATTGGATAACATAAAAAAATATGTTTGGGAGTTAACAGCAGGAGTTGGTAGATTTTACGTGGGCTGGGTGAGAAACCTTTAAATAAGCAAGTGAAAATCTCTCGCAATACAAAGTCAATGGTGGGAAGAAAAGTTGAGTGGTACCAATGTTACTGCCAATGTCCCGCCCCTATGCAAGACTCAGGAGCATCTTGTTGACATTTAACCTTGAAAATACCTGGGTTTAGACCCCTTATGTACCATGTTAAGTTATCTGCAGTATTAACGTATCCTTATCATTTGTAAAACTGATTATTTTGTAATTACAGCATTAATATGCATACTAGTATACCATAGACACATGTAATCATGTTATGAATAGTTCTATCATGATCTATGCCCTTCAAAACATGGGTCTAGACACCTTCATTTTTCAATTATCTGCAATATTGGCTGAGATATGTCAAAAATCGTTTTTTTTATAATGGCAGCAGTAATTTGCATAAAAATGGTATGTGGGACATTATTTCAGCTTGGGGCCATAGCTAGTCATTTTCTACACATTTTTTCCAATCTAGAAACACTGATTAGAAGTATATCTCCGGGGGGTGCAGGGGGACCTAGTCTTCCTACTAGACTAGATGGAGAGACAAATTATGAGGTGGGAAACCAACCTTTGGAGTCTCTGTCGACCATCTTCATCCGTATGTCCCGCACACCTGCTGAGCTTGCCCTGAGGGCTCTGAAGGTGCCTCTGTTGTATGGGGGGCATGCTGCGAGTAGCTTCTGCTCCCCCAAGATGTCTCGGATGAGGAAAGATGCAGTTGCTCCGGCTCTCTGTGACAAAAACAAAAACTTTGCAAAATAAGAAGAAAAAAGATGGCATGAAAAGAAGACGTTAAAAGGGAGGAAAGGGAGTTGGTTGGTGGTTCGGAGGGGAAAAAGCGAATGAGATATATAAACAAAAATAATCTTTCGTTGGGTAAAGAAGATACCTTCGAAAACCGTGAGAACGGTAGGTGTGTGTGTGTGTGTGTGTGTGTGTGTGTGTGTGTGTGTGTGTGTGTGTGTGTGTGTGTGTGTGTGTGTGTGTGTGTGTGTGTGTGTGTGTGTGTGTGTGTGTGTGTGTGTGTGTGTGTGTGTGTGTGTAGATATAACAATCGAATGATTGAAGTTTATAGGTATTTAACACAGTAATATTTTACAATCATCACCACATATAATTTTTAAGTAAAAGTGCATTCGTCGAGGTTTACGTAAGGTACAGCATTTATTTAATCTATTGTCACTGCGTATGCGAGACCTGTCAGGAATACTTACCTGGGAATCCTCAGGTGAATGAAGTTCCACTGATCGCTGAGCTGGTGCTGTGGACTCTTGTAGTTCTGGAGGTTCCACAACGCCTTGTGATGGAATTCGGTGAGGCAGATAGGTCAATATCATCCTGTTTCTGTCTTTGGTTCCATCCATCCTCTCCAATATTTGGTCTCAATTAATTCTGGAAAAAACAGCTCTCCGGCCAAAAAAGCACCAATAAGAATTACTCTCAAGGCCAAGTTTGCCTTTCGTGCATCAATCGTCAGGACGTGTCCGAATCGTTCTGAGCACGCAGAGATTGCGCACGGACGCTTCTTGTCCCAGGCAGATTCTCTGCCCGTGTCCCTCCCTATCCCTCCCCATCGTTTGCCAATCCCTTCCCATCTCGATTCAATTCCACTGTTTTCTTCGCTCATCGAACCCTTCCAATTATTGCGCAGACGCCTTTTAATGTCCCGGAATTTTAGCATTGCATGAAATTTACCGACTTTATTATATTAAAACGCGTGAAACATCAAAATGCTTGCGATGCACTTCGAAGCTGAAAAAATGAGAAAAATATACAGAATATAATAAGTAAAAAATATATAATGGGCTAAATCTGCGGTTTAAATTTAATAATCATGAATTAATAAGCATTTTGCATTCGTTGTTCGATAATGAATAATGTATTATATCCATTTTACACACATTATTACATATAATTATTCAGACAATATAATTCGCGGCGCAATTCGAAATTTCCAACAAATGTTTATGATATTTGATGATACATATCAGGTGAATGTGATGATATATATTCATGTTTTGAGTCTATATTCAAATATTATCAGTGAGGAAGATGTTCAAAATGTTATAGGAACGAAGTACTGTACGACGAATAAGACGAGAAATGCCAATTATATTATCTTTCCACATACAACGACATATAATCGGTAAGGAAATATTATTTTCTAAAATCGATTGAGGAAATTAAAAATGAAAACCCTGGCGTATCAGGGATTATAGGTGAAGGAGATAGGTGATAAGTGAAATAGGTGAAAGCAGTCGGGCAGGCACGTCGCGGCGCTTGGACATGGTGGGAAGGTGTGCAGGTGAGGACATTGAAGTGGCAAGAGATTTGGAGGATGGGGCCAATATTGTTGAGTTTCCTGTTGCGGGTAACGTATGATGTGCTTCCGTCACCAGTAAACTTGAGATTGTGGGGGTTGTTGCAGGAAGAGAGATTTTCTTTGTGTGGAGGTTTGGGAATAGTGTAGCATGCACTGAGTGCATGCCCAGTAGCATTGACAGCAGGAAGATACAGGTGGCGACATGATCAGGTGCTGGCGGTGGTAGTGCAGATGGTGCAACAACAGGTGCTGAGATCGAGAGAGAGAAGATTGGATAAGGAGACCAATGGGTTGAGAGGTGTTGTTTGTCAAACAGAGGTATATATACAGTATATATATATATATATACACAAGTTTTGACTTTTTCAACATATTTCAACATACAGCTATTTGATCTTCATATCAACAATATTAATAGATAAAGGTGATATAACATAACAAATATCATGAAACATTTACATTTTGTAGTCCATTGTATAATTTAAATACACATAAATGCAAATTTCGCATGTGGAAAAAGTAAGTACACCCTTGGCTCCAAAAGGTGGTATTGCCCCCTTTGGCAGAAACAACCTCATGTAGGCGTTTCTTATAACTGTCTACCAGCCTCTGACATCGACTGGGAGAAATTTTTGCCCACTCCTCCATGCAGAATTCCTTCAGCAGTGCGATGTTTGAGGGGTTTCTTGCATGCACAGCTCGTTTCAAATCCCCCCACAACATCTCGATGGGATTTAGATTCGGGCTTTGACTTGGCCATTCCAGAACCCTCCATTTCTTTCTTTTCAGCCATTCCTTGGTGGATTTACTGTTATGTTTAGGGTCATTGTCATGTTGCAAGGTCCACCTTCGGTTGAGCTTCAACTTCCGACAGATGGCCTCACATTATCCTCAACACCCTCTGGTACAATGAAGAATTCATAGTGGATTCTATGATGGTGAGCTGCCCAGGCCTTGATGCAGCAAAGCTGCCCCAAACCATAATATTTCCACCACCATGCTTTCCAGTTGGTATCAGGTTCTTGTGGTCAAATGCTGTCTTTGGTTTTCGCCAAACATGTCTTCTGGTACTGTGGCCAAATAGCTCTACCTTTGACTCATCTGTCCAGAGCACATTGCTCCAGAAGTGCTGGTCTTTGCCTAGGTGTTCATTGCAAACTTTAGTCTTGCCCTGATGTTCTTTCTGGACAGCAAAGGTTTCCTCCTGGCACACCTCCCATGTAGATCAAATTTGTGCAGCCTCTTTCCAATGGTAGACTCGTGCACTTTGACATCAACAGTGGCAAGAGCTACCTGTAGGTCCCGTGATGACATTCTGGGGTTCTTAGAGACTTATTTCAGCATCTTGCGGTCTGCTCTCTGGCTGAACTTGCTGTGGTGGCCTGGCCTGAACAAGTTGGAAGTTGTTTGGAATCTTCTCCACTTGTAGATGATCTTCCGGACAGTCGAATGATTGATTTCAAATTGTTTGGAGATGTTTTTAAATCCCTTCCCAGACTCGTAGGCATCTATAACCTTCTTTCTGAAGGCCTAAGAGAGCTCTTTTGATCTAGGCATAGTGACGCCGCACACTTCAACAACAAAGAAAAAACCAAACTAAATGTCTGAGGTTTAAATAAGACAGGTTCCTCCAAGATCCTCTCTAACGATGTTCTAATCATTTGCACCTGAGCTGGTGCACCTGATTCTAATTTTAGGTATTTGAAGTAGTGATAAATGTAGGTGTGTACTTACTTTTTCCACATGCGAAATTTGCATTTGTGTTTATTTAAATTATACAATGGACTACAAAATGTAAATGTTTCATGATACTTAAAACCACCTTTAGAGGCCATTTTTCCCCGCAAAGCGGGGGTTGGCCTTTTTCGGGAACCGTGGTTGTTGTTGTTTTTTGGTCCCCTTTTTGAAGCAATGTTTTACGGCCGGATGCCCTTCCTGACGCCAACCCTTTTTGCCGCCTTTAACGACAAACAGGGAATTACCAGTGAACTGGTACTCAATGTTATATACTGGTACTGGTTATATACTGAACTGGTACTCAATGATACTTGTTATATTATACCACCTTTATCTATCAATATTGTTGAAATGAAGATCAAATAGCTGTATGTTGAAATATGTTGAAAAAGTCAAAACTTTACATGGGGTGTACTTACTTTTTCACATTCCACAATATATATATATGCTGTTCGTTGTTTGCGGATTAGGCGGTTTCTACTGTGAGATGTAATCCGTGGCTGCTGCTCATTATTAAAGCAGGAGGTGCCTTTTTGCACCCTTTGGTCGATTTACAAGACGACTTTTGTCCTCATTGGTTCGAATTTTTGCAGTATGCCGTCCTGATGAGAACGGCATGGTGTTGAAGTCATGTGGACTCACTCCTATGGAGAAGGGGTCCAATTGTATGACCATGCATTCTGGCCCTTCGGGGTCAGGATGCATGTGTTTTGATTGACCATGTGCTTCAGCCTTTGGGCTGAGGTGCATGTGTATGTTAATGGGACAGTCGTGTTGGACTGTAAGCCTTGGCCGTCGGGTCAAGGTGCACGTCCAAAACTGTTTAAATGTTATGTTCTATCCTTTGTTCTATCCTTTGTGACACTAAATCTATATTTAATTAGCTTTGTAAACATCCAGGTTCATGAATTGTAGACTATTGAAGTTTGTGCATGAGCCGTTTGTGCTCAAGTAGCCATGTAAAGGTTGTTTTTTTTTGGCGCCAAACTGGAAATGGTGTTGCTGCTAACTACGGTGTCGTTTTGGTTTCTGTAATGTCTTTGTTATAAAGATGCGGACACGTACATAGGATCAAGCACCATCTTTATTTCAGGTAACGGCAACACAGGCCTCACTCGGCCCCGCCCACAGCGGCCTCACTCAGCCATACACGGCACTACATTCCTCCCTCCTTAAGTCTCACATCGTCTTTCAAATATACTGGTCGCACAATGCGTCAAGAAGAAACACGCGGGCATTGAGCCGTGGACACGACCGGCGACGGTGAGGCATTGGAAACAGATGACGGCTCCACACCAGAAACCAAACAAGGCTCAACCGAAACCGGAGGAACATCCACACCTCTCTCACTGCCATGAACATCCGGCTCCACAGATGGATTGGCAGCTTGCCAAAACGTGGTCATGGGCACCTCAATGGATGAGGACACATCGCATGGCGACACGGAATTGGTTGTATGTGAATGACCGGACACGCGAACAAACAACTGATTCACATGATGTTTCCAGATAAGCCCGGCCGAAGTACGAATAAGGTCGTTCGCCGGACCGAAAACTCGGACCACAACAGCCGGCATCCATTTCTGTCGGTGTACATAGCCCCGTGCCATAACTGGCTGGTCCACTGTGAATGAACGAACAATGGTCGCCGTAAAAAAACTTCAGGTGCACCAGGCCGAAGCAAATCCAGGCGTGGCCGCAACTGTCGGCCATACATGCGGAGTGCAGGCGTTTCCTGTGTAGTAGAATACACTGAATTACGATAGGCCTGCAAAATCACATCAACCCTACTCTGCACGGATCGAACCGCTTGGCCTCTACGCAAGGCATGTTTTAACGCTTTGACAAATGACTCAGCCTGGCCATTTGTAGCTGGGTGTTAAGGCACCGACCTCAGGTGTTTGATACCATTAGCACGCATGAACACAGCAAACACCTCAGACACAAACTGCGAACCATTATCCGAAACTAAAATCTCCGGAATCCCCTGTTCGCAAAAATAATGCGCAGAAGCTGCACAGTGTTCTCTGCCGACGTGGGCTCCATTATAGCTACTTCTGGCCACTTTGAGTAAGCGTCGATCACCACCAGAAACATGCGGCCCATGACTGGCCCTGCAAAATCTACATGAACTTGCTGCCACGTTCTATCAGCAGGCGGCCATAACAATGACACATGTGACGGAGTATCAGCATCAGTTTGACACATATCACATGCTTTTACCGTCCACTCGATGTCCGCATCAAGCCCGGGCCACCACAACAAACTCCGGACTAAACTCTTTGTTTTGACCAAACCCAAATGACCCTCATGCAACTCATTGAGACAGCGCTGACGTCATCATCATGTCGCCCCGCCATTACGGCGTTGGTGTTCAATTCTTGTGAACCCGCTTGTGGCTATACATTCCGAGTGCCGATTTGCATCGGCGTCCACAAGTTGTACAAATCCATTTAGAGTCAGCAGGCACCGGTTGCCGCTCGCGTTCCTTACGCTTTCTGCGGGCTTCTTTGGCGGCATCTAGATACGACCCTTTTCCGCGGAGTCGCATCGTGTATGGATCAAGCTACGTCATTTCGGTCGATCATTGGACAGAGCTTGTAAATTGTCGAGCGGGATGTCACATTCTTTCAAATGTGCACCCAGTGTATCCTTGAAACGCAGTTTGGGCCGGCCCACTGATCTCTCTCCTTCGTGCAGTTCTCCCATAAAAATAAAACGTGGGATCCTGTCTGCGTCCATCCTCAACACATGGCCGACCCAACGGAGCTGGGCCTTTTGCAGGGTGCATGCGATGGATTGCATTTCAGCTCGCTCGAGTACTTCTGTATCCGGCACGAGATCAGACCAATGGATGCCTAGAATTTGTCGAAGGCATCGGGAGTGAAAGCCATTCAGTCTGCGAAGGTGGCGTGCATAGCAATTCCAAGATTCGGCTCCGTACAGGAGAGAGGGGATGACAACTGCTTTGTACACGGCAAATTTTGTGTTCACTTTGAGCCCACGTTCTTTCCAGACTCTGCTGCGGAGTCGGGCAAACGAAACACTCGCTTTGCGGATTCTTTGGTCGATTTCCTTGTCCATGGTTGCGGTATTCGATAAGCACGTGCCCAGGTACGTGAATTATTTTGTGACTGACAATACGTGACCCCCGATCGTAATTGCTGGTTCAACGTACGGGCTTCCCGGCGCTGGTTGATACAAAACCACAGTCTTTTGCAAACTGATAACCACACCAAACGCCTCCATGGCCTCAGCAAAACGGTCAACGATACGCTGCATTTCCTCTTGTGTGTGGGCAATCAAGGCTGTATCATCGGCAAACAGCAGGTCACGTATTACCATGGTCTTGGTCTTTGTGTAGGCTTTTAGACGTCGTAGGTTGTAGAGGTTTCCATCAGCACGAGAACGGACGTGTACGCGAGGCTCCAGATCGTTCGAGGCATGCTCGATAGCTGCCGCTAGATAGACCCCAAACATGGTTGGCGCAAGCACACAGCCTTGTTTTACTCCCGCCGTAATGCTGAATACGTCCGTCTCATCCCCGTCTACCGCCACTTTGCCTCTCATTTTGTCGTGAAAACTCCGCAGCAACTTGATGAAGTGGTCTGGACATCCATAGCGAGCAAGAAGTTTCCAGAGTGCGTCTCTGTTCACCGTGTCGAAGGCCTTCGTCAGGTCGACAAAGACCATGTACAAATCCTGGTTTTGTTCCATTGCTTTTTCCTGGATTTGCCTCGCTGCGAACACCATATCAATTGTGCTCCTATTTGAACGGAAACCGGACTGTGATTCCGGAAGCATTGCCTCACTGATATTGTCCACCAGTCGATTGAGCAGCAGTTTCGCGAAGACTTTGCCTGTTATGCTCAACAACGAGATTCCGCGGTGGTTTCCACAATCTGAGCGATCGCCCTTTCCTTTGAACAAAGTGATTAATTTTGTGTCACGTCATTCTTGAGGAACATCCCCGGCTTCCCAAATTTCATTGAACAACACCGACAACGCTGTAACCAGATCGTGGCCTCCATACTTCAACAGCTCGATCGGAATACCATCCGAACCAGGGGCTTTTCCACATTTGACCTGTTTCACAGCTTTTGCGATTTCGTCTGGTGTTGGTGGATGTGCCAGGTGGTTCTGAATTGGATGCTGATCAATTTCGTTGATCACCGAATCATGAACTATCGATGATCTGTTCAGAAGGTCGGAGAAGTGGCTTCACCAGCGTGCGAGGATTAGCGATTTGTCAGTGAGTAGTTCACCGTCCAGTGTCTTCATAGCGCTGACGTAAAGCAGCAGGAATGACCACCGCCATGCCCCACATTACACAACGTTGAGCTAAAGACAGCTCGGACGCCCGTGATACATATGGAGCATATTCTGATGTCGAGGGCAACTCGCGCCAAGAACCTGACAAAACAACGTGCGCAACACATGACAGCACAGGATCACGACGAATGGCAGCGGCCACTTCCACAGCGATTACCGGACCAGATTCAATCTGTTCCAACATCAACACCTCGACCTCATCCGCAGGTTTGGCACCGGCCTTTGTAGAGGGCAATCGAGATGGGTCATCACAGGCAGCGTGCCGTTCGGAAGTACCAAATTTGATTTCATAGTCGTATGCACTGAGGACAAGACACCATCTCTGTAGTCGAGCAGCGGTAGTGACTGGAATGCCTTTCTGAGGATTAAACAAGAACTGAAGCAGCTGCTGATCACTTTGTTGGAGATAATGCCGAACTATCAAGTACTGACGAAATTTCAACACGCCCCATACCAAACTCAACGCTTCACACTCAATCTGAGCGTAGTTTTGCTCTGCGGCTGTCAGAGCATGTGATGCAAAACACACCGGACACTCAGCACTGTCACTCATTTCCTGAGACAATACGACACCGAAGCCATACGACGAGCTGTCACACGCCAGAATGAGAGGACGTGAAGGTTCGTAATGTGCGAGTACCGTGTCTGAGGTAAGGTGAGCTTTGACTCGTTCAAATGCTTTTTGTTCCACCGAACTCCACCTCCAACAAACATCTCGATGCAGCATGCGAGTCAGCGGAGCAAGCTCAGTGCTCAGGTAGCTCAGTGCTTAGGTAGCTCAGTGCTTAAGTAGCTCAGTGCTTAAGTAGCTCAGTGCTTAGGTTGCTGACATACCTCTGGTAATACTGAGCAAGCCCAATGACGGAACAAATATGAACTTTAGCCCTTGGACTGGGAATGTCGGCTATAGCGTCGACTTTCTGAAGGGCTTTTGACAGCCCCTCTGGGGTGATGACATGCCCCAGGTACTCCACTCGCTTCTGAAAGAATAAGCATTTGTCCTTTTTCAAGCGAAGGCCATGAGCAGATAAATTAGACATCACCTTCTCCATGTTCTCAAGATGTTGTTCGGCCGTGGCGCACGCAATGAGGATGTCATCCAAGTCGCATTGTGCAGGTAAGTCGGTACAAAGACGATCCATTGCCTTCTGCCACATTGCCGGAGCTGAAGCGATCCCGAAACAAAGACGGGTATACTGGTACATAACCTGACACGTATTGGCGATCTCAAGATGAAAGTACGCATCGCGCAAGTCCAACTTTGTGAAGTACCGACTCCCCACCAACTTTGAATAGATCTCATCAATAGATGGCAGTGTATACTGCTCCATTCAGAGGTTGGGGTTAACAGTCGCTTTAAAATCACCACACAGGCGAATACCTCCATTCCGCTTAAGCACTGTGACCACAGGGGTTGCCCACTCAGAGTGTTCCACCGGTTCAATGACCCCAATCTTTTCCAATCGATCGAGCTCCGCTTTGACCCGATCGCGAAGGGCATATGGCACTGGTCAAGGCTTGCAGAATCGCGGACTGACACCCTCCTTCAGGTGCAGATGACCTTGAGCACCTTTGAGCTTCCCAAGTTCAGGCCGGAATAGAACTTGATGTTTTTCCAAGATCCCCTCAAAGCGCGAAGAAGACGGAAATGACATATGCACACTGTAAATGTTTGCTCAATCCAGATGAATGGTGTGCAACCAATCACGACCAAGTAGAGATGGTCCATGAACATCAACCACATGCAGGGGCAACACAGCTTGCTAGTCCTGATGACGAACCAACACATCCATCAAACCTAATGGCTTATCATCTCCCCTGTGTAAGTACAACGGGTAGTGTGTATCGAGGCTAACACCAGACAACCCAACTGACGTCAGATCCGTTTACTCACGAGACTGACTGATGCCCCAGTATCCACTGTGACGTTGACTGGCCTGCCATTCACACTGACAGCGACCACAGGCTGATGTCATCAGAAGCACGCCCTGTTGATCAAACTCACTGCCAGCCCCGACCACATCAACCGATGACGGTGCCCGGCCCTGACAGACCATCCGCACATGGCCCGTCTTACCACACCGGTAACGCACCGCATTCCGATATGGACAGCTCCCACAAGAATGTGAACCACTACATCCCTGACAAGGCTGCTGTGGTAGTTGTCCCTGTAACACACTGCTTGCCTGTACCCGGGAAGAAGAAGAAGAACCCTGATTCACCAACCCAGTTGGAGAGAATTATGAGCACGTGACCCTCCCGCAGGAGAATTGCGAGCACGTGACCCTCCAGCAGCTATGGCATTAACCGCAGAGTCCTCCCCAGCAATGGCGCGAACATCCTTTCTCGCTTGTTCCGCAACAGCCGCAGTTTCAACTGCTTTAGCAAATGTAATCTCTTCAAATGTTATCCGTAAAATTGATGCGACCATCTTCTCATCTTGCAATCCCACTATAAAACGATCCTTCAATCTTTGTGACCGTTCATCGTCACCAAAACGACAATCCTCCGCCAGATGCTTGAGCCTGGCCACGAAATCAGCTACCCTCCCATCCGGAAACCGAACCAGGTTGTCGAACCCGTACCGTGATAACTGTGGTGACCTGCCTGGTTCAATATGGTCGTGCAACGTCTTCACTATGGACTCGTCGGTAACAGCATCATCCGACGTCCTCGCCCGCGAAATCAAATCACACAGCAAACGGAAAACCTCCGCCGAGAGTGCGAAAGAAGAATCACTTTCTGCTTCCCCGCCTGGACGATGTCGTTAGCGATGAAATAAAAGCTCAGCTGCTGCGCAAAATGTTCAAAGTTGTCCCCAGCAAAGTCCGGGACCTGTCCATACGACGTGGCCATGGTCCGAAAAATCCTCGTCAATTGTAATGTCTTTGTAATATAAAGATGCGGACACGCAGAGAGGATCAAGTGCCATCTTTATTCCAGGCAACGGCAACACAGGCCTCGATACAGTTTCTGTTTCGAATCTTGACGATGAAGGTTTTTATTGTTTTAATTTGTTTCTTTTCAGTCAGTCACATGCTATACATTGTATCAAATGACGTCACATGAAGGAAACGTTTGGTTACTGCACTGAATAAAGTTCGGGTACACGATCGATGAAGGTGTGCATTGAGTTATTTGTACACGAGATAATGGTCTCGTTTGATGTCATCTCCTTGTTTAACAATGTGCCAACCACACTGGCGGGTGAGATTGTGGCAAAGCGGCTAAAACGAAAAGAGGTTGAGGGCTGGAAACAAGGTGCGGGCTCATTAAGCACTAACGATGTGCACGACCTCCTCAGAGCGTGTCTATCAAGCACCCATTTTGTCGTTGACGGGATTTATTACAGACAGGTTTTTGGAACTGCCATGGGCTCCCCCGTGTCGGCGGTGGTGGCCAACATTGCAATGGAGGAGTTGGAATCACGTGTCATGTCTTCTCTTCGAGTGCCTCATCGTATTTGGCTTTGTTTTGTTGGCAATACCTTCGTCATCTGCTTCAACGAGGCGCTGGAGAATATATTGGATGGCATCAATGGGATATTCACATCCATAAAGTTCAACTGTGAGAAGGAGGTAAATGGGTCCATTCCATTCCTCGACACCATGGTAGCAAAGAGTCCGAATAGGTCCCTCGGTGTACAGAAACCAAACACAAACCGATCGCTACCTTGACTTTGAATCATGCCACCCGATGTACCACCAACGGGCAGTAACCAACACACGAGTGAAACGAACGCAAGACCTACCGTCTACAACGAAAGGAAAGATTCAGGAAACAAAACATCTTAGGTGTGTATTAAAGGCAAACGGCCAGCCTGACAGTTTATGCCCAAAAACTAAGATGGTCCTGACAGCACCAGAGATTCAGGAGACCCAACAAGAAGAATCAAAAGACAGACACACCCTTCATACCTGGTGTGACACAATGGGTTTGCAAAATTGTAAGGTCAGCAGGTTTCAGGACATGTTTACCATCCGACAGGCCCTGAGCAAAGTCAAAGATAGAGTGGACAGAAGCGACCAGGCAGGTGTCGTGTACACAATTTCATCCAGCTGTGAAGCAGAGTACGTGGGAAAGAGCAGAAGGATTTTGGATTAATGCCTCAAAGAACATCGTAAGGAATTTGAATGTAACCATCCTGAAAGGTTGGCCATCGCAAAGCATGGCCTCAGATTGGGCCACATTCCAGTATGGAATGATGTTAGCATCCTGGCTGCAACTCCATATTGTGCCAGGAGACGGATGTTGGAAGCATGGCACACATCGAGGTCAAACTTACCTCTGACGGAAGAAGCGGTAGCCATACCACAGGCTTACACTTCATCAGAGGCGGGTAAGATTTTTAGGGCCCTGGACACAAAAATATTTAGACCCAAAACATCCCCCAAAAACACGAATACATGAAAATGCAATAATACAAGAATGCATCGACTCCATTCAATGTTGCACCGAGTTAGTAAAGGATTCACGAGGACAAGGTACATCCACTACGAATCGCACTAGCTGATTGGCAATGAACACACCTCAGCACTTTCATTGGTGTGTTCATTACCAAGATTTTATCATTTGCAAAATCAAAGATTTTTAAGTACATTGGTTGATCTTGTGTGTTATTCAATCTGTCTGTCTATCTGTTTGTATGTCAATCGCCTACAGGTCGAAATTTTAAACCAATCTACAAAACGTCACCAAATTGTAGAGTTGGCCAAAAGGAAAAATGCCTGTTGACTTTGAGGTCAAAAGGTGAAAAGGCCAGGATAGGCGAAAGGTCAACAACTTCGTCAAATTTCTAAAATCCTCAATTTTCATCCGATTCATTTGAAATTTGAATCCGATTTACATATCAGCTAACTGAATTCAACCACCAACTACTTTTGAGGTCAGCATAGGTTACAAGGTCAACACAGGCCAAAGGTCAACCACTTTCTTTCGAATTTCTAAATTCCTCAATTTTTATCCGATTGACTACTTGAAATTTAAATAGGATTTTCATATCAGCTAACTGAATTCAACCACCAACTATTTTTGAGATAAACATGGGTCACAAGGTCAACTTAGGCCAAAGGTCAACAGGTCAGGTATGGGAGCATGCGGCTGGTGGCGAAAGATGGCGGCGAACCCTCTCAAGAATGATCCAAGCAAAGATCTTGCCCGTCACCAAGAGTAGCGTACACCTGCAGTACACCTGATGGCAGCAGCATGTCACTGCATCCACTTTCTGATGATACTCCAGGGGCCTCCGTCTGGCCATTCCCCAGGCTGATGCCTGGCCCATCCCTATCTCCTTGAGAAACTGATCAACCTGCTGCAACCACGAGGCATGTGGTAGGCCCGTTGGCCTCCTCCACTCAGGACGCTCCCTTGTTGAGAGTATCTGTTGAGCTGGATCAGCATCCAGAAAACGAGCCACATGGCCATACAGCCGCAACTGCCGCTCACAGACCATACAGGTAACAAATCTTATCTGAGTCTCTCTCAGCAACCCTTCGTTGGACACAAAGTCCGACCAGTGATAGCCAAGGAGTCTCCGAAGATACTTTGTTCCGAAGGAGTTAAGTCTCATTCTCTGGCCCTTGGTGAGGGTCCAAGCCTCGCATCTGTAGAGCAAGACTGGTAGCACCAAGGACTTAAAGACACTGACTTTCATCCTCCTGCATAGATACCGACAGCGCCACACCCCATGATCCAGTGAATTGATAACTCCCCAGGCCGGAACCAGATGCCTATCAACCTCTGGCTCACAACATGCGAAGACATGAATAACACTGCCAAGGTAAGTGAATCTCTTCGTGACCTTAACATCTTCGCCACAAATAGGCACAGACAAGACAGCAGCATCCAAGATGTCATTGAAAGCCTGGATCTTGGTTTTGACTGAGGAAATCTGTAATCCCAGCAGCTCCGCCTCCTCATTCAGTGCCCCGAGGGCCCCCATAAGAATATCCAGTGTCTCCGCAAAGATGACTGCATCATCTGCAAAATCAAGGTCAGAGATCTTGACACTCCCAAACGATGCATCGCAGCTTGACCTCTCCGAGATCCTCCCCAAAATCCAGTCCATACAAGCACTGAAGAGTGTGGGAGCCAGTACACACCCCTGTCAAACTCCAGTAACAACTGGAAATAAGTCAGAGATGGAGCCACCACACTTCACAGCACTCAGTTCCAGAGTATAGTTCAGAGATCAGATTGATCAGCATTGGTGGCACCCCACGAAGACCAAGAATCCTCCAGAGGGCATCCTGATTCAACGAATCGAACGCTTTGCGGAGATCAACATAGGTTGAAAGCAGCCTCTGGCGAAATTCTCGCTTGCATTTGGTGAGGACCCGAAGCGCAAGGATACGATCAATCTTTGACCTCTTTGGTGTAAAGCCCGACTGCTCTGGTCGCTGGTACTCGAGCAGATGGTGGAGAACCCTCTCAAGAATGATCCAAGCAAAGACCTTGATCCAACAAGGCCCATCTTCCAGTCAGTTGGGATTATGCCTGTGCTCCAAACAGAGCACAGAACTGCATGCAACGACTCAAGTATAGAATTTCCACCAGCCTTGAAAAGCTCAGCATGGATGCCACAAATCCCAGGAGCTTTACCCCTATCAGCCAGTTCACCGCTGCCTGTGTTTCCACAAGTGAATTACGTTCACAGTTAATTGGGGGGTCAGCACTTGGGATAGCAACACGTCTGATATCCAACTCAACAGCCGGTGGGTCAGCCTGGTACAGTCCTTCAAAGTAACCGGCCCTGCGGGCCTTCACTTCAGACTCCACTGTCAAGAGGCCACCACCCTGTGCTCTAACTGCAGTACACCTAGGGACAAGCTTAGAGAAACACAATGCACGGATTCCTCTAAGCAGGACGAGAATTGCATGACCACAAGTGACGCTCTACCCTTTCACAGATTCCTCGCACATAGGCCTCCTAGTCTGCCCTCAGCGAACGTACAGTTTTACGCTTCAGCTCCCGGAACAGTTCATCTCTGCCATCGAGCCTGGCCCTGTGACTCTGGTCGATGGTATTGAGCGTCCCCTGAGAGACAAAGTTCTTCTTCGCCTGACGGTGGGTTCCAAGACAGCCACCAGCAACATCAAGGATGGTGGTCTTGAAGGCACTCCACAACTCCTCAGGATCCCCAGAAGCATCCAGACCCCCAATACCCCACTCAACCTGCTTGAAAACTCCTCAGCTACCCTCTCCTCCTTGAGCTTGCCTACATCCAGCCTAGGCTGGGATGGTAGCATTCTCTTGGATTTGAGCTGCAACTTCAAAGTTGCTACAACAAGCCTGTGGTCAGTGTTGAAGAACTGAGCACTCCGGTAAACCCTGCAGTTCTGGAGCATCCTCCATCGACCATCATTGAGCACATGGTCAATCTCCTTCTCCACACCACCACCATTGGAATACCAAGTCCAGTGATGAGGCTGTGGGCACTGAAACCATGCGTCAGCCACCCTAAGTCCATGACTTCTTGCAAAATCGTGGAACTTAGTGCTATTCTGGTTCACAGTCCCGGATCCATGGGGACCAACACCCTATCAGTGCCAGTCGATGCATTGAAATCCCCCACGACTAGAAGAGTATTTCTCCTGGGGCACTGATCAACCAGACTCAAGCGTGGCGTAGAACGCCCGCTTCACAGTGAGATCACTTTCCTCAGTCGGAGCATATACAGAGACCAGGGAAATGACACCCAAGGAGTGATGAATCGTCAGTCTCATAATACGATTGTTAACTGATGTTGCCTTGACTATCATGAGAGTCAGCTTATTGGACACAGTTAGAGCAACTCCTTGGGCATGGTAACCGTCAAAGTGACCAGACCAGTAGTAAGTGTAACCACCCACCATGATCTCACAACTATCCGGCCTCCGAACCTCAGAGAGTGCTGCAACAGTGATGTTCAAACGCTGGAGCTCAGATGATAGCAGAGACAAGTGAGCATCCTCTCTTAGAGTGAGAACGTTCCAGCAGGCACCCACCCGAAGGGACCGCTTCAGGTTAACCCAAGGAGACCGTCGTCTGGGGGACGACATAAGGTCAACAACCACTTTTCTCAAATTTCTAAAATTCTCAATTTTCATCTGATTGACTTGAAATCTGAATAGGATTTGCATATCAGCTTATTTAAACCAACCACCAACTATTTTTTCAGGTCAACATGGGCCAGATTTCTAAAATTGTCAATTTTCATCCGATTAACTTAAAATTTGAAGACGATTTGCATATCAGGTCACAGAATTGAACCACCAATTATTTGTGAGGTAAAAAGGATGCTTTACTGAGTGCCATTCTACTTTGTTCTCTTTTGCCAAGTGTCGCTCAATGAGTGATTTTTATTCCGGCAAGTATGTTGGTTGGTTGGTTTGTCTGTCTGTCTGTCTGTTTGTGCGCAGTACTACGTCTGCATCGTTGCACATAGCATCGCCATACTTTACACACATATTTGTCTTGCCCTGGAATAGACTGTGCCCAATTTGTAACTCTCTAGGCCCAAGGTCAAGCTCAAGGTCACCCAAAACGTGAAATCAGGGGGGTCGAGTTTTCATTTAAAATATATTTCAAACCACTATAACTCTAAAAGTACAAGAGATATGCATACACTTACTGTTACTGACATATAGGAAGTCACGTACGACATTTCATTTGGCACCATGACCTTTGTTTGACCTTGAGTGACCTTGAAAGGTCAAACTCAAGGTCAATTTTTTTTTTTACTAATAACTCTGTCAAACATTATCCGATTCCCTTCTAACCAACACCCCTGAAAAAAGTACATTCCGGCAAGTCCTCTGTCTCTGACCGATTTCTAGTTTATTTGTCTGTCTGTTTGTTTGTGAACAGGATATCTCAAAATATTGTGGACAGATTCAGATGAAATTTGGTGGAGAGGCTGGTTATGTGACAAGGATGAAATGATTAGATTTTGGTGAAGATCCGGATCCGGATCTGGATATGAGAATTTTAAAAGTGATTCTTCACCATTGAAAGAAGGTACATAAAACTATATATCGCATGACATCTCAAAAAGGTTGTGGGCGGGTGTGGACGAAACTTGGTGGATAATTTGGGGGTTTGACAAGGAAGAACTGATTCAGTTTTGGTGAAGATCTGAATCCGGATCCGAGAATTTTTTAATTTGTAATTGATTCTTCACCATTGGAAGACGGCAAAAAACGATATATAGCACGATATCTCAAAAAGTTGGAGACGGATTATACCAAAACTTGGTGGATGAGTTTGTTAGGTCACAAGAACAAGCGATTCGATTTTGGTTCAGATCCAAATCCAGATCTGGCCTATCAGTGGATACAAAACGTAAACTGTTCATCTGCTCTCTACCAAATGCCCTTTAAGTTACCTCCAGAGGTTATGTTTTCAGCCCTGTATTTCTGTCTGTTTGTTTGTGAACAATATATCTCAAAACGTTGTGGACGGATTTGGACGAAATTTGGCAGAGAGGTAGCGTATGTCACAAGGACGAAACGATTAGATTTTGGTGGAGATCCCGATTCGGATCTGGCGACTAGTTGAGCTATGTTTTGCTTTTTCAGCACCGATGGGGTACTTTCGTGCCATCCTTAGTACATGTGTTCTGATTTTAAAAACTGCACCGTCTGCCCGTGTGCACGGATTCTGCCATTTACCAATGTGGGTTGTTTTGTCATCGTATAATATATTATTGTGTGGATTTGCTAAACAATATCGATATATATTGACATAAGGAATTACAGTCACAGCCAAAAATATTGGCACCCTTGCACCTTTTTCAAATAACTCACAATTTTCTAAAAAAAAAAAAAAGTTACAATTGACAAAATTATTTGGTCTCCACAACTCTTTATTTCACTGTTAATATTACTGAACCTTTGTTTTTGATTTAGAACTTAATATATCCTTTTAAATCAGAAAATAAAAAGAAATGGCATTGACAAAATTATTGACACGCAAAAACTTAATATTTGGTAGCACAGCCTTTGGAAAAAGTAACTGCAGTCAAGCGCTTCCTATAGCCATGAATGACCTACCTACACATCTTTACTGACAGTTTGGCCCACTCTTCTTGTGCAAACTGCTCCAGTTCTCCCAGATTTGAAGGAAGCCTTCTCCCAACTTCTGTTTTATGATTTTATTTTATTTTACTTATTTTATGACGATGATTCTGCAACATCAGTGGTTTTAAAGATTCAAGAAGTCAGAGAGAAACGTATAAGTTAATTCAAACAACACGAGAATGTAACACGTGGTATTGAGCCTGGAGGTCATGACAGAGCGCACTGACACTTCCTCCCCAGATCCAGAATGGTACGTAATATATCAGTGCAGGAGCTTTGCAGTATCTTACATGTCAAGGCCCTTCAAAACGATGACACTTGGAGGAGGTTTACATGAGATAACTGTTGCCCATATCAATCAGTACGAGTAGAAATGCGACAACAAGTGTCTATAACCATATGTCTGGTGATGAGAATACAACAAAATATGGAGCAAGAGTTCCAGGAATTCCATATTGAGTCGGGTAGGTGCCTGGAGTTCACCTGGTCTGTGAAGCGGTGGTAATTCAAATCTCACTCCCTTCAGTGGGTAGGAGACTGGTTTGTCCTTGCTTCAATGGGTAGATGACTTTTGGCCCTCAATGTCCATATCAGAGCAATTAGGGAGGTACGAACGATGGAAACACCTGTTCCTCAAATAGACGCCGCCTGATGGTAGTTTAATGGTTCAGGTGGCTGGCTTAAGATTTTAGGGTCTTCAGTTTAAGCCCCAGTCGTGTCGTTGAATTAACACCAGCTGGGTTGACTCAGCCTGTCATCCTTGTGAGGTTGGCAAAATAAGTACCAGCTTATTGGTAACAGGGGCACCGCATCAGTGGCACAGCTGCGCTTCCAGAAAAAAAAACTGCATGCATCCAGCAGCCACAGGCTACATAAGAAAGGAGCAAAGTCGATACTATTATTTTGTATTTCCAGATTCATCTACTTGAACAACAAAAGCAGTTCATAAGTCTCGTTGTCATCTCGGCCTGAATGGCGTTTGTCGTGCACTCTCGCTCCTCCTGCCATTTTGTGATTGGCTAAAGTGAAGGAAAACGCGCACACTCTACAAACAATGTGGTTCGAGTCTGGTTTGAGTATCGTGGCTCTTGGTGGGGGAATAAAGCACCGAAAGCGATGGTCTAGGGGAGACGGCCCCAGTACACGCGTTGGGTTTGTGCGTGATGCGACAAAAATGCAGCAACTTGGGCAGATCGCAGCCCGAACCCGCCGAACGTGGCGACGCAGATCTCTGTGCCGCGGAGCAATCGCGTCCCGCACGACGCGCGGAGCACGGGCCGAGTCAATGCGTGCGGAGCGCGGCGAACCGGCGCGAAAGGCGGCGCGTGCGGCGCCTCAACCGCGCCTTCCAGGGTCTGCGCGACCACGTGCCCGGTCCGAGCCGCCGCGCGCTCTCCAAGGTGGACACTCTGCGTCTGGCCATCGGCTACATCACCTTCTTGTCCGAGCTCCTGCGCTCCGGAAGAGCCCCGGACAGTCCGACCGACTGCACGATGCGACGACCCCAAAACGTCGTTATCTTCCACGGAGCATCCTGTGAGAATATTTATATATTTATTTGATAATTTAATCATTAATTGGTTAAACGTTCTATTCCCCCCCCCCCCCCCCCCCCCCATGCGTTCTCTTGCTCTGTGCACTTTATGAATACGGGGTACACACGTTACGTTCCGCAGGTATCAGCACGGATGGCTCTCAAACTCTCTCGGGTCACTCGCTCTCCTGGAGGGACGAACGACCAGGTGAACCGTTCCGGCGCGTTCGAACGGGACGGGTTTGGACTCCCGAGGTCTCCATGACCACAGAAGACCCCAAGGATGTCTCGTGGCGCAGACACTGATCAGTGCACATTGCGAGCTACCTGTAAGATGTGAACTTTTTTTTTTAAATTCAACAATAGGGTCAGTCTATTGTTGTGATGTACCCCTTGTATAGGCTTCCCATTGGAGCAAAGAAAACTTTCCGCACTAAATGTTCCTGCTTTTCAATGTTGAAGCAAAGAAAACATTCCTGCTTTTCAATGGAACATATTTATTTATTCAGATAAATTCACTACATTCATCATTATGAACTCGGACAAAACTGGGAAACTATTGTTTTTGAGATTTCCATGTATCGTCAGATAGAAAATGATAAAGTTTGCAGCAGGAAATGCCTCTTACCTTACAACACCTGTGTAATTGACATTAAAGATCAGCCATAATTATTGGGTGCATATGTATTGTCTGAAGATTTTAAGTGAATGTCACGAACGAATAAACGAACAAAAGTCCATTTTGTCAATCGAACGAATCATTGCGGAAAGAAAAATTATCATTGAAAACAAATTGCAAGAAGTTTTGTAATTTTTTTTGCGCTCAAAGCAGATTCGGTCGTGTAAGAATTAGTCCCGTAAGTTCACGAAGCATATACTTTACCATGGAGGCGGTTGTAAAGAAAGCCACTACGTTTGCATTTACGTAACACCCGGAGTTTGTCGACCTTCGTGACGTCGTCCATATCGGGCGGATTTACATCATAATACTTCTTCTTCTTCTTCGGTGCTTTCTGACATTCGTGTCCTTTGTTTAAAAAAAAAACAAAAAAAAAACGCAACGCCGATATCCTTGTTCCAAGAAAGAGCAAGCATCCGATTTTTTTATTTTTTTTTAAAGTAAGCATGAACTCTGACGTCATCGAGGGTCGTGACCTCAGATGCGACGGACGTCGCTCACCGGGCAGCTGTTGGGGGAGCCGACGTCGGTGTGGGATGGACGGGGCTAGTGCGCAGCGCGTAGCGCATTATCTGCCGCCCTTTTGCCACGACGATTCCAGTAACATTCATGACGGTTCTAAAGGCCTAATCCGTACCTTCCTTAATATGGTCATTTTTACGTCTCCTTTGAGCAAATCGAGCTCAAAATCAATGGGAATATGAAATTCGCAAAAGTGTAAAACGACGGCGCAATTTGATTGTGGACCTCGTCGGTGGCTCTTACTGGGGGAGATTCCCAAAGGATTTGGGCGAATTCCTAACGGGATTTGGCGGTATCGGCCATGGGGTTATCAGAAATTTCCCGGTGTGGTCCCTTACCTGACTTTTTGGGACTGACCCCACTTATGATGCACGTACAAAGCGAATGTGCACCTGTAATGCGGCCTGAAGATTGTCATAGAAAAGTATTCGACAATTTTTTGTCGCGATCCACGGATTTTGTTCCTAGGAAAAACCTCGTAACAGCTAATTACCTTTTTCTTATCCTAAGTCATCTTGGTAGTCGACCAAAAAAATCAATCGATCTATGTATTCGTGTACGAGGGAGCGACTGCGCGTGTATACCTGAGTCCGATTCCAGACGGCTGCAGTACGCGAGGAAGACAAATGACAGGGAAACTATTCGCCTGGAATAGAAGCGAAAAATTTTTGTCGTGGGTTTACCTGCCTTGACTTTATCTGATGAGCCGAGCTGGAAGCACCTACACAAGAGCACAGGTGCTGCGCTTGACGCGTCCCCTCCAGGAGCCACGTGGTCTCGGCTCGCGACTGCTCACAGGCCCAAAGTGACGGGATGAGCAGGAATCGCCATCACCGGTACTTTCCTTACGTACCGTGTAGTTCGGCAGCCACCAACGTCACAAGGATGGTTTCGGTTTCACAGTTTCCCGCCTACCTCCCTGGAGTTCCAGAGTCAAACGTGGACTATCAAATCGAGGCACCATTGAATACATTCAATCGCTTATGGATTATCGTGCAAACATTATGAGCCCACTTGATTATGGTGTCGTTGTTTCAGTCGAGGTGTGAGATGATCGTGCGTCGCCATCGCCGACAATTCAACAAGGGCTCGACTACACCCTAGAATGAGCGTTTCTTCGATATCGGCGCATTGTGTGTACGACGGACGAACTTCTGGTCCCGAATACCTACGAGTTCTAATCCCCGGAGTTAGTGGGCGCACGTCACGTGGTCTGCGTTGCTCTCTACTCTCGGCCCTAAAGCCCAGATCAGCGGGTCTCACGTTGTTCCCACGAGGGGCCTGCCGGCTGCCAACAGGTGCTGGGCAATGAGAGAGGCCCGGGCCGGCGAAAAAAAAGAAAAAAGAAGAAGCCCCCCCAAGCGAGGTCTCCCAAGCCCCCCGAGCGCCCGGGGCCAGCTTCCCACGGCGCGTCGCCTTTATCGAGCGTGTAACAGCCACACAATCCAAATGATATCTTTATTGCTCGCTGCACACTTTGCCCCACAACATATCAGTCTGTGTCGTATAGTTCTCCGGGAAGCACCTGGTATTACAAACTTGTTCTTTTTGTTACGGTGGCCTGGACTGCAGCTGCCTAAAACAAGCAAAGATCGAGGGAGTGAGAGGCACTTACAATGTCTCCAAGACGTGTTGGCATGGTTTGCTGGTCTTTAATGTACCATTAACCATTGTCTTTATACAATATATGGGGCTGCGGAGCATGGCATGTGTTTTATTAAAACACATTTCCAATTATGCTCTTGTGCGAGACGTCTGGCCAAGCAAACAACCCCAGGAACACTGCGTTTTGTCTGCTACAACGACAGGACAATTAACCCACCGCCTCCTGTTTTATAATCGGCCAATTACATTTATGCTCTTGATTTTTCACACGAAAAAAAAACAACGCTTTCTGCCCGACCAAAGGACATTGATTTTCCCAGCGATCACCTGGCGTTCTCACCCAAGTTCCATTTATCAGGAAGGGGAGCCGTAGAGTGACTCTCCTGCCATAAGGTTCTCACCATACTGTCCCATTGTTTCCCCCTTTTTAATAACTCATTACCAGGATTTAACAAACCGAGCATTGCGTATGCTTTGTGCCTCCATATTTTTTCCATGTGAGTTAGCAGATGTTGCAATTTTTAAATGGGGAAAAAACAATCCTGGGGATGCATAATATGTTGGCAGGAAAAAGGCAGCTTTAGGGTTTGTCAAAAGGACTATTATGGTTAATTTTGGGAACGTTTACAACCCTTGCAAATGTCAATGGTGTCACTTTCTAGGAGAGGACATTTGCATACACATTCGAGATGAACAAGAACGTTTGTTTACGGGATTTGTGCGCATCGTATGTGAATGTGATGTACACGTTTACCTTGGCCCCAGGTTATCCGACACAGGTTGGATTGTTGTCATGTAGTGTATCAAGTTAGGGTTTAGTGATTTGGCCCTGTGCCATTTCTGTAGCATGGCAGCGAAACCTTTGAAAAACTTTTGAGATACTTTCCACAAAAGTAACAAGAGCACAACAGCGCGTATGCATAGTATTAGTAGTAGTAACAGCTCATTTAAGAGTAAACATTGCTCAACAAATCATGATGAAAGTGTGGACAATACTATATCAGTACATCTTTCTCCAGGTACTAGTACTCGAATAACGAGGTTGAGCGGATAGCCTGGAGATGTGCACACTCACCTCTGAGCTGTCCAGCCTGGGTTCGAATCTCGACCCAGATATAAACTGTCCCCCTGGTGTTCCACGTGCTGGGCGAGGCATCAATGTCCGTATCATCTCTTGCATTGACGTTAAACTGGGTATCACGTCTGCTCCCACGTTAACGATCTCACGGTTTCATTCGAGTAGGTGAGTTATCGCCCGCATCATTCCTGGCTAAATTCCAAACTCCGGTCCGAACTGTGGGTAGCAAGTAGACCGTCTTCTTCGAAACCCCTTAACACCAGCTTACACTGCTTGATATCTTGGAGTGTGGTTGCTCTATGGGCAGAAATTTCTTAGGTAGTTTTTGCGTTGGTAGTTTGCATGGTCCATGTCAACAGCCTTCCTCAGATATGGAGGGCAACCAGTTCATAATATACGTACTTAAATCCTTCTATTAATTTGCAATTGGCCACTGGCTTTGACACCAATGCAAACATTTTATTATGGACCCGAGGCACCAATACAAACATTTTATTATGGACCCTAGACAACAAAAAGGTACATATATACTCTATGCAACAAACATTTTATTATTGACCCTAGGCATCACAAAGGTACATATATACTTCATGCAACAAAACGTTTATGATTGACTCTCGGCACTCAAAAGGTACATATATACTATATGCAACAAAACTTTTATTATGGACTCGAGGTACCAAAAAGCTACATTATATACTGTATGCAACAAACAATTTATTATGGAGTCTAGGCATCAAAAAGGTACATACATACTACATGCAACAAAACTTTTATTATGGACACTCGGCACCAAAAAGGTACATATATACTTTTTGCAACAAAACTTTTATTATGGATCCTAGGCACCAAAAAGGTACATATATATTACATGCAACAAACATTCTATTATGGACTCTAGGTACCAAAAAGGTACATATAAACTGCATGCAACAAAACTTTTATTATGGACTCTAGGCACCAAAAAGGTACATTATATACTGTTTGCAACAAACAATATTTATTATGGACCCTAGGCACCAAAAAGGTACATTATATACTGCATGCAACAAACATTTTATTATGGACTCTAGGTACCAAAAAAGTACATATATACTTTATGCAAGAAACATTTTATTATGGACTCTAGGTACCAAAAAGGTACATTATATACTGTATGCAACAAACATTTTATTATGGACCCTAGGCACCAAAAAGGTACATTATATACTGCATGCAACAAACATTTTATTATGGACTCTAGGCATCAAAAAGGTGCATATATACTGTATGCAACAAACATTTTATTATGGACTCTAGGCATCAAAAAGGTACATTATATACTGTATGCAACAAACATTTTATTATGGACCCTAGGCACCAAAAAGGTACATTATATACTGCATGCAACAAACATTTTATTATGGACTCTAGGCACCAAAAAGGTACATATATACTTTATGCAAGAAACATTTTATTATGGACTCTAGGCATCAAAAAGGTACATTATATACTGCATGCAACAAACATTTTATTATGGACCCTAGGCACCAAAAAGGTGCATATATACTGTATACAACAAACAATATTTATTATGGACTCTAGGCATCAAAAAGGTGCATATATACTGTATGCAACAAACAATATTTATTATGGACTCTAGGCACCAAAAAGGTACATTATATACTGTATGCAACAAACATTTTATTATGGACCCTAGGCACCAAAAAGGTGCATATATACTGTATACAACAAACAATATTTATTATGGACTCTAGGCATCAAAAAGGTGCATATATACTGTATGCAACAAACAATATTTATTATGGACCCTAGGCACCAAAAAGGTACATTATATACTGCATGCAACAAACATTTTATTATGGACTCTAGGTACCAAAAAAGTACATATATACTTTATGCAAGAAACATTTTATTATGGACTCTAGGTACCAAAAAGGTACATTATATACTGTATGCAACAAACATTTTATTATGGACCCTAGGCACCAAAAAGGTGCATATATACTGTATACAACAAACAATATTTATTATGGACTCTAGGCATCAAAAAGGTGCATATATACTGTATGCAACAAACAATATTTATTATGGACTCTAGGCACCAAAAAGGTGCATATATACTGTATGCAACAAACATTTTATGATGTACCCTAGGCACCAAAAAGGTGCATATATACTATATGCAACAAACATTTTATTATGGACCCTAGGCACCAAAAAGGTGCAAATATACTGCATGCAACAAACATTTTATTATGGGCGCTAGGCATCAAAAAGGTGCATATATACTGCATGCAACAAACAATTTATTATGGACTCTAGGTACCAAAAAGGTACATATAGACTGTATGCAACAAACATTTTATTATTGATCCTAGGCACCAAAAAGGTGCATATATACTGTATGCAACAAACATTTTATTATGGACCCTAGGCACCAAAAAAGGTGCATATATACTGCATGCTACAAACATTTTATTATGGACTCTAGGTACCAAAAAGGTACATACATACTTCATGCAACAAAACTTTTATTATGGACCCTAGGCACCAAAAAGGTACATATATACTGTATGCAACAACCAATTTATTATGGACCCTAGGCATCAAAAAGGTACATATATACTATATGCAACAAATTTTTATTATGGACCATCGGCACCAAAAAGGTACATATAGACTGTATGCAACAAACAATTTATTATGGACTCTAGGCACCAAAAAGGTACATTATATACTGTTTGCAACAAACAATATTTATTATGGACCCTAGGCACCAAAAAGGTACATTATATACTGCATGCAACAAACATTTTATTATGGACTCTAGGTACCAAAAAGGTACATATATACATGTATGCAAGAAACATTTTATTATGGACTCCAGGTACCAAAAAGGTACATTATATACTGTATGCAACAAACATTTTATTATGGACTCTAGGTACCAAAAAGGTACATCATATACTGTATGCAACAAACATTTTGTTATGGACCATCGGCACCAAAAAGGTACATATATACTGGATGCATCCAAACATTTTATTATGGACTCTAGATACCAAAAAGGTACAAAAATACTGCATGCAACAAACATTTTATTATGGACCATCGGCACCAAAAAGGTACATATATACTGGATGCATCCAAACATTTTATTATGGACTCTAGATACCAAAAAGGTACAAAAATACTGCATGCAACAAACATTTTATTATGGACCCGAGGCACAAAAAGGTACATTATATACTGTATGAAACAAATATTTTATTACGGACCCTAGGCACCAAAAAGGTACATTATATACTGTATGCAACAAACATTTTATTATGGACCCTAGGCATCAAAAAGGTGCATATATACTGTATACAACAAACATTTTATTGTGGACTCTAGGCATCAAAAAGGTACATATATATTGTATGCAACAAACATTTTATTATTGATCCTAGGCATCAAAAAGGTGCATAAATGCTGTATGCAACAAACATTTTATTATGGATCCTAGGCACCAAAAAGGTGCATATATACTATATGCAATAAACAATTTATTATGGACTCTAGGTACCAAAAAGGGACATATTGTTCCGGAAACGGAGGACGGCGCTCCCCTTAGCGGGGGGGGGGGGGGGTTAATCCCCCTTCTATTTGCACTGGCAGTCTCCGATCCTGAAGCTACCCCGCTCCCCCGTGGGGCGGGATTGCCCGAAGTGATTGGTCAAGGGATTCCCGTACACCTCCGGCAATCCCTCCACGAGGCAGGTGGGCAACTCCGCTCGAAACCACGGGCAAGATGCTATTTGCCGAGCGGTTTTAGCAGCCCGCGGTTCGAGCCATTTAACAAAGACTTACCCGATTAGAACCGTTGGCCGAAATCGCGCCACACGTATTCAATGGGGGAAAACACAAAGACGATCGGATGTGGAAGAAGAAGCCAAAGTAAGGAGGAACAGGAATTTATTAACCAATTATGTACACAATCAAAGAAACCAAGGGAGAAGGAAAGATACGAAAATAATTACAGAAGAGGAAGAAGACACAGTGCAATTCTTGCTTATCTACAGGCTTAACATATTCCCAAGACAGAACAAACAGGACAAACTCACGTACACGAATGGGGAATTCTCAGGCAGGAATGGCGGGAAGGATGCAAAGGTGGGACCACAGGGCACAGCAAGCTGGTCCGCTCCGGGCGGGAAGCGAAGAGCCGGCAGTTCCTCGTATTCGGCTTTACACCGCACACCGGCAGGGTCAATCGCTGCCCCGTCAGGGCTTCACGCGGCTGGTTGAAACGGGGCTGGTTGAAGCGGCCTTTCTGCAGAAATCTCTCTTGTGCAGAACTCAGCTGGGTCACGCATCTGCCGCGAAAAGGCTTGTGTGGGCGCTTATATTGCGTGCTTCAAGATCAATGAGCGCCATGCCCGTGATGGTATCTCATCAGCCCTGGTTGGCTGGTGGCGGTGGGGGCTCGCTGGCTCCACCTTTGATGACGAGGTGGTGCCACGCCTGTGATCCGACGGCTCCTCCTCCTTCTTCTCCAGCTTAACCATGTGCGTAATGGAGGTTTTGGGGCGATTCGAGCGAGGCCCAGCCAAAGGGCAGCGAACGCTGCCGGCAATTGCGTTTTGGTGGCAATTGAAAGGGGATTCTACATTATTTCATTTGGTGCAACGCAGAGTCAACTAATGGGAAACAGATCCTTATAGTGACATAGATTAAAGAGATAACTATTTAGAAGAGCCTATGATTTTCTACTGTTACATATTTATGTGAATGTATGTGAATTACCATTCAGGTCTTTGCTTATCCATGTGTAATAGATTAAGGGTTGTTGTGGTTGGAGGGTCAGGAGCCCTTCTGAAAAGTGTCCGGAAACGGAAGTGACCGGAAACGGAGGAGAAAAAGACACGAGGAAGAAAGCGACGAGTAGTATTCCTCCTCGCCCCGCTCCGACGAAAGGTGGGATCGACCTTGCGCTGCGTGGAAAAGCAGCGTTCCGAAGCCCGTCTGGCGAGAGGAGTTACCGGGACGTGTACCTACCCGGTGGAGACGTCAAGTTGACATGGGGCCGTGCATCGACCCCGCGTCTGGCACCGTTCGCGGCACCGTCTAAACAGATGCGTACGGGTCGCACTTTGGGGCCTAACACGCCTTGCAAGCGGCGTGGGGCTTTTGGCTTGCTTTACCGTGCCCGCTTCGCGTGGCCACGAGGGGCTGCAGCCACGGTGCCTGGTACGATACCGGCCCGGTGGAAACACGTCCACCCGGGGTTCGTTCAACCGCCCGAGTGCGGCGACGCCGACCAGCATCTCGGTCAGGAGGGGCCCAGAGACATTGTGAGGGGCAGAGACCAAAAGGGGGTCGTGAGTACAGAAGTGGACACACCTATATAAGATGGCCATCTTAATCATATAGGGAATTGATTGTGGATTGGGAATTGTTGATGGTGGTTTGTGGTTGATTGCTCGGGGAATATCCGTGATTGTATCATTATAATTGTATGATATCCTTACCCTGGAAATATATCATTGAACATCAGTTTCTCTTGGGTGGAATTCATAGGGATTGCGTTGCGAAAGCGCATATATCATACTACTTTCTGGCGAAGGTCCTCTCACGGTCCGGGGGTCACCGAGACCAGGTAGTCACCGAGGGGACCACGTAACAGAATTGGGGGCTCGTCCAAATTACGATTACGCAATTGGGTCTACGTCCGGGATATAAAAGTGTATTTGTATAAAATAATAAAATAATATTTTTATTAATTAAAATTTATTAATTAAGTATTAATTGGAAAATTTTTGGGGAAATTGGGGTAAAGTCTTGGGGTGAAGGTTAACAGGTGTTAACGATAGTCACCATGGCGTTTGTGGCACAGAACTTTGCGGTAACACCGAGTGAGGCACAGTTCCGAGCGTTACTAAAGTCGGACCTCTTGAAATTGGCCAAACATTTTAACTTGGAGGTCCGAACTAATTTGAGGAAGGCAGAGTTGCAGGCCACGGTGATACAATCTATGGTGGGATTAGGAACATGGGACGAGTTAGCCTGGGAGTGGCTACCCGAAGAACCAGAAGACGTTGAGCTCCGGAAACTGGAGTTGCAATTACGGAGCCAGGAACGGATTAAGGAAGAAGAAAGGAAAGCAGAAAAGGAAAGAGCAGAAGAAGAAAGGAAAGCAGAAAAGGAAAGAGCAGAAGAAGAAAGGAAAGCAGAAAAGGAAAGAGCAGAAGAAGAACGGAAAGCAGAAGAGAGGAGAGAAGAGAAACAAGCAGAGGAAAGGAGAGTGGAACGAGAACTCCAGGAAAGGTTAAAAGAAGAGGAAAGGAAAGCAGCAGCGAGGAGAGAAGAGAAACAAGCAGAGGAAAGGAGAGTGGAAAGAGAACTCCAGGAAAGGTTAGAAGGGAGAAAAGCAGAGGAGAGGAGAGCTGCAAGGGACCTCGAAGCAGAGGAGAGAAAAGCGGAAAGGGAATTAAAGGAACGTGACATGGAGCTTCAGCAAGAAATCAAATTCAAGGAGCTGGAGTTAATGAGAGAACAGGGAGAGGCACCACCCTTGCTGACGGGGTCGACACCTAACCAGAAAACCTGGGATGTGGGCAGACATGTGAGGCTGGTTCCACCGTTCAGTGAAAAGGAAGTCGCGAAATTTTTTCCACACTTTGAGAAAGTGGCTCGACAATTAAACTGGCCGGAGGAGGCCTGGACCATACTCGTGCAAAGTGTGCTGGTGGGGAAAGCTCAGGAAATTTATTCGGCGCTACCAATGGACCAATGTGCATATTATGAGGTACTGAAGAAGCACATCCTCAAAGCCTATGAGTTGGTTCCGGAAGCTTATAGGCAGAAATTCAGGAATGCCAGGAAGAGGGAGAGTGAGACCCATGTGGAGTTTGCCAGAGTGAAAGAAAACATGTTTGATCGGTGGTGTGAGTCAAAAGGAGTCGGGAAAGACTTCGAAACATTGTGGGACTTGATCCTGGTGGAGGAATTCCAGCAGTGTGTCCACGAGGACATCAAAGTGTACCTGCAGGAAAAGAAAGTACCAAAGTTGTGGGACGCAGCCACCATGGCAGATGATTATGCCTTAACCCACCGAATAGGGGTCCACAAACCTAACTCCTCGCCTAGACTTCAGCAGGGGAGTTATGGAACACCCGGTGCGGAGAACGAACTTACATGGCGGCGGCCTCGAGATGATTATGGGGACAACTATGATACCCCACCTGTTCGAAATCAGAGGGATGCGGGCCCAAGACAAACTTATAGTTCGGGGGGCCCGAGGCAGACCACGAGTTTTTCCTCCGGGCCTACTTGCGCTTTTTGCAAGAAACCTGGACACTTGATGTCCAGTTGTTACCGCATGAACAGGAAAGACCCAGAGCGGAGTCCGACTATTACGACTCCAAATGCAATGGCCATTGTGAGAAATCGCCATCAAAAGGGTTACCAACCATTTATTTCAGAGGGGTTTGTGTCACGGGATGGAGCCTCGACTAACCGGAGACCGGTTAGGATATTGAGGGACACAGGGGCACATCAATCTTTAATGCTTGAAGGCATTTTGCCATGGTCCGAGGAGACGGCAACGGGGGATAGTGTTCGTTTATAGGGGATCGGGGGCGGTGTTAGTGCTCCACTTCATGTCATCCATTTGGAGTCCGATTTGGTGTCAGGACCGGTCACCGTCGGTTTACAAGCCACGCTTCCTGTAGAGGGTGTCTCTGTGGTTATCGGGAATGATTTGGCCGGGGGTCAAGTTTATGGTAACCTGAGGGTTGGTAAAGAGCCCAGCAGGGAAAATAACACCACACCAGCTCGGGATGGCGACAAAAGTGCCAAGTTATTTGTAGGGGGACTGAACTTCAAAACAGAGGAAGAAGTTCTGACCTCTGTCTTCAACAGATATGGGCCGCTGGTGGAAGTGCGGTTGGTAAGAGACAGGGAAACGCAACAGTCAAGAGGGTTCGGCTTTGTCACGTTTGCCAGCACAAAAGACGCCAGAGAGGCAGAGAAGAATTGGAATGGCAAGGATTTGGAGGGTCGGACCATAACAGTAGGGAAGGCATTTCGTAGGCGTCGAGAGGTCTACAGGAGAGGACAACTGGGCCGTAGTTTTGGTGGTGGCCGCAATCAATATTATTATGGAGGCTCCCTGAGTTACAGCAGCTCCCGAAGGAAGGATTGTCAAAGTAGTGGCCGAGAAGGAGACCGCTATTCATGGGACTACAGGGACAAGTGGTCCCACCATAATTATTAGGGAAGTTCTGAGAAGTTGAAGCACTGAATGCGGCGGAGCCGCCGAGCCAAGATTCCTACACGAATTAACCGTGAATGCCGTTCCTAAAGGCGTCCATGTAGTGAACTTTCATGCACGGACTAACCGTGAACTCCACGTTCCTCAAGGCGCCCATGTAGAGAACTTTCCTGCACGGACTAACCGTGAACTCCGCATTCCTAAAGGCATCCATGTAGTGAATACTCGGCTTGGCCTCCCGGAAAAAGTGCTATCGAGTTGCTTAACTTTGGATCTTTGATCAACCCCTTAACCTTCATTCACAAGAAACTGACGGTCAAAGTCAGAGGGTCATGAGATGGAGTTTGATTTGGCAGGGACAATGTCGTTGCTGGTGCTTAGTCCAGAGGGAGTAATCTGGAGGGGGTGTGGTGAAATGTTGGTTGCTTTATTTTTAAGTGATAACTGTGCCCGGGGGGAACTGATAATGTGGGGGGGTTGAGTTATCTGGTTTGTTTCTCCAAATTGGCCGGCAAAGAAAGTTTTCGCTGGGTTCAAACTTTCTTTCTTGAAGGGGGGGAGTGTTACATATTTATGTGAATGTATGTGAATTACCATTCAGGTCTTTGCTTATCCATGTGTAATAGATTAAGGGTTGTTGTGGTTGGAGGGTCAGGAGCCCTTCTGAAAAGTGTCCGGAAACGGAAGTGACCGGAAACGGAGGAGAAAAAGACACGAGGAAGAAAGCGACGAGTAGTATTCCTCCTCGCCCCGCTCCGACGAAAGGTGGGATCGACCTTGCGCTGCGTGGAAAAGCGGCGTTCCGAAGCCCGTCTGGCGAGAGGAGTTACCGGGACGTGTACCTACCCGGTGGAGACGTCAAGTTGACGTGGGGCCGTGCATCGACCCCGCGTCTGGCACCGTTCGTGGCACCGTCTAAACAGACGCGTACGGGTCGCACTTTGGGGCCTAACACGCCTTGCAAGCGGCGTGGGGCTTTTGGCTTGCTTTACCGTGCCCGCTTCGCGTGGCCACGAGGGGCTGCAGCCACGGTGCCTGGTACGATACCGGCCCGGTGGAAACACGTCCACCCGGGGTTCGTTCAACCGCCCGAGTGCGGCGACGCCGACCAGCATCTCGGTCAGGAGGGGCCCAGAGACATTGTGAGGGGCAGAGACCAAAAGGGGGTCGTGAGTACAGAAGTGGACACACCTATATAAGATGGCCATCTTAATCATATAGGGAATTGATTGTGGATTGGGAATTGTTGATGGTGGTTTGTGGTTGATTGCTCGGGGAATATCCGTGATTGTATCATTATAATTGTATGATATCCTTACCCTGGAAATATATCATTGAACATCAGTTTCTCTTGGGTGGAATTCATAGGGATTGCGTTGCGAAAGCGCATATATCATACTACTTTCTGGCGAAGGTCCTCTCACGGTCCGGGGGTCACCGAGACCAGGTAGTCACCGAGGGGACCACGTAACACTACGTGTATGCGATGGACTAGCTAAAGGGACGACCTTTGACCTTTACAATTAATGGAGGTATTTACAAGGAGTTACTATTATTTACAGAGGGTGATATTTGCAACAATTATCAACGTGCAGGATTCTCAAATCCGCAACACCGCACCCTCATCCTCCAGGCACGTCCTGGGCCTATAAAAGTTTAACTTAATGTGGCACGTAGGTGTAATTCCCTCTACAATTAACCTGACCCTGAGTGTGACAGTTTTAAAACACAAATAAGTATGTCCCGCTGTTGCATTGCACCCTACCTAACAGATTCACACCCACAGGATAACCGAATTGCGGAATTGATTTTCAAACTAAACATGAACGGTGGGGAGCATTATTTACAAGTGACGCTATTTCGACTATTTACAAAACGCAACCCAGGACCTGTGATTTTTTCTTTTAGGGGACAAAAAGAATCCTATGGGAGGGGAGGAGACAGCCTGCACTGCATCGACGCACCAGCACCAATAAAGAGCACCAAAACACCAAAGCACCATGAAGCACCATCACCTCAGTTCAATAAAACAAACACACTGTTGGTGGTCTTGCTCTTCGGCTCCCTCTGCTGGCCATTGTTCTTCCTGATGTTGTCTTTCTTGTTCTTCTTGCTTGCGGCCTATTTGGTGGAAATAAAAAAACAACACAATGCATCCATTTTTTATTTATGGCCCACAGGGGCCGACTATGGGTGGTTCACCTGTGGGCTTGGTGCCACCTCACCGGGATCCGCAAGCAAGATCTTGGGCCATCGTGGCCAGTCCCAGCAGAGGGGCCATGCCCCAACCCGTGGGGTCCATAAGTGGTGCTTGGCCACTGACATGTGGTCCATAAGTGGTGCGTGGATGCAGGCAGCTGGCTGCGGAAATTTCGGGTTCACAGACGCGGCCTCCCGCGCGCTCCCCTCAGTGCCCAGAGAGCACGATCCGTGGGTTGGGGAAGGAAGACAGAGATGGCAGCGTTAGCGAGGTGTCAGGTCACAGGGGTACACATCAACGAAGGTAATGCAAGGTGAGGTGCGCCTGGAGACTGAGCGGAGAAAAGCTCGTCCCTATCGTATGTCACCCCACCCGTCACCTGTTTTACCCTTGCCCCTTACCCCCGTATTTACAAAATCTACACACTTACCAATTCGTCACTAATGTCACGTCTTCCCCATATCTCCCCTATACCAAATTCGTCACAATCCCACTAATCCAAAATTTGCCATCACCAATTCATCATCAATCCCTCTTAAGGAGGAAGAGATGGAACATCAAGCACAATGTCACACCCACGTCATGATGCGTCTCACATTTCCAAAACATCTGCACAAAAAATAATAAAAACATGGCATGGTGTGGAGTTCTGCCACCTCAGGTGAGTGGATGCAGATGGTGCGAGGAGATTTCCATCCTCTCTACCTTCTAAATGACTTTAACCACTTTACACTACCCGGGGTCTTTCCTTGCCAATCCATTGGCTATATTACACTCTATGCTGTTTTAAGAACCAATTCCCATTGACCAAACTGTGGTGCTCATCAATATGGGGTCTCACTCCCCCGGTTCAACTCCTTGTGCCTTTGCACAATTTCAGGACTGGGTCGTGTGGCTCCCCTAACAGGTCTACTTACCTGTGCATCTCCGCCACTGAAGTTGCCACCCGAGCTTACCTAGCTCCTCACCCTACCTATCTACCTGGGGAAGGCCCTCCTTGGCGCTTACCCCCTTGGTGCCCTCTCTGGCACTGGGCTACCCGGGTCCTTCCTCCAGATCCTTGGGCCCCATTGAACTCTACCGGCTCCCAGAGCCCACCTGCGGCCTCACCTGGCCGACATCCTAACAGTGGCGGAGCACTCAACCAACCATACCTCTAACAGGCCACACGCCCAGCCATTTCCACGTCACTAATGCACCCATCCAAACACTATTCTTCCACACGCACCACAGATGCCAATATCCAACCACAATTTACCTATACCCTCTACCTAACTCTTAAACTACCCTCCCCGGGTATTCGTGATAGGGGTCCATCCTCCCCATACACTCCCTTCGCACCAACCACTCCACTCCACAGTTTCCACCATACTCACTCCACACCCTCCATTCCATACTCCATTTATCCCAGACCATTTATTCAACCATTCTCCATACACCTGTTCACTTGCACACCTGTGCAATCACACCTGGTGCTTCCTGCACCCTCCTTCCTCCAGGACCATTTGCTCAATACAACACACAATCACCATTACTCACTCAAACACTGCTCCATACACTTTCGATTCTCAAAACCATTGCCTCAGGCACCCAGATTTTCTCACGGTCACACATCACACACACACCTTCCCGAGCATTGCCTCGCAATTCTTCATTTGTCCAACCTCAAGAATCTCACACACACACACGGTGGTGGTGCTTGGCCATTGACATGTGGTCCATAAGTGGTGCGTGGATGCAGGCAGCTGGCTGATCTGATCTACCTGGTTCCCTTCTAAAACTCGCGCTTCCCCGTCGCCCCTTACATTATTGCGCTCCCTCGTCATTATAATCCACTTAAACTCTCTACGTCCCCGACTACAGGTATAATGTCGCTACTTAAATCTTGTCCCTATGGTCAATCCTCTAGATCCCTATACATTTATCCTAACCCTCCCGGGCTAGTTTTCACTGCCATAACCCCATAAAGGTGGGTTTTCATGGGACACGCGAACGGTTCGCGAAGGATGCGAATGTCGAAAAAATGGCAAAGTCCAACATTCGTATTTTAGGCTCCAAAAGTTCGCCAAACATGCGCGGGGGTTCGGAAGCGTCGTCAATTGTTCGCAGGAGTCGTTTTTTGTTCGGCGGGTATTTCAAACATTTTTTAAATCGTCCGCTCCACAGTTTCCACCGTGTGAATTCGGGTGAATTCGTCCGCTGCCCGAAGCGTGCAGATGAACCTGGCCGGAACCGAACCGCTCAGCAAGCCGCTCGGCGAGCCGCTCGATGAGCCGCTCCGTGAGCTGCTCAACGAGGCGGGCAGCGCGCAAGCGAGCGAGCTGAACGTCTCAGCCTGGACAAGCCTTCTGTGCTTGATGTCGACCAACAGGCCATTGGCACAGAGGAAGTCCGCGCCGAGCAGTGCCATATGCACGTCGGCAGTGACGAACGACCATCGGAAAATCTGCCCTCCGAACCGCAGAGAAAGGCAGCGTTTTCCGTACGTGCGAATGGGCGTACCGTTGGCGGCAAGCAGCGCGGGGCCCCGGCCCGCGGACTGCTTGTCGGACGTACCGGCGGGAACGACACTCACCTGCGCTCCCGTGTCGCACAGGTAACGGCGCCCGGATAAGGTGTCCGTTATGTACAGGAGGCTGTTTAATTGGCCGGCGCTCAGTGCCACTACCGAGGGCCGGCCCGGGCGTTTCCCGACCTGTCGAATGAGCATGGCAGGCGACATTGCCGAGCCTCGTGGCCGAAACTAGCGTGGAAATGGCACCAGGTTTGCGGCGAAGCCGGAGGCCGCGGTTTCCGCGGTGGTGGTGGGCGGGGCGTGGCGGCGGAGCAGGGGTGGGCACCCGCAGGAGGTTCAGCAGCTACGCGGTGCGTCCCGAAGTAGGGATGGGCACCCGCAGCAGTTTCGGGCTCAGGAGCCGCTACGGCCGCACCGAAACTCGCCCGTGTGTCCAAAGCCGCGTAGAACTTGTCGGCCTCGGCCGCGAGTGCGTGGGGCTCCGTTGTCGTGGAACCGGCCAATGCGAGGCGTACTCGTGCCAGCAGCTGGCGTCGAAACAACGCCCGGAATAGAGCGTTCGGGGTTTCGTCGCCCATGAGCGACAGCATATAGTCCATTCGGACCGATGGTCGCGTGTCACCGAGCTCGGGAGGTCCAAGAGGCGATCGACCCGTGCGTCCACCGTGAGGCCGAACGTGGCGAGGAGGAGACGCTTCATCGCCTCGTACCTGTCGTCGGCCGGTGGGTTCCTCAGGACCGACACGACGCGGGCGGCCGCGCCGGCCCCGAGGGAGGCGACCACGTGGCAGTAGCGTGTCTCGTCCGTCGTGATGCGTCGAAGCCTGAACTGGGCTTCGGCCTGCAGGAACCAGATCTCCGCCTGAGCTTCCCAGAACTCGGGGAGCTTTATCGCTACCGCGTTGGTTGCCATGGCTGTGGCGGGTTTGGGTGGTCAGTGACGGCTGACCAGAACGTCGGAGGTCACCAATGAAGCGCGGTGCTACGCGCGCGACTTGCTACCAAGGAGGAAGCGGACAACGCGGTTAAAACAAAAGTGTCTTCATTGACAAGAGGTCACTGTAGCACTGGAGCGTTCCGGGCTGCGCGCCCGGTGTATATCCCGCAGCCATGCCTACCCCTCGGGCGTGGCCGCCGCCCACTTGGTGCATGGAATGATGCCCTCACGCCAGTGAGCTTTCATGTCCACCACAGTACATTATATACTGTATGAAACAAACTTTTTCAAATGGAGCACCTCGCCACCATTAGAGCATTTCAATTGCATCAGATGTGGCAATAAATGTGAGTTTCTGCTCCCAGCTTGCCGGCTCGATGACACAAGACACCATTTGCATTTTTGCAATTGCCTTCCCTACCCCGTTTAGAATCTCATGCGACAATAATTGCTAGTAATAGTAAAAATGTAAATGCTATATCTACCAGCGTTTTTGTCCCCCGTCGCACCGCGGAGCGAAAGGGGGACTATGGTTTCCCCCTCCGTCCGTGCGTGCGTGCGTGCGTGCATGCGTCCGTGCATGCGTGCGTAATCGAAGGACCAAATTCGAATTTGGTGTGTGGGTGCAACCCACTTCAAAATCCAAGATGGCCGCCGCCATGTATGTCTGAACCTTGTGAGAAGAATATCTTGAAAAATAAGCGAAGTACCAACTTCTAATCTGGTGTGTGGGTGTATCCAGGCAAAAGTAAGAACCGCATTGAAAATTGGGTCGCCACGTCAAAATCCAATAAGGCCGCCACCATATACATGTCTGAAACTTGTGAGCGAAATATCTTCAAAAATAAACGAACTACTAACTTTTAATCTGGTGTGTGGGTGTATCTTCGCATAAGGAAGAACGCTATTGAAAATTGGGTCGCCACGTCAAAATCCAAGATGGCCGCCGCCATGTATGTCTGAACCTTGTGAGCAGAATATGTTGAAAAATAAGCGAAGTACCAACTTCTAATCTGGTGTGTGGGTGTATCTGGGCATAAGGAAGAACGCTATTGAAAATTGGGTCGCCACGTCAAAATCCAAAATGGCCGCCGCCATGTATGTCTGAACCTTGTGAGCGGAATATCTTGAAAAATAAGCGAAGTACCAACTTCTAATCTGGTGTGTGGGTGTATCTGTAACGTACTCAAGCAGACTCCATCGTGCCGGAAGCGGAAAACGCGTTTATTGACGCGGTGATGATTCACTCGTGTCTGACGAATAAGCGCGTCCGATAAACCACAACAACAATGCAAATACAAGTCAGAATAATACGTTACATCCTCCTTTCTTTCAAGGAAGCCACTTTAAAGGAAACCAGCAAAGCAAATAACTCTATAAAGTAAAACTTACACTGAATTAATTAACAAACAGCATCACATTCAGATCACGTGAATCAATTGATTTAAATTTAAAGATCCAGACGTCTGGGAGGGTTAACCGCTCTGCCGCTCCTTGTGATGAACTTGGTATTTCTGGGAGATGCAGTGGCTCGAGGCGATGACACTGTTGGGAGACTTTGGGATTCAGATGCTTGCTCACTTGGACTTGGGGACTTGCAGCAGTTCCCCACTGGGGTGTCCTGTTGAGTGGTGGGATCAGGGAAGTCCCTCATGTCCTGGGAAGAGTAAAAGCGAGAGAGTGGCTGACTTCCCACCGGGCCAACATTGGCTGAATGAGGCACTCTGCGGAGATGGAGCCTGTTACGCCGGTACACATTGTTTGGGGTCCTCAGCAAATATGACCGGGGGCTGTTGTGGCGCGCCTCAACTACAGCCGGAATCCAATGCCTGGCCTCCGGGTTTGGCAACATCCTAACACTGTCTCCCGGCTGGAGCGGTGGCAAATCTGACATAGATGGCTTGTCATGATAGTGTTTTTGTTTCTCCTTCTGTGTGTCAAGGCGTGATCTCACAAGGTGATGGTCATACCGCGCAGGCATGAGAAGAGTGCGGTTGCAAGGCAGTGTGTTTCTGGGGCGTCTTCCCATTAGGAGCTGAGCCGGGGACAAGTTTATTCCTTCAAGTGGAGTGGTGCGGTAGTCTAGCAGGGCTAAGTACTTATCTGCTGACTTCTTCCAGAGCCTTTTCACTGTCTGGATCGCTCTTTCTGCCTCTCCATTGGCACGTTGGTGCTTGGGGGACACAATGACGTGAGTTATGCCATATTCTTTGCAAAACTGAGAAAATTCCTCTGACGTGTACTGACTTCCGGAATCGCTTCGCAGCTTCTCTGGAATACCATGTCGACAAAACTGCTGCTTGAGAGCTTCGATTACAGAGCGAGCTGTAATGTCCTTGAGGCAATCCACCTCCACAAACTTGGAGTAATAATCGACCGTGAGCAAATACTGCTTTGATTCGAAGTCAAAAACGTCGCTTCCAACTTCGATGAATGGAAGATCAGGCGTGTAAGTCGGCAAGAGAGGCTCCCGTTGCTGAGCGCTTTGATACTCTGCACACTTGCAACAATTCCGTACAGTTTCTTCGATGTCAGAGTTCATTGAGGGCCAATACATGACCTCGCGAGCACGCTGCTTACACTTGTTCACTCCGAGGTGCGATTCATGAATCAAGCTCAGCATTCTGGGTCTGAGGCTTGGCGGGATGACAAGGCGCATGCCTTTGTAGACAACACTGTCTGAGACTGCCAATTGCGTTCTGGAGTCAAAGTACGGATGGACCTGTGCTGGGACTTCCTTTCGGGAGTCAGGCCATCCACTTGCAATGACACCGCAGAGAAGGCTCATTTGACTCAGAGTAGCTTCCTGGATTTCGAGGTATTTCCCACTCGTGATCGCAAGGAACTGGAACATGTTCACAGGCTCAAGGTCTTTCCCAGCTTCTGAGTCGGTGTCCGGTAGAGGTGCACGGGACAATGTGTCGGGGAGCACCATCTCAGAACCACGGCAGTAGTTAACCTCCAAGTCATACCGTTGAAGCTTGAGCAACATACGCTGTAAACGCATGGGAGAAGATAGGAGAGGCTTCTTGAAGATTTCCTCAAGGGGTTTATGGTCATTATATACCACTACTGATTTTCCAAAGATATAGTAGTGAAATGCTTCTGTTGCATGGACGATTGAGAGCATTTCCTTCTCAATCATAGCGTAGCGACACTCAGTATCGGTCATACTGCGTGATGTGAACGCTATAGGGTTGCCATTCTGGAGCAAACAGGCTCCTACAGCGTTTTGGCTGGCATCGGCTTGTATTTCAACTGGCTGACTTACATCGTAGTACTGAAGGACCGGGGCCGAAATACATGCTTGCTTCAGCTTCTTGAAGGACAGCTCCTGAGCTGACTGCCAGGAGAACTCCACGTCCGCCTTGCAGAGATCACGGAGAGGCTTGCTTGTGTCACTTAGGTTGGGGATAAACTTCCCTAAATACTGAACGAATCCAAGGAAACGCTTGACGCCTTGTTTGTCTGTTGGACGTGGCATTTTCTCAACTGCCTTCGTCTTGAATGGATCTGGTAGCACTCCTTCTGCAGTAAGCAGGTGGCCTACATAAGGGACTGAGGTTCGCCGGATGAGGCATTTTCGGAAGTTTAGTTGCAGGTTATAACTTGTAGCTCGTTGCATAACTCGCTTCAGTACACAGTCGTGGTGGGTGATGTCACGACCAGCAACTAAAATGTCATCCATTACCGCTGTTGCCCATTCTATCCCTTCTAGCATCTGGTCCATGATTCGCTGGAATATCTCCGGCGAGCACCTCAATCCATAAGGGAGACGCAGCCAGCGGTATCTCCCTACAGGTGTATTGAACGTGGTCAAGAATGAAGAAGGCTCGTCAAGGCGAATTTGCATGAACCCACTGCGGGCGTCAAGCACAGAAAATACTTTGGCTCCAGGGATTTGAGCTAAAACTTCCTGAACAGTTCTCATTGGGTAGTGCTCACGTTTTGTGCACTTGTTTAAGTCTTTGGGGTCTATACAGATGCGGACTTTGCCGTTGCGAAGAGCTACTACCATGGAACTCACCCACTCAGTCGGTCGTTCTACCTTCGCGATGTGACCTTCGGTGACCATCTCTTGTAGCTTGTCAACTATTTGCTCTCTCAATGCTGCAGGCTGTCTGCGAGGAGCGTGAACTACTCCCTGTGACCCTTCTACAAGCTTGATCCGATAAGTTCCGGGAAGAGTTCCAGTTGTCTTGGCAACTTCTGGAAACTCAGAGATTACTGCTTCCTGAGACACATTGACTAGAGGCTGAACAAGAGACAACTTATCGAGCTTTTTTACTTTTTTACTTTTTTACTTTAAATTTACTTTTTTAACCACCCAAAGGTTCATTGTTAGTGTAGGTAATGCCAGGGTCATGCTATGTCTTATTGACCAAGCTATGTAGTCTCAATTTTGTATTTATGAGGCTCTATCTCTGATAATGTACGTACTTACATTTTCTTTCAAAAAAAAAGAAGAGAATGTGTGAAGTGTAGAGTCCAAATGAAACCAAATTTTGTCTTTTGCAGATAAGAAGTAATAGGAATTGAGATTCCGAAATTTGTAATGATAAGATATATAATTTGGTGTGTGTGTGTGTTGTTGGTTATCTCTATATGCGGGTTTTAGTAGATGGAACGGAGTCCTCCCAGGTCTCGAAGTATCTACCTGCGTTTCATGATTCATGGACCACGTTGTAAAGTTTTCTTGTTCTCAATGTTTTGTTCCAAGGTGTGTTTTGAGGATCATCACCGAGCCTTGAACAGCTTCCAACTGTATCGTTTGTCGTAATATTCACAAGGATGGTTTTTAAGATCTACGTGAGGTTCTTCTTTATCAATCCTGAAGTTCCGACAATCACTGGTACAATTTTGTTGCTCTCCAGCTTCTAGGATATTTTCACTTCATTTTTGAGGCCTTGGTATTTGGTCATTTTCTTCATTTCTGCGATATTTAGGCCAAAATCACTGGGGACTGACACCTCAATTAGCAATGCCTTCTTTTCTTTTTTTGTGCCTCAGGCTATATCTGGTCACAGTGCTCTTCTATACTGGTCACAGTCTGGTCTACACTATATCTGGTCACAGTGCTCTTCTATACTGGTCACAGTCTGGTCTGGACTATGTCTGGTCACAGTGCTCTTCTATACTGGTCACAGTCTGGTCTGGACTATATCTGGTCACAGTGCTCTTTTATACTGGTCATAGTCTGGTCTGGACTATATCTGGTCACAGTGCTCTTCTATACTGGCCACAGTCTGGTCTGGACTATATCTGGTCACAGTGCTCTTCTATACTGGTCACAGTCTGGTCTGGACTATATCTGGTCACAGTGCTCTTCTATACTGGTCACAGTCTGGTCTGGACTATATCTGGTCACAGTGCTCTTCTATACTGGTCACAGTCTGGTCTGGACTATATCTGGTCACAGTGCTCTTCTATACAGGTCATAGTCTGGTCTGGACTATATCTGGTCACAGTGCTCTTCTATACTGGTCACAGTCTTCTCTGGACTATATCTGGTCACAGTGCTCTTCTATACTGGTCATAGTCTGGTCTGGACTATATCTGGTCACAGTGCTCTTCTATACTGGTCATAGTCTGGTCTGGACTATATCTGGTCACAGTGCTCTTCTATACTGGTCATAGTCTGGTCTGGACTATATCTGGTCACAGTGCTCTTCTATACTGGTCACAGTCTGGTCTGGACTATATCTGGTCACAGTGCTCTTCTATACTGGTCATAGTCTGGTCTGGACTATATCTGGTCACAGTGCTCTTCTATACTGGTCATAGTCTGGTCTGGACTATATCTGGTCACAGTGCTCTTCTATACTGGTCACAGTGTTCTCTGGACTATATCTGGTCACAGTGCTCTTCTATACTGGTCATAGTCTGGTCTGGACTATATCTGGTCACAGTGCTCTGTTTTCTTTGTTCATGCTCAATGGGTTCATTAGGTCATACGTGAGCCTCACTTCCTTGTTTTCAATTATCGTTTTTGGTTCAGGGTTCCATAAGTTTTCTGGAGACTGATATTGAGACTTTTTCCGATGTGCCACTGGATGTGCCATGCTTTTTTGTGCATACTCAACATAATTTTTTGTGCCTTTGTATGTACAGCTGTTTTGACATGAATTTTTTACATCCCGATAGTAGGTGTCTTGTACTTTTTGGTTCAACATTGCAGGACCTCCACTTGTCCGATTGATTCGGTCCCATCATTTTCATAGAGCCATTGGTATAGTGTCCCTGGTCTTGGGTATAGCGTCCTTGGTCTTTTATTATGATTCGTTCTTCATCCCAGTTCAACTGACCTCTTCTTAGCCATTCCAAAGAGTTTTCTTTGTCTTTGCTCAAACTCAGTTTTTTTTATACCATCCTGTTATTTTATCGTTCTCCCAGTTGCCGGTGTATATCTGTTGATATTTCGTTTTATATTTTTATTTTCACTTTTTTTGCAATTGATGGGGCTGTAATCATTGCTGTTTTGGTTTTATGTGTGACATCTTCTATTCACACCTGTCTTTGGAATTTTTTTGCTCATTGGGTTAGTGATACCTTCTCTGTCTTGCTGTTGGTTCACGAGTTATCAAACAGAGTGACCACTATATTCGTCATGGGTGTGTGTCTGTCTGTGTGTCTGTCTGTCTGTCTGTGTGTCTGTCTGTCTGTCTGTCCACAGCATAACTACCCAATGATATCATCCGATCTTGATGAAACTTGGGTGGGAGGTTGATATCATGATCTAGTTGTGTCCTGCCTAGAGTGGGCGTATTGCGCCCATTGTGGGCGGAGCCGCGCCTGAAAAAGATGTCTTTTTAGGGGGTAATCGAGTTCAAGCTACATCTTCTCCGAGGGCGTTGGTGGAATCTGACAGGGGTTTCGGTATTTAGTTATGCCAATGTCATGTGTCTAGCCCCACGGAGCTCGATTTTTCATTTTCGCCACAAGATCAAGGTCACAAGGTCACGAAATTTAGAAAAGTCGATTTTTGATGGTTTTATTACATTGTTCGCTTCCTGATAGGGTGAAATGTCGTACATGATATTATATTATCACATACATCATGAAATACAAGTTTTCCAACAAATTTCAGAATCTTCAACCTTTGACCTTTGAAGGTCACAAAGGTCAAAGTTTCAAAGTTGTCGGAATCGAACCGACTTTTCGGTATTGTGTAGCTAACTAACCTCATAACTGATTATACATTATTTTCTATCTCATTTCAAGGTCAGTAACCTTCGTTTTGACATTTCCGGGCCTGGCCTGTCCGGGCCTATTTCGGTTATAGTCCGTCCTTTGTCATTGAATACCGCTCGCTCGTGAACCATCGTCGTCTCCTGACTTGTCTTAGTGTTTTCTTACAAATTGGATTCAGTAGTCTGTTTAACTTTTCACATATTCTGTCAATCCCACAGTTACAGCCTGGTGTTGGCTTAGCGGTTCGGGTGCTGGCTTTGGATCCTCGATTAGAATCCCAGTCGATCGCTGAATTAACGCCAGGGGGGTTGACTCAGCCTGTCATCCTTCTGAGGTCGGCAAATTGAATACCAGTTCGCTGATATTTCCCTGTGTCTCGCAAGAGGCGACTAACTGGGTGGTGGCAGGAAGGGCATCCGGCCATAACACATTGCTTCAAAAAGGGGACACGGTGTCCAAAAAAGGCCAACCCCTGCTCTGCGGGGAAAAATTGCCTCTAAAGGTGTTTTTTTTGTCAATCCCACAGTTGTCATTCTGTGCACTTCGTTGAGCTCCATCAGGCCGCTACCTCCTTCTCATCTCAGGAGGTCCATTCTCAGGCTGCACTGATTTTTGTAAACCATTTTGTGGTTGGTGAGTAGTTTCCTTGTTTTGATATCTAGTTTATTGATTTACGCCTGTCGCCAGTTTATTATTCCGCCGCTGTACTGGAATACTGGTATTGCAAGTTGGTTCATGGCTTTGATTTTGTTCCTTGGAGAAAGGTATATTTTCAGTATCAGCCTCGTTCTTCACAGGTATTCTTTGGTAATTGTTTTGCACATTTGTTTGTGGCATATGTACATAGAGTATGTATTTGTAATATGCTTTGTTGTCTACCTTTTGTATTGTTGTGCTATCACCCTGGAAGATCCAGCAACATATTGTTATGTTTGTTAGGGGTAGGCAATACCTTAGTCCAGGTAGAATTGCCAAGGTAGTATGCTCCGAATGTTGTGTAGCCATCTTGATGTACACAAGTCAGGCCAGGCCGTACGTCATGGAAGAGTGTATCTTTGTTCCCATCACGAGGGGTGGGGTTATGTTAATTAGTGAGGGATTATGGGTAAATAATCCCCTTATGTAATGGCCTCTGTTATTTTTCCTCTGTTCATTATGACACATGCAGCACGCACACCTATCCAGGAAATCGCTCATTAACCACACTAAATAAAAAACCAACCGGAAACAGGACATTGAGCACTACCACGGATAACATCGACCTGGTGAGCACACAGGCACAAAGGTCCGTGGGGCCATGTCCCGTAGAGCAGTGATTGGTCCAGGATTGATTGGCGCAAAAGACTGGTAAGAAGGGACTATGGAATTGGTGGTAACGCCATAGGATGACGTCGGAGCCTTGCCTATAAAGGAGTGCTCTGGCCGACATTTTCTGGCTCTTGAGCGAAGGACATTCCTGGAGACACCATGATTCTCTCTTCTTGCTTCCTGATTTCCTCGCATGTTCTGGGTTTGGTGACGAGCGGTCGTCTCCCCGACATTTTCTCGTGGATGCTCTGATTTTCGGGATTCGACAACGAACGGTCGAAGTTCACAAGTTCTCTCTCTTGGCCTCTCTCTTCTTCGTCTTCTCGTTGCTGGCTCTGATCTTCTGGCTTTGGCGGTGAACAGTCACAATTTGATATCTTGCTCTGCTTCGGAAGTTCACGGTGAGTGGTTGGGATTCATAGCACTCTTGCGCTGGGAGACGTGGGTGCTGGTGTGGGAACAGACGAGACGGCAAGTGGATGAGCGCGGCCTGCTCGCTTTGGGCTTGGCGGCTGGAAGAGCGAGCAGCACACCAAGTTCTTTCACGCATGGAGCGAGAAGTGAGCAGCTCGCGCGTGAGGCCTAGTTCGTGCCCACGGGGAGTGCAGCCTGCGGTTTCGCGAGCAAGGACGCGGGGCTCGGGATGATTCCTGACAAGGTTCAAGAGCCGATTAAAGCTAAGTGCCACCGAACATCTGCTGGAGCAGTCTCGATCTGGTATACTGAAGGTACTGAAGGAAGAGTTGGAAGGCCACCGGCGTGTCATGTATGCAGACACAAGGAGGAACGAAGTAGTGGAGGACATCGAAGGCTTGGTGAGACCGACAGAGCCAGGTGTTCCATTTGATTTGTCAGAGCCAAAAATGTCTGAGGTTGAGGCAGTTTTGAGGAAGGCACGGGCAGCATCGGCTCCAGGAACAAGTGGAGTGCCATAGAAGGTGTTTAAGAGTTGTGAAGGCATTAGGCAGTATCTGTGGAAGGCTCTGAAGGTGGTATGGAGGCAAGGAGTGGTGCCCAGTCAATGGAGTAGGATGGAAGGAGTTTATATTCCAAAGCAGGATGAGGCTGTGACACTTGAGCAGTTTAGACCAATATCATTGCTCGATGTAGATGGGAAGATATTGATGGGTGTCTTTGCGGCACGGCTCTCATGCTTCATCAGAGAGAATGGTTTTGTGGATGGTTCTGTGCAGAAGGCAGGAATACCAGGATCACCAGGATGCATTGAACACTCGGCAATGGTCTGGCAAGTGTTACAGGAGGCAAAGAGGCAAAGGAAGGATGTGGCGGTGGTATGGCTGGATTTGGAGAATGCATATGGGTCAGTGCCACATGCTTTGATCGGGAAGGCTATGGATTTCTTTTTGGGTGCCATGGAGATTGAGGGATTTTTTGATGGCATATTATGATCAGTTTTGGATGCGGTTTGCGACACAGTCCTACGTCACAGAGTGGCAGAAGTTGGAAGTGGGGATCCCGATGGGATGTACCATCTCCCCTATTTTGTTTGTGCTGGTTATGGAGTTGTTGATACGTGCGGTGAGTGGACATGGGAAAGAAGTGGAGCTAGCCCCTGGTCAGAGTTTGCCAGCGATGTTGGCATTCATGGATGACCTGACAGTTGTCCAACAATCGGCTGATGCAGCAGTAGAGGTACTGAGACGACTGGAAAGGTTGATGCGGTGGGAAAGAATGGGCTTTAAAGCAAGAAAGTCGAGGAGTGTGATAGTGAGACAAGGAGTGGTGGATAACATGCACAGGTTTGAGCTGGGAGGGGAGGTGGTTCCATCATTGACCGAGTCCCCTGTGAAGAGTTTGGGAAGATGGTATACAGTGGAGTTAAATGATGTGGCAAGGGTGGAGGAGGTGAGGAACAAGCTTTTGAGAGGTTTGAAGAGGATTGATGGATGTGGTTTGCTAGGTAATTTGAAGGTATGGTGTTTGAAGTTTGGATTGATGCCACGAGTATTGTGGCCATTGATTAAAAAAAAAAAACCACCTTTAGAGGCCATTTTTCCCCGCAAAGCGGGGGTTGGCCTTTTTCGGGAACCGTGGTTGTTGTTGTTTTTCGGTCCCCTTTTTGAAGCAATTGTGGTGGCCATTGATGATGTATGATATTGCGATTGGGCATGTAGAGAGGATGGAGGTTGTGGTGAGCGGGTTTGTGAGGAGGTGGTTGGGAGTGCCATGCTGTTTGACGAACATTGCCTTTTATGGTCAGGGTGGAAAACTCCCTTGACATCATTAACCGAGGTTTTTAAAGTGGTGAGGGTGTGGGAGTTCTTGATGTTGCGGCATTCGAGTGGTAAAGTGGTAAAGTTAAGTTAATTAAAGTAAAGTAAAGTGGTAAATTCAACGGTAAAGAATGCTCTCCCAGAGAAGAAGGGCAGTCGGAAATGGAATGCAAGAGCAGAGGTGGATGAGATAGAGGAGCGGTTGCAACAGTGGGGAAGTTGTGGGGATGTTACAGCACGGGAAGCATGGCTTGGGGTGGATGAAGCATGAGTGATGGGGAAAGGCATGTGTGAAAGAGAGGAGGAAGATGGTTGAGAGGGAGGTGAGAAGAAAAGAGAAGGATGGGAGATATGTGAAAGCAGTCGGACAGGTACATCAAGGCGCTTGGATGTGGTGGGAAGGTGTGCGGGTGAGGACATTGAAGTGGCAAGAGATTTGGAGGATGGGGCCAATATTGTTGAGTTTCCTGTTGCGGGTAATGTATGATGTGCTTCCGTCACCAGTAAACGTGAGATTGTGGGGGTTGTTGCAGGAGGAGAGATGTTCTTTGTGTGGACGTTTGCGAATGCTCAGTAGCATTGGCAGCAGGAAGATACAAGTGGCAGCATGATCAGGTGCTGGCGGTGGTAGTACAGATGGTGCAACAAGAGGTGCTGAGATCGAGAGAGAGAAGAGTGGAGAAGGAGACCGATGTGGGAGAGGTGTTGTTTGTCAAAGAGGGCCAAGTGGTAAGAGGTGGAAAGCAAAAGGGCTGTCAGATGCTTGTGATTGGCAGGTGATGGGAGACCTAAAGCCACAATTGGTATTCCCAGAGGAGATCTGTGTGACAAGGTTGCAGCCTGACATTGTTATCTGGTCAGGTGCAACAATAGGTCATCTTAGGGGAATTGTTTGTACCTTGGGAAGAGAACATGGAAGAGGTGCACGAGAGGAAGAGAGGAAAGTACATTGAGCTGGAGGCAGAGTGTCAGGAGAAGGGCTTGATCTTCAGATTTGAATTCAGATTTGAATGCTTCAGATTTGAATGCTTCAGATATGAAATCTTTTCTCTTCTCCAATGGCTTGATCTCTGATCATCAATTTGGTTTCAGACCTGGACACTCTACTCTGGACATGCTGCTTCTGCTTTCTCAACAATGGATGGAGGTCCTCAACGCCAAACAGGAAATTAGAGCTGTCTCCCTTGACATTTCAGGTGCCTTCGATACGGTCTGGCACCCTGCTCTGCTCACCAAACTCTCCTCCTTTGGTATCCATGGAAATCTCCACGCATGGCTGGCGGACTTCCTCTCTGGTCGTAGTCAACGTGTGGCCCTGAATGGGTTTCTCTCATCTCCGCTTCCTGTTCAGGCTGGAGTTCCCCAAGGTAGTGTTCTGGGCCCTGTGCTTTTTCTGGTCTTCATCAATGATCTCTCTGACTCTCTTGAAAATCCTCTCTATCTCTTTGCTGACGACTCTACACTCTGTCGCTCCATTCCTCATCCCTCAGTTCGGCAGTCTGCAGCCTCCTCACTCTCTGCAGACCTGGACAAAATCACAGACTGGGCAAAAAAATGGAACTTGTCTTTCAATCCTGATAAATCTCACACTCTTACGATGTCTCTCCGAAAAGACTGACTGGAAAACCCTCCCATCCACTTTCTGAATAATCCTCTCCAAGAAGTTCTGTCACTCAAGCTTTTGGGTCTCACTATTTGCCATGATCTTTCCTGGGAAAACCACATTTCAAATCTGCCTCCAAAGCCAGTCGCCGACTGGGCATCCTCCGTCATGCGAAGTCCTTCCTTGGCACACCTGAGCTCCTCACCACATACAAGGCTTTCATCCGCAGCTCTATGGAATACTGCTCTCCCCTCTGGTCTGGTGCTCCTGCCTCACACCTAGCCCGTCTTCACGCTGTTGAAACCAAAGCGTTCAGAATCATTGGAATCTCCCGCGATGAAGCTAACTCCAAGGGCCTTTCACTCACTCACCGCAGGCAGGTTGGTGGTCTTTCCGTCTTCTACCGACTCCTCTCTGGCCTTGCCCCCCCCCCCAGCCCTCTCTGGGCTCTGTCCCCCAAATATTCCTACAGGTCGCACAAGATCTGCCTGCAACCCTCTTATGGTTAAACTGCCAAAATCAAGACTTTCTGCTCACCTTCACTCCTTCATTCCTCTTTTCTCCCGCCTCTGGAACAAACTCCCTCACTCTCTTCAATCCCACTGCACCCTCCAGGTCTTTAAAACAGCTGTTCACCACCATCTCTTATCCTCCCCCATCCAAAACCTTGATATTTTCTACCCCCGCTAATTTCGGTCCCCTTGTGTTTTATACCTCTCCCCCCCCCGCCCTCCCCCTCCCACGCCTCCTGCCCCCAAGCCCTCTCCCTCCCACACTTCTCCCTGCTCTCAAATGTTGTGGTTGTGTGCTCCCCCTTCTCTCCCCATCTTGTCTTCCGCTCCCTCTTTTTGTGTGTTTTGTTTGTCTGGTTGATTTGTTTGTGAAATAAATGTTAGCTCTTTCACGAGCCTCGATTCAGTATACAAAAAAAAAAAAAAAAAAAAAAAGGGTTGGCGAGTTTCTTGTCAGCCATTTGAGGTGGGGTGAAGAGGATATACACTCAGACCCCGCATAACACTGTTTCGTTACAACGCGGTTTTTAAATTATATTCAATTTTCTATTGAAATATTCATTCCAAACAAAAATTCATTCCAAACAACACTTAAAACTTCTCAAGAGCAGCCACCATTACAGTAAACATTCAATCAGCCAATGAGAGCGCTTCACATATGCTCTGAGCCACTCGCAGCCAATCACGTATTAGTTCATGCTCTGCCTCCACCGCGTGTGTAAACGTTCTTGCTCCCTCGCAAACTTTTCCCATTTTTTTCACCCATAATGTCAGGAAAACAGCCTGAAACTTCCAGTGAGGGTAGTGTATCTATGATGTCTAGGAAAAGCATTAGCATGTTTGTGAAACTGCAAGTGATACGGCCTTTGGAAGCTGGTGAGCGTCAGGTTGATGTCGGCGCCTCTTTGAACTTGGCCAGATCGACGATCAGAACAGTTATTAAAAATGCAGACAAGATAAAAGCTTCTGCAACGACGACCTCAAAGTTACCATTTACGAAGGTGACTCGTTCAAGGAGCCATTTGCTTGAAAAAATGGAAAATAGACTTAATATATGGGTGGATGACCAAACAACAAAACATGCCCCTAAGCCAGCTGATAATCATGGAAAAGGCAAGAAGCATCTTCAATCATATTCAAGAAGAAGAAGAAGATACGCCAGTAACATTCACAGCCAGCAGAGGTTGGTTTGATAGATTTAAACAGCGCAGTAACCTCCATAGCATCCACATCTGTGGTGAATCTGCAAGCGCTGATCACCAGGCAGCCATTGAATTTCCCGACAAGCTCAAAGTGATCATTGAGCATGGAAACTACCCTCCTCAGCTCGTTTTCAATGAGGACGAGACTGAGCTGTTTTGGAAGATGAGCTGAGCGAGACTGAGCTGCATGCCGTCTTGCACATTCATTTCCCGTGAAGGGTCGCATGCATCGGGCTTCAAGGCCTCCAAGGATCGCCTTACGTTGCTATTTGGTAGTAATGCTTTGGGAGATTTTAAGGTGAAACCCTGGGCCGAATTTAGGAATGGGCAAGCTGGGCAGTTGCCCAGGGGCCTCCACAACCAGGGGGCCTCCACATATGGACGATCAGAAGAAGCTGCACTCTCACTGTCTGAAAATTTCGAGTTCAGAATTTTCTTCCAGTAATTGATCAGTTTCTGAGTTAATTGGAGCAACGGTTTCTTGTGGAAACTGGAATCACTGGACTGCGATGAAATCGAAGCAGCTGCAGCAAAATTGGTTGTTGAGTACAAGAGGAACAGGTTGAGATGGTTTGGTCATGTGTTGAGGAAGGATGAAAGTGACTGGTTGAGAAGAGTGATGGAAATGAATGTAGAAGGAAGTAGAAGACGGGGAAGACCGAGAAAGACTTGGCTAAAGATGGTGGAAGAAGAAATGCGGGCAAGGGGGTTAACAAGGAGAGATGCAGAAAATAGGGCAAAATGGAGAAGATTGTCATGGGGACCGCAAGGCTAACCCCCGCTCTAGCAGGGAAAATGGCCTTTTAAAATGCATGTTGTTGTTGTTATTGAGTACAAGGATGATGTAGATCAAACACTTGGTGTTGAACTTGTGCAGTTTGCAGCCTTCCTCACTCATTTACTGGAATACGAAGATGATAAGATAGGGAGAGAACATTTCCTTTACAAACTGTTGATGGACAAGAAAGTTGCGGATACATTTCCAAATGTCGAGATAATGCTACGGATGTACTTGGTGCTCATGGTCACAAACTGTTCTGGAGAACGTTCATTCAGTAAAATGAAGTTCCACAAGAACAGACTCCGTACTACAATGTGTCATGATAGGCTCAGTCACCTGGCCTTGATGAGTATTGAATGTGACATTCTCAGAGAGATTGACTTCGACAAATTGAGCAAAGACTTTCCAAGGGTCAAGTCTCGTAAAGTGCCTGGTCTCTAAATATAGGTATTATGTACTTTACTAGATTCTTATGATTGATCATGATTGACCTGCTTGCTTTTTCACTATTCAGATTCTTTATACTTGAAACATAGCAACTTCGTAGCTTCTTGTAGATTGATCATGATGTTTAAAGATGTGCCTGCTTGCTTATTCAAATTCTTTATGCTTGAAACGTAGGAACTAGATTCTTATATAGATTGGTCATGATGTTTATAGATGTACTTTTTATTCAGATTCTTTGTACTTGAAAAATATACTTTATGGATGACTGTAACTATGTCTTGTCACCTTTTTCATATTCTAATGTAGGGTGGGGTGGGCCTCCACTACTGAAGGCTGTCCAGGGGCCTCCACATGTCTAAATCCGGCCCTGGTGAAACCTATACTTGTGGACCATTCAGAAATCCACGAGTGATGAATGGGTTTTCAAAGAAAAAGTTGCCTGTCATCTGGAAGTCCAACAAGAAGGCTTGGGTGACAATGGCCACTTTTCAACGGTGGTATGTTTCAAGTTTTTGCCCTGCTGTGAAGCGTTACTGCGAGGCAAACAATCTTGAATCTTAAGCAGTGTTGCTCGTGGACAATGCTCCAGGCCACCCAGACAACCTTGAAAGCCTCCGGACTTCACCACCTGTCGAGGTGGTGTTCCTTCCTCCCAACACGACTTCCCTTTTGCAACTGATGGGCCTGGGGTTATAACTAATTTTAAGGCATACTACCTGAGACGGACCTTCAGGCACCTTGTTGTGGCAACAGATGGTCCCAATGAGCAGTCAAGTAGGGACTTTTGGAGGTCGTTCAACATTATGAAGGCCAACGGAAACATCGGCACTGCCTTGGAGAAAGTCACCAACACCTGCATGAATGCTGTGTGGCAGAAGGTACGGCCGGAGGCATGCAAGAACTTCATGGGATTCAAGCTGTTGGAGCAATCCATCACCAGCGACATTGTCCGGGCAGCCAACCTAGTTGGACTGGACAAAGTCGACGTTGATGATGTGGATGAGCAACTACATTTACATGGGAATAGCCTAACAAATGAGGAACTGCTGGAGATGGAAGAACAGCGTGCTACAGGAGAGGCCGAGGACGCTGGTGCAGATGAGGCGAAACCTCAGCGAAACCTCGCAACAGCCGTTTTGAATGAGGGCCTCACGAAGCTGAACGAGGTACGGTAATTTAGTAATTTACGTCTTCTCTGAAAATGACCCGGATTGGAACCGCAGCACAAAAGTCAGCAGAAATTTTCTCGACGCAGTTTCCAGCTACAGAGAAATGCTCTGGGAGTAGAAGCTCTGGGCAAGACAGTCAACGCTGGATGCCAACTTCAAGAAGGGATCTACAGTTTTGCAGGAGGATGAGCCACGGTCTGGCGCATCTTCCCAACAGTAGGTCTTCCCACCTCATTGTAAACATAATCCAAACTCTGACAAAAATCACAAGTGAGTGTTAATACAGTATACGTATGACTTACTGATGTTATTTTACATAGGTATTAATAAATTATAATTTTTATTTATAACGCTGTCGGGAAACGCATCTCCATATCTGTCATGTTATAATGGCCTCGCATAAAGCTGATTCGGTTAGCACTCACACTTCTAGGAACGCATCCTAAGGTTAAACGAGGTATGCCTGTATAGGCAATCACTTTTCTGCATTTCTTACTCGGCTTGGAGTGTGTGGGACAGAAAGAAGGAGGATGTGTGACAGAGTGGCTCAGGTTGCCTTGAAAGGCTCACTTTGGATATGGAGGAAGTTTATGGAGGCACGTCAAACGGTGTAGGTTGAGGTTGTGGGTGGTGGTTCATTTCAGCCTAAAGGGGTAGTGACTGAGCACGGAAGACAAATGGAGATGTGTGTGTGTGTGTGTGTGTGTGTGTGTCTGTGTGTGTGTGTGTGTGTGTGTGTGTGTGTGTGTGTGTGCGCGCGTGCGTGCGTGTGTGTGTGTGTGTGTGTGTGTGTGTGTGTTGCAGGAGTGGGTGTGGTTTTGCATGAATGTGTTTTTGTTTGAGTGGTGCATGTTGTAAGGGTCGGTGGTCGGTTTTTATTTATTTATTTATTTATTTATTTATTTTTGGTGTGTGGGTTAGTGGATGAGGGGCTGTGGATTCTGGGAGTGGAGGCTATTTTGTTGTTGTAGTTTGTGGTCTCACTGGCTGGGGGTGGGGGTATATACACATCCAGGTGTAGCTGCTGCATGTGAAGGCGTATGTGCCCCTGCTGGCCCACCTTAGCTGACCGTATCGAGATTGAAGGGTCGAAATGGGATGATGCTGAGGACCCTCGACTGAGGACCCGGTCAGTGAGGCACACTTGTGTCCAGGTGTGTTTATTATATATACTGTATATATATATATGTACAGTATATATACAGTGTATATATTAACAGTGTATATATATACAGTATATATACAATATATATATATATATATATATATATATATATATAATATATATATATATATATATATATATTGTTACGGTCCGCGGATTAGGATGTTATTTTTACCGAGCGGAGGTATAACCGCGGCCGAACAGTTCTTCCCCGATTCACCCGATTTACCCAACGTTGGCCGTATCGCGCCACAGCTACTCAATCTGGAAAACTCTAAAACGACCGAATGCAAAGAGGAAGAAGACGTACAGAAGAGTAACGGGGTTTATTATTATTTACACATAAGCAAAAAGGAGCAGTCACGATTATGTACAGGGACATGAGACGCAGGTGACACAGTGCAAATTATTAACTTATCTAACAGGCTTAATTACTACCCAGGACAGAACAAACAAAGACGACTCACATGGGGAATTGCAGAGTGGATTGGCTGGAAGGAGGTGTGTGGCTGGAGGGGGAGGACGGCACGGAGCTGGCTGGAGCTTGATCCCGCACGGGACGTCGGGCTGGACCTCGACGGCCGCTGATGCCACCGATCCTGTCGTGTGCGCGGGATCACGGGTCGGATCACGGGTCAGATCACGGTCGGAGCCGACGCGCTGGTGGGGGGTCTGGCGTGACGGGTTCTCTCCTCTCTCTTTCTTTTGTCCAACCACTCTTTCTCCAACGCAACCACTCAACGCAACCACTGACCACCCCTGACGACCAACTCAGCTCTTGTCATGGACCTCTCTTTTCAGACTCATCTCCTTGTCTCAGTAAAAGCGCATCTCTTGGGGGCGTCTCTCATGGGTTATATATAGCCCCACCCTTGAACCTTTGCGAACCTCCCCGATCGCTCTTCCTCCGCCCTCTCAAACCAAACCCCTCGTGCTCGGTTGGTTGTTCGGGGCTGGCTCACTCCTGCCCTCTATGACGAGGTGGAGACACGCCTTTCTTCCCCATCCCTGCCTCGTGGCCAATGGTGGTTGAAGAAAACCGCCCAAAATGCAGTTGGCCATTGAAATGAAATGAAAGGGGATCTACTCTTATTTCACTTGGTGCAATGGAGTATTTAAATTAATGGGAGACACGGCCTTACCCTAAGACACATAATAAGATATAAGCTACTGAACAAGGGTTTTATCGGGTCCTGCAATGTGGTGTTTATGGAATAACTACCGAGACGCCCTTTGACCTTCACACTACGGAGGTATTTACAAGGAATCATTACATTTTACAGAGGGTGATATTTACAACAATTTACTATACAATACAACACAAAAAAAAAACACAATCCTCATATCCGCAACAATATATATATATATATATATATATATATATATATATATATATATATACATATATAGGCTACAGTGTATATATATATATATTATATATATATACAGATTATATATATATACAGTATATATATATATATATACAGTATATATATATATATATATATATATATATATATATATATATATATATAGAAAGTGTACATATATGATTAATAACGGTTAAAGGGTTTCCCCCAATGGTTAGTCCACATGCAACATGTAGGCCACCTTAGAACATTCGTTATGTCATAGTATATGTGAGATAAGGACATTTCCAATAGTGATAGCTGCGTTGTGTAAAGAAATAAATAAGAGTAGGTCCCGTTCATTTTGCGGCCCACCCTCCAAATCTACCTCGTTGGGCAGCATCTAGTCTGCGCCCCATTGTTGCTATTGCCCTCGCATTAGAATGCTCAAACCAGCCAAATGCCACGAGGTAGGCCTGAAAAGGGGGAGGAGCGCGAGGTCGGGGTGTGGCCACATCAAGCAGACGTCAATGGCGGAGCCGGTAAGAGCCAACCACCAATCAGGGCTCGGGTGGAATGGCGTGAGGGGCGTGGTCAAAGCGCGGCTGGCAAATTCGAGAGGGTTCGCTGGGTGGCGCTATATAAACGCGCACGCAAAGCCCTTCAGGAGGACTGATGAGGGAGGAGCTTTTTTTAGAGGACTTGAGAGTATATGCGCTTTACCAAGACGACTGTCACGTTTGGCATTGGTGAAAGGACTCACTGGGGGGACTTTGATTGTGCAAGGGCTCGAGGACTTCGTGTGGGAAAGCGCCATTGTTGAGGACTGGTTGGGAAAGGCGTTGTTATACTGTCTGATTGCAAGGACTCGTTGAGGATTTGGCTTTGGGCTTGCTGGGAGCGCATATAAAGCGCCGGTATTTCTATTACCCACGCGGCCGAGACCGCCAGTATAACCGCCCAGCCAGTTCGTTTATTACGTACGCGGCTAAGCCGTGAAATAACCACCCAGCCTAGCTCACCTTTCCCCGATAATTGTCCGATCCGCGCCAATGACACGCGAGGAGCGCCTGCCATCCGTCATACCATCTTCTTCGCGGGAACGAGTCGGGGACCTGGAGAACGAGCTGTGGACATCATCCCTGGACCTTCAACCCCAACCTTCTACATCCCCGTGTGAGTGTGTGTGTGTGCGGGCCCGTTTGTCCAGGGGATAAGTTAAGACTGTTTTTAAGGCTTCACTGTGTGTACTTCTCCTTCTTCCTGTGTAAATAATTAATAAACCAATCTGTTCTTCCTTTCTTCTTAATTCGACGGTATCAGTCTTTTCTTCCATTGGGTAAGCGTGGCACGATTACAACTGCTCAGATCGGGTTTAGTACCTGTTAACGGCCCAAATCACGGCCCGCTATCGCTCGGCGTTTCCACCTAAAACCGTGGTTCGGGCAGGGTTATTTCCTTGCTTCCTGGGAGGCGCTGGTAATTAGGTAATAGGAATAATTCGGCCTACCACCATATTCAGCGCTGACCGGAAGGAACGTCATAGCCCCGGATCGCGTCGGCTAGATAAAGGACAAGGGGATTAATCCCCCCTTGGTAAGGGGAAGGCCGACGTTTGAGATCCGCAACAATATATACAGTGTGGCGGGCACAATGATCAATAATTCCACGCACCAGTGGGTGGCGCGAGTGTCTGGGCGTGGAACTGAGATACATGCCCCGCCTTTCGGCCGATCGGCCACACCCGGGGGCAAGGCGTAGCCTCGGGATATATATGCGGGCTCGAAGGTCGAGCCCGCCCAGTGCTGATGAGCGAGCTTGTAATAAAGTGCTTTCGTTTGTATCCACGCATTGTGGCCTACCTTTTTGGCAATCGAGTCGTGTATGCACAGCACCACACTGGTGACCCCGACTGGTTCAGCCGTCGCTGACCCCCGAACGTGCCATGGCTATCAATGCCGTCGCCATCAAACTCCCGGAGTTCTGGGAAGTGCAAGCCGACGTTTGGTTTGTGCAGACCGAAGCTCAATTCCAACTCCGGGGCATCACGGCGGACGAGACGATGTACTACCACGTGGTCGCCGCCCTCGGGCCCGGCACTACCGCCTGCGTCGTGTCCATCCTTTGGCGCCCGCCGGGCGACCACAAGTATGCGGCGCTCAAACGTCTCCTCCTCGCCACGTTCGGGCTCACGGAGGTCGAACGCGCCGACCGCCTCCTGGACCTGCCCGCCCTCGGCGACACACGACCATCCATTCGGATGGATTTTATGCTGTCCCTTCTCGGAGACCAGCGCCCGGATTTCCTCTTCCGAGCACTTTTCCTCCGCCAGCTACCTGTACAGGTGCACCTCGCGTTGGCCAGTTCAAAAACAACGCAACCCCGCGCCCTGGCCGGAGAAGCCGACAAATTTTTCGTGGCCTGCGACACGCGGTCGGTTTACGGTGCTGCCGTAGTGGATCCCGGTGCGGAGGCTACAGCGCCCCCGGCTTCCCTCGTGGCCGCTGCTATGCCCCGCCCACTACCGCCGCCGCCACCACCACCGCCGCCGGCCCTGCAGACGCGGCCGCCACCGCCGCAAACCTGGTGCTACTATCACGCCAGGTTCGGCCGCAAGGCTAGAACGTGCCGCCTGCCGTGTTATTTTGACGGGTCGGGAAACGACCGTGCCGGCGCTCACTTGCGGCCATGAGCGTCGGCCATTCCGGCAGCCTCCTGTTCATCACGGACACCTCGTCTGGTCGTCGTTTCCTGTGCGACACGGGAGCGCAGGTAAGCGTCCTCCCTGCCTCCGCGTCCGACAAGCAAGCCGCGGGTCGGGGCCCCGCTTTGCTTGCCGCCAACGGAACACCCATCCGCACATTCGGGAAGCGTTGCCTCTCACTGCGGTTCGGAGGGCAGTGCTTCCAATGGTCGTTCGTCACCGCCAGCGTGCCAATGGCCCTACTCGGTACGGACTTCCTTTGTGCGCATGGGCTGTTGGTGGACGTTAAGCGTCAACGTCTCATCCAGGCCGAAACCTTCAGCTCGCTCGCTTGTTCGCTGAGCGGCCCATTGAGCAGCTCGCTGAGCGGCTCACCGAGCGCCTTGCCAAGCGGCTTGCTGACTGGTTCCGTCCCGGCGAGGTGAGTCTGTACGCTTCCGGCAGCGGACAAGTTTACCCGCCTCCTCGCCAGTTTCCCGGCACTCACATGGCCCACCTTTTCAGCGGTGGCCGTCAATCACGGGGTGGAGCACCATATCCCCACCGTCGGCCCACCGGTCTACGTCCGGGCGCGCCGCCTCGACCCCACGAAGCTCGCCGTGGCGAAAGCGGAGTTCGCCACGCTGGAACGGCTGGGCATCGTACGGCGCTCCAACAGCACATGGGCCTCTCCTCTGCACATAGTGCCCAAGCCCGGCGGCGGATGGCGGCCGTGCGGTGACTACCGCCGGCTCAACGATGCCACCACCCCCGACCGCTACCCGGTCCCGCATATTCAAGACTTTTCCGCCCGGTTGGCAAACACGACCGTTTTCTCCAAGGTGGACCTCATCCGGGGCTACCACCAGGACCCCGTACAACCGGACGATGTCCCAAAGATAGCCGTCATCACCCCTTTCGGCCTCTTTGAGTTCCTGCGGATGCCTTTTGGGTTGAAGAATGCGGCCCAGGCGTTCCAGCGGCTCATGGACAGCGTCTTGCGTGACTTACCTTTCATCTACGTCTACCTGGACGACATCCTAGTCACGAGCGCGTCCCGAGAGGAGCACCTGCTCCACCTCCGCACGCTCTTCGAACG
>NC_136270.1:88609194-88769194 GCF_964187855.1 Myxine glutinosa
TCTTGCTTGTCTGCATTCTCTGTTGTACTGTATCTGCATATTGCATGTGCTGAGCATGGACAGTTAAAGTTCAGGTCCAGATCAAATCTGGAATATTTCTTCTCCAATGACGTTCGATTCTTGTCTTTGAGACATTATCTCATCTCGAATGAGACATTTGAGACTTGATCACGTGTGAATATAAAGTGAATTCGACTCATTGATTAATTCTCTGGGACAAACTGGCTTGCCAAACTACTTTCTTGGATCTACATTTCTTGAAGTTGTAGAATCTACATCAACTTGAGGTTGTGATCTCTGGTCCTGTTATTCGGTTGCAAGATGAGTAATATTCTAGAGATGTCCTCCAGTCTCGGCTATGGAAGAGTTTGTAGGTTTTGATTATTGCAGCTCTATGTCTGCACCCTGGCTCTATGTCACCCTGGTGTTGGGCTAGCGGCTAGGGTGCAGCTTGGGATCCTAGGATCCTGGGTTCGAATCCCGGTCGATCGCTGAATTAACGCCAGGGGGGTTGACTCAGCCTGTCATCCTTCCGAGGTCGGCTAATTGAGTACCAGTTCACTGGTAATTCCCTGTTTGTCGTTAAAGGCGGCAAAAAGGGTTGGCGTCAGGAAGGGCATCCGGCCGTAAAACATTGCTTCAAAAAGGGGACCAAAAAACAACAACAACCACGGTTCCCGAAAAAGGCCAACCCTCGCTTGCGGGGAAAAATGGCCTCTAAAGGTGGTTATTATATGTCTACGGTCGGTCAGTTGGTGTTGGGGAAACTAGGAGTTGCTAGATGCTTCGGGTGACTCGGGTTTGATGCGGTCTTTGTAACTCGTCTTTGGAATTTGTCCACTTTGACAGCATCCTTCTTCAAAAGAAGTGCCAAACACATGTACAATATTCCAGGGATGCATGAACACTTATTTTGTAAAGACAAATCTTTGTTGATAGTTGATTCAGGGATGAGAAAGTGCAGTTTATGATTCCCAGTTTATTGATTGCTATACTTTATTGATTGCTATATCCCAGTTTATTGATTCCCAGATATCTACGTTGTTAACATGTTGAGAGAATTTCAGTTCTGCATCAAAAATGGAGCCAGTGATTTCCAGTTTCCAAAAAAAACCCTAAATTCCATCTCAAAGCGAAGCCATTCTATTTTGTGTTAAACATTTATTTAACATGTGTTACATGTGTTACACAAACATTAAACGTGTTAAACAATGGGAAAAAAAACATTTATTAGTGCACTTGTTTTGGTAGAAGTAAAGAAAAATTTATTGGAGCCTCCACACCCCAAAGCCTCCACTGAGCCCTTAGAAATCCTCCGGTGTAATTCCCCATCCGGGTGACAGAGAAAAGTGGGGAGATAATAAAGTTATAAATGGCAGATGGGAAAAGTGTGGAAACTGGATACATGGGAGGTAGCACTTTTAAACTGAATTAATCTTGACTAACATGCCTGGTGTTGGCTCAACAGTTAGGGTGGCTGGCCTTGGATCCTCGGGTTCTGAGTTGAAATCCTGGTCGGCTGTTGAATTAACACCAGGTGGGGCTGACTCGGCCTGTCATCCTTCCAAGGTTGCCAAATGAGTACCTGTGTACTGGTAATACCACATTTGGTGTGGAGTAGCACCCCAACCCGCCCCCGCCCCCTCCCCCTCCTCCAACCTCCCACGCCCTCCTCCAACCCCCCATCCCCTCCAACCTCCCACGCCGTCCTTCAACCCCCCACCTCAAGAGTAAAGCATACAGATAGATTGCATGCACGATCTTTCAATTGCCAACGGCCGCCAGAAGTGGATATGGTATGAATAATAATAATAATAATAATATATCTTGACTAACAGGGACACGCAAATTCTGCGCAATGTAAAATGTGACCACGTCCTCAACCCCAACCCCTCCTATTCCCAGGTCCTCAACTCAGTTCCAACCCCAAGTCCTCAACCCAAGTCCTCAGCCTCTCCCTCGCAACCCCAAGTCCTAGACCTCTCCCTCCAAACCACCAAGTCCTCAGCCTCTCCCTCCAAACCCCAAGTCCTAGACCTCTCCCTCCAAACCACCAACTCCTCGACCTGCTCCTGTTCGTTAAGAACAATGTTAAAAGTAAATAACGGTGGGAGATGTTAAATTCACTATCTTTTCCCCTTGTTCATAATATTTCTGTTTTCATTCATTAAGAACAATGTTAAAATAAAGTAAATTAAAATATATTTAATCCACAATCTCGTGAGATTCTGTCATCTCACGATTCTTCATTAAAAATAGTGGTTAAATAAGCTGAATGATAAAAATATAATATAAACATGAGGTCATTCGTCATGGAAAAATAATATGCAACCGCAACTCCTCGGCCAAGTCGCCATTTCCGTTAATTCCATATTTTTCTGTGAACGCAAAAAATTACTCTGTCTACAAATAACACTTCAATACCTTTTTCACAGATAACACTTTTGGCATGGTGTAATTATGTTTGGAATTCATCTTTCCAAGATTAATTACTTTACATTTGTTGTCATTGAATGGAGGTTGCCAGATTACCACATAGTTATCCAGTTTAAGTTGTCTTGGAGAGAGCTGGATTGTTATTGACTTGTCCATGTAATTTGGTATCTGCGAACAGTTTTGTGATCGAGTTGACTTCCGGTAGGTCATTAAAGAATATGAGAAGAGTGCTTGACCTAGAATAGTGCCTTGCAGGATTCCACGAGTGACGTCTTTCAGGCTTGAGGATATTCCATTCGCTATCGGTCGGTCACACTGGTGAGGCTCACCGGTCTGTAGATGTTTGGGTCATTCTTCCCTTTCTTGAAGAGTGGAACTATGTTGGCTGCCTCTCAAGAGATTGGTACATATCAATTTGCAAGGGAGTCATTGAATAACAGTGTTGCAATGTCGTGCTTCATTTCTTTCAGCGGTCTGATGTGGATACCATCTGGTCCTGGTGACGTAGTCTGGTCTATCTCATCCAGAATCTTGATGGTAGTGTCTCGATGAAACATGAGAGTGCTCATGCGACCAAATGGAAAGCCCATTCTCCAAACTCTGGAAACTGCACTGTTTGGTCATCGATAGTAAATAATGAGCTGCAGTAATTGTTCAGGGTTTTTGCCTTCTTAATGCCATTATTGGCTCCATCAACTCTCATTAAATCTCGAATGGCAGTTTTGACTTTGCTCATACTTTTGATGTGACTCCAGAACTCTTCAGCTTTGTCTTTACTTCTTCTTTTTTTATTAGGTTTACTCTACATGAAATGGAGAGAAACCTATTATTACTGCTAGAGTTTTTTCTTATTATTATTCTTCCGCCCTATTTTGCACCTCCGAAAACTTCATAATTACGTTTCTCAGCAACCGCTGGTCGGATTGACAGGAAATTTTCATCAATGATCGGCTAGGCTCGTAGAATTTTTTAATGCTAATGATGACGTCATAGGTCACGTGGTATGGGCGCCATCTTGTAAAACACCTTCAACTTTGACCCTCTGTATCTCCGAAACAGCTCAATGGAAAAATTTGAGGAATGGCTCATTCTAAAGAACTCTGCAATGGGAACAAAAAACATGTGTATTGAGTATATCAAAAATGCTAACGTTAAGAGGTTAGAATTCGTCAAACACAGTTTTCTCCCCGAAAAAGAGATTTTTCCCCCAGGATGCTTAGTTAAAAAAACTCAGAATGCGAAATTTCGAAGTCATACGTCACATGGTTCGGCCGCCATCTTGTTTTCCGTGAAAAAACACAAAAAACCCTTTTTCTCCAACGGCTGAACAGATCAAGGCCAAACTTTGCAAGCAGAATCGCATACCCATGACGAACAAAATAAGTCAGCGAGCACGACATCATCCGACACATGGTTTCAGAGTTATGACGTTTTTAAGCATGAACCTTTAAAACCTTTCTCCTCGATTGGATCAAAAATGAGGGAGGAGCTAATTCACAGATCTGTTCAGCATGTCAGTCTACTAAAATGTCATTTTAGAATTTGCGATAGGTCACGTGGTTTGGCAGATATCGTTAATTAAACGAAAATATTTTTAAAAATGGATTGGGTGGAGGGGATGTGTGTGTGTTTACGTGTGGAGGGGTGTGCATGTGGGGGGAGGGGTGTGGGGGTGTTTGTGTGTGTGCATGTGTGTTAGGGTTGGGGGGGTGGGGGGATGTGTGTGTGTGTGTTTGTGTTAGGGGTGGAGGTGTGTGTGTGTGTGTGTGGTGTGTGTGTGTGTGTGTGTGTGTGTGTGTGTGTGTGTGTGTGTGTGTGTGTGTGTGTGTGTGTGTGTGTGTGTTGGGGGTGGGGGGATTTATGTGTGTGTGTTAGGGTGGGGGTGTGTGTGTGTGTGTGTGTGTGTGTGTGGTGGGGGGGGGGGGGGGGGGGTAGGGGGAATGTGTGTGTGTGGGGGGATGTGGGTGTGTGTTGGGGGTGGGGTGTGTGTGTGTGTTGGGGGGGGGGGGGAGGGGTTGGTGTGTGTGTTTGGAGGGGTGTGCGTGTGGGGGGAGGGGTGGGGGGTGTGGGTGGGGGTGGGGTGTGTGTGTGGGTGGGGGTAGGGTGTGTGTGTGGGTGGGGGTAGGGTGTGTGTGTGGGGGTGGAGGGATGTGTGTGTGTAGGTGGGGGGGGGGGTGTTGTTGTGTGTTGTGTGTGTGTGTGTGGGGGGAGGGGTGTGTGTGTGTGTAGGTGGGGGGGGGTGGTGTTGTTGTGTGTGTGTGTGTGTGGGGGCAGGGGTGTGTGGGGGGGGGGGGAGGGATGTGTGCGTGTGCGTGTTTGGAGGGGTCTGCGTGTGGGGGGAGGGGTGTGGGAGGGGGTAGTGTGTGTGTGTGTGTGTGTGTGTGTGTGTGTGTGTGTGTGTGTGTGTGTGTGTGTGTGTGTGTGTGTGTGTGTGTGTGTGTGTGTGTGTGTGTGTGTGTGTCGGGGTTGTATCCAAGGGGGTTGTGTCAAAGCATGTCCATTGAAAGTGGGGTTGTATCACAAGTGGGGTTGTATCAAAAGTGGGGTTGTATCAACAGTGGGGTTGCATCAAAAGTGGGTGCGAGTAAACCGGTCATCACTGCCAGCAGTTTTAAAGTGGCAGTTCTAGTTATTATTATTATTATTATTACTAGGGCATGCCCGTACTATATATAAGCTAGGACGTGCCCGTACGTGGGTGCCCGTTCCTTGCAAAAAAAAAAAAACTGCAAAAAAAAAAAAACTGCAAAAAAAAAAACAATGGTTTGGTCCATTCGCAACGACCACAGAACCCCCCCCCCCCCCCTCTATTTACATGAATGGTTTGGTCCATTCGCAAAGCCAAAGCGAACGACCACAGAACCCCCCCCCCTCTATTTACATGAATGGTTTGGTCCATTCGCAAAGCCAAAGCGAACGACCACAGAACCCCCCCCCCCTCTATTTACATGAATGGTTTGGTCCATTCGCAACGGCAAAGCGAACGGCGAACGGCTAAATCGCCATAGCTCGGTAAGTACTTGTCCGATTAATATGAAACCTTGAAAAGGCACATCCTCGGGTCCCCAGCAATATACCTGGCAAGTTTAAAGTATATCGGACCCGTGGTTGTCGAGAAACAGCGGTCACAGACAAACAAACGTACAAACAAACACACAGAGATTACTGGAATTATAGATAGATTATTATTATTATTATTGTTATTTTTAACAATGTGTGTATGTGGGGGGCGGGGGGTTGGGGTGTGCGTGTGGAGGAGGGGCGGTTGGGGTGTGTGTGTGTGTGTGTGTGTGTGTGTGTGTGTGTGTGTGTGTGTGTGTGTGTGTGTGTGTGTGTGTGTGTGTGTGTGTGTGTGTGTGTGTGTGTAGGGGGGGGGATGTGTGTGTGTGTGTAGGGGGGGGGATGTGTGTGTGTGTGTAGGGGGGGGGATGTGTGTGTGTGTGTAGGGGGGGGGATGTGTGTGTGTGTGTAGGGGGGGGATGTGTGTGTGTGTGTGTGTAGGGGGGGGATGTGTGTGTGTGTGTGTGTAGGGGGGGGATGTGTGTGTGTGTGTGTGTAGGGGGGGGATGTGTGTGTGTGTGTGTGTAGGGGGGGGATGTGTGTGTGTGTGTGTAGGGGGGGGATGTGTGTGTGTGTGTGTAGGGGGGGGATGTGTGTGTGTGTGTGTAGGGGGGGGATGTGTGTGTGTGTGTGTGTAGGGGGGGATGTGTGTGTGTGTGTAGGGGGGGATGTGTGTGTGTGTGTGTGTAGGGGGGGATGTGTGTGTGTGTGTAGGGGGGGGATGTGTGTGTGTGTGTGTAGGGGGGGGGGGATGTGTGTGTGTAGGGGGGGGGATGTGTGTGTGTAGGGGGGGGATGTGTGTGTGTAGGGGGGGGATGTGTGTGTGTGGGGGGAGGGATGTGTGTGTGTTTGGAGGGATGTGCGTTTGGTGGGAGGGGTGTGTGTGTGTGTGTGTGTGTGTGTGTGTGTGTGTGTGTGTGTGTGTGTGTGTGTGTGTGTGTGTGTGTGTGTGTGTGTGTGTGTCGGGGTTGTATCCAAGGGGGTTGTGTCAAAGCATGTCCAATAAAAGTGGGGTTGTATCAAAAGTGGGTGCGAGTAAACCGGTCATCACTGCCAGCAGTTTTAAAGTGGCAGTTCTAGTTATTATTATTATTGTTATTTTTAATATGCATCACTTAAGGTTTGTAGTGGAGCTAACACATGTACAGATACAGACACACTCGCACATGGACATGGACACGGGCATACAAACATACATGACACCAGACAAACACAGCCACTGAGTTTGGGGGAAGTGCCGTCACTTCCCGGGGTACTTAGGGTACCAGCAAAGGCACAACAATGGTGCCGTTTTTCTCACCGCACTGAGCAGCGCATTTCCTAAGGAGGGAATTTCTGCTCCCATGGATGCGCTAACCTATGGGGATTGTTCACGCTCTTAACTATTTAAATGCTGAACGTCAAGCAAGGAAGCAGCATGTACCATTTTTAAAGACCTGATTCAGCCGGCGTTTGAACTCCCGACCTCCCAGACTTGGAACCGATGCTCTGACCATTACGCCTCCGAGTCTGGTTTCTGATGCCAGTTTATTTTTGAAGTCGACTTTTGCCTAACAAATTGCGTTGGTTGCTGTGTTAGTTGCTTTTTTAAAGACACTCGTTTGTGGAGTTTGTATTTTTTGATTTCTGTACCATGCTCTAGATGCTTATCCTTTACAGTCCTTTTTTTGTACTTGCTTTGATCCACATGGAATTTGGTTGCTTCCTGCAATATGTTTTTGTGCATGAAGCAAATCCTGTTTTGTTTTGCTTGCAGCCATTATCCAAAGCAGTCATTTACGACTGTAGCTGACACTCCAGAAAATATTCGGCTTCGGGAGCAGAGCAAACGGCAGAGCCAGGTGAATGCGATAAATATTCCCACAAATTACTTTTTAGGTTGTGATTGTTGTTTTATTTAGCATTTTCACCTGTCCTGTTCAGCATCAACCTGTAAACGAAACATTCTGATTGCACCACACTATGAGCAAGGATTATCTAGTGTGGCTAAACGTTCTGTTAAAATAGATTTTGTTTATTTTGCGTATTTGAAATGGCATTATTGTCGTAATTTTGTTGTCTATGCGATTTGTTACTCATCAATCACATTCTTCATGAACATATCACAAGCATAACTTGTGACTAACCTTGCCATCTATTTTGAATTAATACGAGTCCCTGTTAACCCATTGCATTACACAGGCTTTGTATCACTTATGTACTATGTCGTTTGGTAGCCATATATATTTATTACATATCCATATCCAAAAGGGTCGTGTGTCTGTCTCTCTATATGATATGATATGATGTTTTTTTTTTGTTTTTTTTTTAAATACAAGATCGAGGCTCGTGAAAGAGCGAAAACCGTATATATATATGGATGGATGGATGGATGTATGTATGGATGGATGGATAGATAGATATATAATTGTGTGTGTAACCTGACCTGGTTACCGTAATTCTTCCGCTGTTCTCACCTATTTTCGTTTCCTGTCTGTCCATTCCATTGCTTGTTGTCCACCTGTCACTTGCTGCCCTATTGTCATACCGGCATTACATTGCCTTTTTGCCCTCTCTCACCTCGCTTTTCAATTAACCCATCATTTGGAATCGAATGACGAAATACACATCTGTTTACTTGGAATGATGTATTGGATGACTGGATCGTATCTGAACACAACATTTTGCGAACTGTTATACGTTTTATCATGAAGCTAATTTTTGCAATTGATTAAACCTATTGATCAATACTGATCTGAATCACGATCAGAGTTATAGTTGTGAAGTTCCTTCAAGGCCTGGGCCTGAACATGAATGAATGAATGAATGATCGTTTTAAGGCCATTTTCCCTGCTAGAGCGGGGGTTAGCCTTGCGGGCCCCATGACAATCATGGGGCCCGCAAAGTTCCCTGTTTGAGGCAATGTTTTGATGGCCGGATGCCCTTCCTGATGCCAACCCTTGGTCACGCTCTTACGATGCGCAGGGATACGGTGTACCTATTCTAAATCGGGGTACACACCATGATCATTCATCCCACCAAGCTGGTACTCAATTTGCCGGCCTCGGAAGGATGACAGGCTGAGTCAACCCCCCTGGCGTTAATTCAGCGATCAGCCGGGATTCGAATCCAGGATCCTCGGATCCCAAGCCGGCACCCTAACCGCTAAGCCAACACCGGCACCTGGGCCTGAACATGATTTGTACAAATTTCTGAAGCCTGTTCTGGCAGATATGCATGCAGCTGTGCATGTCTGTGGGTTTTCCAAACAAGTATCTACTGGAAAACTGTCATTGTGCAGACCAAGTTGCATTCACAAATCGAATCATGAGTTCGGGCAGTGCTGGATAACTGTCATGGGTGCAGGTTTATCAGTCACACTGTTGCGCTCGTATCCAGAATCTATGCGAGCTGGTATGATAGGCATTGGGATAATGCCTAGTATTTCCAAATAATGCATATTGAGAAAATGATGCATGAAGTTATTGCCTGTTGGTGGTAGTTCCCTAAGTGCTTCTTTGGGTCGTAGTTTCCAAAATGCCTTCATGTATCGCAATCGCATTGAGTTCGTCTGCCTTTTCGAAAGAACATCCCAACATGTTTTGTTGCAGTCACCCTCTCCATGTCATTGATATCCATTCTTGGACCAAGAATGGCATCTTTAGCTTGGTATCCTTTTAACTTTTGTATGACTTTAGCTGCCAACATTGTATCTTGGTGTCATTTGGAACATTAGTAGATCTTTTGTTATTGTGCTGCACCTGTGGTCTTGTATTACCTAGATTTGTTGGCCTTTTCCAGACATGTTGCGGTTTATTAGTTTTCCGCCATACAGTAGTTGTACCAAAAGGGATGAGATTTGTGTATTTCTGGAAAATTACCTCGGGTTTTTTAATATTGATGCAAAGGCCGAATCACTTGGCTGCATTTGCAGACCATTCGGTAATGATCTATTTCTTTTTCTGTGTGGGCTAACGAGGTAAGGTTGTCTGTAAACAACATCTTGCTGATGCTCATTGTTGCTTCAAAATTTACTGAAGATGGGGAACGGAGGAGCACAGTGAGGCATTGGGTACACTTGTACACTGTACTGACGATGTACATCTTTTTTTCTTTTCTTTTTTTGGCACGGCAATTGAACCAGGAAATAAGCATTCTACCATTTATTTTCCAATATGCTTTGGATGCTGCAGAATCTAAATGTCATCATTATTGAAATCTCTCACAATGAAGCTGAAACACAAGACTGGCTTATCCCACATTGCAGACAGGTTGATGGCCTCTGTTTTTTAGTCTCCTTCCATTGTCGCTCTTGAGCTGCTCTATCAACTCTTTCAGGATGTACGTGTTCTTCCAGTAGCCAGATCCTGATAAAATCCCCAAAATCGAGGCTTACCAACCACCTCCACCCATTTGCTCCACTTCTCCCGTTTGTGGAACTGCCTTCCGGATGTGGTTCAGTCTCCCTCTTCTCTTGCAGGACTTCAAGTTTGCAGTATACCAGCATGTCATGCCATCCCCCATCCCTACCCACAATCTTTGCAACCGCCATTTACCCTTCACAACCCACCACTGCTATTTGCAGAGTACTGTGTTTATTCCCATTCTCTCTCTCTCTCCTTTTCTTGCTTGCTCATCACCCTGTTTTTGTCCAACAGTGGGCATGCTAGAACCCTGGTGTTGGGCTAGCGGCTAGGGTGCCAGCTTAGGATCCTAGGATCCTGGGTTCGAATCCCGGTCGATCGCTGAATTAACGCCAGGGGGGTTGACTCAGCCTGTCATCCTTCCGAGGTCGGCTAATTGAGGACCAGTTCACTGGTAATTCCCTGTTTGTCGTTAAAGGCGGCAAAAAGGGTTGGCGTCAGGAAGGGCATCCGGCCGTAAAACATTGCTTCAAAAAGGGGACCGAAAAACAACAACAACCACGGTTCCCGAAAAAGGCCAACCCCCGCTTGCGGGGAAAAATGGCCTCTAAAGGTGGTTTTTTTTTTTTAGTGGGCATGCTGCCTCCACCATGAGATTGTTGCTTTTTTAAATCTTCTATCACCTCACTCTTTCATAAGGCCAGATATTGTATTTAAAAATGAATACATAAAACAGCTGCCATTTTCCAAAGACGAGTTGCAGAATGTTGATGGGATTTTTATTTATTTATTTATTTTTTGCTCACCCTCACCAAATCTTCAGCATTGTTGTATGTTCCTCAATCAATCTATTGCACTGTGCAACACCAGAACAGAAGCTGATAGTTAAATGAATTCCAGATGAGACAAATCAGACGAGTCATTTTGGTTGATATGTTTCTAACATTGTTTGAAAGCACTGAGAAAAACGGATGAAAATTTTAATGCATCCCAATAAAACGTATATTAGTGGTGTGTCGTTGTTGGGTTGTGGTTTTATTGTCATGTGGGTTTTGTGCAACTTTTGGGAACTGAAGCACCGAAAAATGTTATTTTGAACTATTTTACCCATGTCATATGGTCAGTGAGTGTGAGCTAACTACTTGCCTGCAATTGTTGTACATACCAGGTAAAGTACAAGGAGCAATTTGAGAAGGAAAGAGGAAAATGTTCCAATGCCATAAGTGAGACTCCAGAGATGGAGAGGATGAAGAAGGTCCAGGAACAAATCAGTAATGTAAGTTGTTGCGAATGAAAGATGTAAATGTAGCCTTGTGTTGTTTATGTCAAGTATCATGTGGGCATCGACTTAAATTTGAGTACGGTGAGGACACCTTGTCCGGTGAGGACAAGATGCAGTAGGTTCATATCTAGCTGAAGGAGTAGCTGTTTTTAAAGATTTATTTTGGATTTTGTCACTATAGGATTGCTGATCCTATAGTGACAAAACGGAATTTTATTGGAAAAACGAAGGTGATGGCAAGGGGTAAAGCATGTGGTGAGGTGGAAAGAACTGGGTAATGGCCATGTGTTGTGTGCAGGAAGGGTGTCGGAGTGAACTCCATTCAATGTACAATGTGCGCTGAGTGGGTTCATCAAAAATGTAGTGGTCTGAGAGGGTCATTAACCAGTGTGGCAGCTACATTCAAGTGTAAGGTGTGCACAGAGGGAGCTGCAAATGGAGGAAATGTTGAGTTGGATCTTGGAGACGTGAAAACATTTTGTGTTTTTTGTGAAATGTGAAAACATTTTGCTACCTAGGAGACGTGCTGAATGGAGAAGGTGGATCAGACTCCAACGGTTGCTAGAGTGAGATGTGCATGGAAGAAGTTTCGGGAACTGAGTGGCGTGCTGACGAGGAGGGGAGTGTCGTTGAAGCTGAACGGAAAGGTGTATGCTGCATGTGTGAGAAGTGTTATGATTTATGGGAGCGAGACATGGGTAATGAACGTAGAGCAGCAACGAAACCTGGAAAGGGTGGAAATGTGAATGCTTCGGTGGATGGATGTGTGGAGTATCGTTGAGAGAGAGAGAGGAAGACAAATGATGAATTGCAAAAGATGATGGGAATAGAGCCTGTGATGGATGCTGTGAAGAGAAACAGGTTGAGATGGTTTGGTCATGTCTTGAGGAAGGATGAAAGTGACTGGTTGAGAATAGTGATGGAAATGAATGTAGAAGGAAGTAGAGGACGGGGAAGACCGAGAAAGACTTTGCTAAAGGTGGTGGAAGAAGAAATGCGGGCAAGGGGGTTAACTAGGGGAGATGCAGAAAATAGGGGACTGTTGTTGAGTTGACTTGTTGAGAAAAACACCAAGTTGACTGTGCAGGGTAATTATTCGATGAATACCATCTGGTTTTTTGTTTTTTTTAGGATCGTGTTGAGGCTCATGGAGAAGCTAGAGCAGAATGGATCAGGACGTAGCAGAACAAAACGAACAGTAGAAAGAGAGGGGGCAGAAATGCACCTATGATAGGGCTGAGGGACAAAATGGAGAGAGACTTGTATAAATAATGGATGTGGGGAAGAATCAGAGCAAGGGGAGAACACGGGGTGAACAACATTGATACAGCCGCAGACTCTCAATCACATATGTGAAAGGATAAACTGGAAACTCGGAATGAGTTGGGCTTGAGAAAAGGAGGGGGTGGTTTAAAGTGGGTAGAAAAGATAATGTGGGGAGGGTGTTCTGAGATGGTGGTGAACAGCTCTATTGAAGCATGGAAGGACGAATGAGATTTAAATGACCACAGGTGGGAAAAATGGGAATAAGAGTAGCGAGTCAGGATTTTGGGTGTATCACCAGAAGGAGATTAGTGGCGCACCACAATCACCGTGAAGAGATTTGGGAAGATACACTACATGACCAAAAGTATGCGGACACACCTAATTAGTGGATTCGGCTGTTTCAGCCACACCCATTGCTGACAGGTATATATAATCAAGCACACAGCCATGCAATCTCCATAGACAAACATTGGCAGTAGAATGGGCCAAACTGAAGAGCTCAGTGACTTTCAACGTGGCACGTTCATGGGATGCCACCTTTCCAAGAAGTCAGTTAGTCAAATTTCTGCCCTGCTAGAGTTGCCCCGGTCAACTGCAAGTGCTGTTATTGTGAAGTAGAAATGTCTCGGAGCAACAACAGCTCAGCTGCGAAGTGGTAGGCCATACAAGCTCACAGAACGGGACTGCCGAGTGCATCAGGCCCGCAAGGGTACCCCCCGCTCTAGCAGGGAAAATGGCCTTAAAATGCCTGTTGTTGTTGTTGTTGTGGTTGTTGTTTAGGGTCACTATAGGTTATCGGCAAGAAAGCCGGCAAGGAAAGCAAAATCGGCTTCTGGGTTTAAATGTAACGATGAGGAAACGAGAATGGGCCGATGAGGGGTTTAACTGTACTGTTTAAAAAAAAATTAACAGAAGAAACTTGGAACCCTCAACGGACCCCGGGCCCCGAGGCAGCAAACCCCCCACCCCGCCCTCTTAACCCTCCTCAACACCCCTGCCCAATTTCCCTGCAATTGGTTTCTTTTAAAGGAGGCGGGAGGTACGAAAGGGGTGATAGGAAATGTGGTGTTGAGTTTTGGATATAGATGGCACATCAGGTTTGCTGATATGTTATCTACTGGGAGGATGAAAATGTATGGTTGAAAGAAAATCTCCAATTTTGGAACTTTTATCAGAGGGAAGAGAATATAAAGAAATAGCACTTTCTTTTTGGCAGGGTTTTTATTTTATATTTTTCTAATCTAATCTCATTTTGTCTTCTGTCTCCTGTTCATCGTTTATAAATAGGCTTGGTACAATTCGATTTTTATTTTATTTTATAATTTTTACAGATAAAACTGATTTATTTTTGACCAATGATTTTCATTTTTATTGATTTACTTTTTCAGGATCACATAAAAATTGCAGTGCGAATACTTCTCTTATTATTGCCATTTCACCACCCACAAAAATACATAACTGCATACAGTAAACCCTCGTCCAACGTGGGTCTTCGCGATGCGGATTTGTTTATACGTTTGGGAATACATTAGATGCTTGTCTCTCGAACGTGCATAAAACTTAATTACACGAGTTTGAATGTGGCGCTGTGACCACATCATGCGCAGAGGTGACATCTCCCACCATCTTCTCCCACCTGTGCTATTTTCAGTTTGCATAACACAGTGGTCGAGTGAACTCATGCACAGGAGATTTATTTGACTGTTATTTAGTCGCATACAGTATGGGACCGGAACGTCAAGCCTCCAAGTGGCACTGGAGTGAAGAAATCCCATAATGTTGTGACATAAGCAGAGGAAATTGTGATTATAGACAAGTTGTGTTGCATCGGTCAGCTATGAGTGCAGCTTCAGTCGCCCATGGGTATCATGTGAACGAGTCCACCATTCGTTCAAGTGAAGATTAAATCCACACTAGTGTGAACGCTTCCACGCCTGTAAGTGCACAGGTGTTTCACGTTCCCAGGAGAAATCTTCTCATTGAAAAGATGGAGAGGTTATTGCTTATTGAGTGTGTGGATCAATTGAACAACAAGGGTTCGGTGGATGACGGTGTGCCAATGTGAGAGCAGAGCACGTAACCTATATGAACACGTGATCGCCATTGAAGGTTCAAGAAATGTTAGATGATCTTCTGGCCTCAAACAATTGAATTCCCCACCCTACAAATTGTGTGCGTGTGTGTGTTCATGTTCGTGTTCCACGGCCACATTCCCCTATCCCCATTTATCCCATAAGGTATTAAGCTTGTGCAACATGGTTTTGCCGAACGTGCCGTTTTCTAGGAACGTAATTAACCCCGGTGTTGGACGAGGGTTTACTGTATGCTCTCTCTCAACCCCATGTACACACTGTACACTGAATGAACTGCCATAGAGATGCCTGTATTCTATAAAGACAGATGCAAGTACCTGATTCACACATTGCATTTTTTAATACATTGTTGGACCTATAATAAGTTGTTGACCATAATTTTATTGCATACCCTTTCTACAAATTAATCCATTTAACAATGGAATTGGTTTTTTTGTCGGTCTATGAGTGTGATCTGTGATCAGTAATCGATGTGTATTGACATTTACCATTGGAAAATTGAATCCTGCTAAGCCTGTTTCTAAAGTGAATGAATCCAATCAAAGTGGATGGTATTACTTGCTTTATTTTCTCATCTGGCTGCATTAGACATGCTTTCACAACTGATGTCATGTGAAATTCAATCGCGTAAAGTGTCTTTCAGAGGAACGGTCTTTGAGACTAATATCTCGAAAATCAAGAATCAGAGGAACTGTCTTTGAGACTCATGTCTCAAAAATCAAGAATCACAGGAATGGTCTTTGAGAATCATGTCTCAAAAATCAAGAATCACAGGAATGGTCTTTGAGAATCATGTCTCAAAAATCAAGAATCACAGGAATGGTCTTTGAGACTAATGTCTCAAAAATCAAGAATCACAGGAATGGTCTTTGAGACTAATGTCTCAAAAATCAAGAATCACAGGAATGGTCTTTGAGACTAATATCTCAAAAATCAAGAATCGGAGGAACGGTCTTTGAGACTAATATCTCAAAAATCAAGAATCACAGGAATGGTCTTTGAGACTAATATCTCAAAAATCAAGAATCATAGGAATGGTCTTTGAGACTAATATCTCAAAAATCAAGAATCACAGGAATGGTCTTTGAGACTAATATCTCAAAAATCAAGAATCAGAGGAACGGTCTTTGAGACTAATATCGTTAAAATCAAGAATTTTTTTAACCTAAATAAACGTTTCATTTTTGCAATGGCAGGGAAAATTAATCTAAAAACATTCCTTACCAGAATGCTACAACAAGTCTTTGAGAAATAAGTGCTCTTGTCTAACAGATAGACATTTTAAACAAATTCTGTGGAGCTGGTGAATGAAACCAAATATGCATATCTTTTTTGGTGATGGGGTTCAACACTGTCCAACATTCTCTGCTTTGGATTCTTTCATTTGATTTTTTTTTTTTCTTATATGGAAATGTAACATTCATGCTTTGAGCAATAGTAAACACTGCCATATATGCACAGATAAAATACCATGAAGACTTTGAAAAAAGCAAGAAGAAGCTTGGAGGGTTGTCCTTAGATGATCCTAGTATGGACAGTATGCACGGTTACCAGCATTCAAGAGATAGTGCTGGGTATGACAAGGTTCAGGACTCTGGTGAGTTCTTCCAACTTTGCAATGCTGTTTTTGTGAAAAAACTGTTTGCATTTCAGGTTTAGATGCCCATGCATGGTTGTTCATGTGCTCTCCTTTTGTCTTCCTTTCCTTATCAATTGTGCCTTGTTTAGGTATCCTCGTTAACTGAGTAAGCTTGTTTTCGGGTGCATTTTGTTAACTAGGTGCATGAGTACACGTCACAAATAGCTGCATGGCATGCATCTTCACACGTGTGCTGTGTTGCACAATTTTGATGCCTTGTACTTTTATCAGTAATGACGTGTGTGACTTGTGCTGATGTGTGCCAATCAGGGTATTATCAAGGAGAGCCACACCACCACATCCCAACTTCACCTGTACGACAGCAAGCTTCAACTCCAAAGGTGTGGCCCATACAATTTTAACGAAGTGCAGCCTGCATTGTGATGTAGTCTTTCTGGCTGTGAACTGAATGGCAGAAGAAAGATGTTGGTTAGCAGCAGCTGTCCTTGGGTTGAGGATATGAATTGTATACGCACTTGTAGTTGAATAATAACTATTTAGCCTGGCTCAGAAGAAGCAAAAATAATTGGACGAGGACTATCAATTTTGATTTTTCCTTTCAGAAGGTACCGTAGTTCCACTTTGGAAATTGTCACCCTCAGTCATTTTTCCTTCTTCCTCCTTGATGAAGACTCGTTTCTCCACTTCTGGCTGAGCAAAATGACCCATTTGCTGCACCCTCCTTTTGACCCTGCGCTTGCGAAGCAAAACTCGAGATTAAGCAATGTACAATATTCCTGTATGACCGTACAAAAATCAAGGATGCATCCGTACATATGTACGTATGTTTTACATGCGTACGTGCGTGTCTGCATTTATTATGTCATTTTCTTGGCAACCGTTGATGTGATTGACGCAAAGGCTTCACCAGAGGAGTGCCGCCTCCTGTATATATATTTTAGTCATAATTATGCTGTCATAGGCCACGTGGTGCTGTTGTGGCCAAAAAATATTGGCACCCATGCACTTTTTTCAAATGCACAATTTCTTCCAGAAAATTGTTGAAATTAAAATAAATCTTTTGGTGTCCGTATATGTATTTCTTTGGTTTGCAGTGGAACAAAACAAAAAAAGCTGAAAAGATTACTAAATCTTAGCTTATTCCACAAGGAAATCCTAAAATGGCCTGGACAATATTATTGACACCTTTTAGAAGTTGCTAGAATGGCCTCTAAAGGTGGTTTTTAGAAGTTGCTAGAAATAATTATATTTCAAGCAGGTGATTCTCCTTTACTTTGGAATTGAACTCATGTGGTGAGTTGCAGGTGCCTGCAATATAAAAATCACTCGTTCAACCAGTTTGAATAGAGGAAAGGAAGCATTCTGCTGTTTTGTGCTACTGTGTGTACTGCAATGAGCATGGAGAAAAGAAAGAAAACAAGAGAATTGTCTGAGGAGATCAGACACAAGATTGTAGCCAAGCATGGACAATCTCAAGGCTACAAGTCCATCTCCAGATACCATGATGTTCCTGTGTCCACCGTACGCAATGTTATCAGGAAGTTTAAGGCCCATGACACTGTAGCCAACCTCCCTGGACGTGGCCGCAAGAGAAAACGTGATCGAAGTTTGCAGACAAGGATTGTTCGAGTGGTGGAGAAAGCACCTCGATCACTTGCCAAACAGATTCAAGCTGACCTTCAGACAAAAGGTACGACAGTTTCAACTCGCACCATCTGTCACCAACTCAATGAAAGGGGGTTCTATGGTTAGAGACCCAGGAGGACCCCACTGCTGAGAGAAAGACAAAAGAAAGCTGACTCGAGTTTTCGAAAACACACCTGAACAAGCCAAAATCCTTCTGGGAGAATTCCTGTGGACAGATGAGACCAAATTAGAGCTTTTTGGTAAAACACATAATCTCTATGTTTATAGAAAACAAAATGAAGCCTTCAAAAAAAATAACACCTTCCCTACAGTTAAACATGAAGGAGCTTGAGTGATGTTTTGGGGTTGCTGTGCTGACTGGCACTGAGTACCTTGAATGTGTGCATGGCCTCATGAAATCAGGAGATTACCAAGGCATTTTGGAGCACAATGTTGAACCCAGTGTCAGAAAGCTGGGTCTCGGTCGAAGGTCATGGGTCTTGCAGAAGGACAATGACCCCAAACACACTTCAAAAAGCACCCAGGAATAGTTCAAGACAAAACGCTGGACTGTTCTGAAGTGGCCAGCAATGAGTCAAGATCTAAATCCCATTGAACACCTGTGGGGAGATCTGAAAACAGCAATTGGGAGAAGGCACCCTTCAAATCTGGGATAACTGGAGCAGTTTGCACAAGAATAGAGATGTAGGAAGCTCATTCATGGCTTTAGGAAGAGCTTGACTGCAGTTATTTTGTCCAAAGGCTGTGTGTGCTACCAAATATGAAGTCTCGGGTGTCAATAATTTTATCAATGCCATTTCTTTTTATTTTCTGATTTTAAAAGGATGTATTCAGTTTTGAATCAAAAACAAAGGTTCTGTAATATTAACAGTGATATCAAGAATTGTGGAGATCAAATACTTTTTTGTCAATTTCAACTTATTTTTAGAGAAAATTGTGTTATTTGAAAAAGTACAAGGGTGACAATATTTTTGGCCACGACTGTATGGATGCCATAGACTGTATGGATGCCATCTTGGAAAAAATTTGCACCTCTTTATCTCCGAAACCACTCGATGGAAAAAAAATTGAAACGTGGCTCATTGCGAAGTACTCTCCATGGGGAATAAGATATGTTAATGATGATGGCATCAGTGCCTTCGTTATAACGTCATTATTCGACAAGTATAACACTTGATCTGGTCAGTATGAAAAAAAAATTATCTAACTGTTGCTCTGATGGACATGAAATTTTCACCATACAAGCGCCTTCTCCTGTATAATTTTTTTAAAATAATTATGACGGCATAGGTCACGTGGTACAGGCACCATCCTGGAAAAAAACGTTGCACCACTATATCTCCGAAACCGCTCCATGGAAACAAAAATTAAACAAATGGGAATAAGTTCCGCATACATGGGAATAAATTCTGCATGCATGGGAATAATTTTCATAAACAATAAAGCATGGGAATAAGTGTTAACGAGGACGTACGTCATTGGTGCCTTATTTATGACGTCAGAATTCAAAAAGTACAACGCTTCGTCCAATCGGTTTGAAATTTATTGTGTGAACTACGCAACAATTATATTAGAGAATGTAAATGTATGATGTCATCCGTCACGTGGTCTGGTAGCCATATTGGATGAAAGGGTGGGGGAAGCCTTTTTTTATTTTCTTGTTGAGTTGACTTGTTGAGAAAAACACCAAGTTGACTGTGCAGGGTAAGTATTTGATGAATACCATCGTTTTTTAAATTTATTTAGGATAGTGTCGAGGCTCATGGAGAAGCTAGAGCAGAATGGATCAGGACGTAGCAGTACAAAAGGAACAGTAGAAAGACGGGGCAGAAACGTACCTATGAATATACCTTAGCATATAGAGGAAGAGAGAGTTGGGATGGGTGATTGCCTGCTCACCTGTCAAGAGTCAAGAGACTGCTCCTTGCCAGACTGTACAACACACTGCTAAGAGCTGGGAGCAGAGGGGAAGTCGCAGTCAGAGAGGTACTCCTGAACGAGGTACTCCAGAGGGTTGACACTGTTACTGAACGTGAAGGGGAGTTGATGGTTGTGTGCAGGCAAACTGGACTGGACGTCGCAGGAGGGGTGAAATTAATGGTTGTTGAAGGCACGGAGGAAAGTCGTGCTGTAGCTTTGGGGGAGGAAGAGGACAGCGACTGACGATGCACCAAGCATTTGTGAGTTACACAGGTTTGGGAAGGAAACCGTGTGAAGAAGAGGCAAAGGAATAGATTGTGATGAAGAACACCTGGGTATTCCTGTCAGAGAAATAAGAAAAGTTTGGCATTTTAAAATGTTATTCAAAACTTTTTTAAGTTAGAAGCAAATTCATTCAATTAAAAGGAATGGTACTTCAATCGGGAGGTATTGAGAAAGGAAGACAAGAAGAATGAACAAAGGAAGGAAATTCTGGCAGAAAGAGTTCATGATTTATTGGAGTGAAATTTTTTTTTTTTTGAAGTGAGTAGGATGAGATGAAGTTGAGGCGAGTGATTGGACAACACGTGAGATAAAGAAAGTGGAACAAGGCTTGCAGCATCAGAGCAGAGGTAGAATTTGCATGTGCACTAGCGAGGCCTTGGCTAGTAGGCCAGACAGTCACATGGACACAAGTTCGACAATCCACCACAACAAGTTATGGTTAAATCAGAAAATTGGACATAAAACTCCAACAGCAACACAGGGACGAAAATATGACAGAAAGACACGATGGATCTGTTCTGGAAAACTTAGCTTTGATGAACTGGAAGCAGGCACTGCATTAACCAACGTCCAACGTGCTCAGACCCAGAGCTGGAAGCAGGCACTGCATGTGCCAACGTCCAACGCGCTCAGACCCAGAACTGCAAGCGGGCACTGGAATGAGCCAACGTCCAATGCACTTAGACCCAGAACTGGAAGCGGGCACTGCATGAGCCAATGACCAACATACTCAGACCCAGAACTGGAAGCAGGCACTGCATTAACCAACGTCCAATGCGCTCAGACCCAGAGCTGGAAGCAGGCACTACATGAGCCAACGACCAACACACTCAGACCCAGAACTGGAAGCAGGCACTGCATGTGCCAACGTCCAACGCGCTCAGACCCAGAACTGGAAGCGGGCACTGCATGAGCCAACGACCAACATGCTCAGACCAAGAACTGGAAGCAGGCACTTCATTAACCAACGTCCAACACACTCAGACCCAGAGCTGGAAGCAGGCACTGCATGTGCCAACGTCCAATGCACTTAGACCCAGAACTGGAAGCGGGCACTGCATGAGCCAACGTCCAATGCGCTCAGACCCAGAGCTGGAAGTGACTTGTTCGAAGCAACCGTTTGTAAATATGCCCAATCTGGACTGCTCCTTGCCAAACTGTTTCAATAACCAGGAGAGCTCCCTCACTGTTTTTTGTTTATTTTACCATTAATACCAGCCAGTCCGAAGATTACTGTGACTTTTAAAAGTACAATACTATTATTTCTACAACTATTACTACGAACAAGCCTGTGGGCCTTAGCCCGACTATTGGTTCACGAGTTATCAAGTGACCACTATATTCGTCCTGTGTGTTGTCTGTGTGTGTATCTTTTCTGTCCGCATCATAACTACCCGATGATATCCGATGTTGATGAAACTTGGGTGGGAGGTTGATATCTGTTTCAATAACCAAGATCTAGTTGTGTCCTGCCTAGAGTGGGCGTATTGCGCCCATTGTGGGCGGAGCCCTGCCCGAAAAAGATGTCTTTTTAGGGGGTAATCGAGTTCAAGCTACATCTTCTCCGATGGGTTTGGTGGAATCTGACAGGGGTTTCGATATTTGGTTAGGCCAATGACATGTGTCTAGCCCCACAGAGCTCAATTTTTCATTTTTCATTTTCTTTTTTTTCTTTTTTCATTTCATTTTTCACCGAATTTTCGGTATTGTGTAGCTAACTAACCTCATAACTGATTATACATTATTTTCTATCTCATTTCAAGGTCAGTAACCTTCGTTTTGACATTTCCGTGCCTGGCCTGTCCGGGCCTGTTTCGGTTATAGTCCGTCCTTTGTCATTGAATACCGCTTGCTCATGAACCATCGTCGTCTCCTGACTTGTTATTTTATTTTATTTTTTTTATTGATTATTATTACTACTTGTAATACAACTACGACTAAGTCTTACTTAATGGCCCTAATTCCAACTCATCACTTATTGTAGGATCGGCCACATGAGTTCTTTCAGCAAAGCCCTCTATCCAGAGCATCCTCGTTTGCCTTTTTGGGGTTATCTCCCACTTTAGTTACTACCTAATGCTTTTCCTGTGTAAGACATACCTGTCCTTCCCCTTTTTTAATCTCCTCCTCTTTAATGGTCACAATTATTCCCACGTTATTATGGGATTGACCGGTGGAAGATTGGCCCAAGTCTTTCACGAACTGGCTCGCCAGGCCTGCCGTTTGACTAAAGTTTGGGCAAGAATTTGGGATTTGGTCATTGTGCTGACGATAGCTCACTTACTCTTCACGGAAGACACAGTGAGATCTGTAACATCCACCAACTAATGTTGACAGGATGCCCGTTTAACGTAAATCTGAGGGACGGCACACAGATTGATGAATCTCCCTGCCTATGAAACACAGGGGTGACAGTTTATAGCTGGCCCAAGATTCAAACGCAAACTAGACAGCTTAGAGGTGAGTGTACATAATCTCAAGGCCTTCCTGCCAACCCCTTTTTTTAACCCTTACCAGTAATAAATTCAACTTGGATGTTGTTGATGCTAAAATATTACTTTTGTTTCCTGTGCTTCTTCAATTCTGTGCTGTGTTGTTTTGTTTGTCATCTCCAGAACCTCTACCAGGCTCTTTATGATTACGATGCTGCAGACAGAGATGAAGTGTCCTTCAGGGTAGGCGATGTGATCATGGAAGTGACAGCAATCGATCAGGGTTGGATGTATGGAACGGTACAGAGGACCATGCAGATGGGAATGCTGCCTGCAAACTATGTCGAGCCTGTGTAGGGAGTTTTCTGTAGTTTTATTTGTTACACATCTGCTGAAAGACAAAAAAACCGCCTCAACATTGTGCTTTAATCCACCTCAACTATTCCACTGTTTGTCCATTCTTCATAGAATTCTCTCATTAGTTGTGCAAAGGTGCATTTTTTTGTTTGTTTTTTTTTTGTTCACGTAATCACTTAAGATACTTAACATTCTTGTATTAAATACTAAAACGTATAGATAATAGTCTTTGATTTCTGTTGCTTGTACTCACTATGCGAAAAATATATAAGATGCATTATTATGCAAAATTGTGCGCCATTTAGTTATCGCAAACCTGTTGCTAAGAACCTTTTGCCGGTTTGTATGTGTGCATTGGCTCCTGGAAAAGTTGAACATGGTAGCAACAACTGGTGTGGGAATGTCACTCAGGCTAAACATGACACTGGTTTGCAGTATTTTAGCAAGAGGGTAGCGATGCTCGTGCATCGGGCCAATTGTCGAAGAAACAAGACTGAGCATTTAAGAATGCAGACCCGTGCCGGGGTATATAAATTAAAGTAGATGTGAGATTGAACCATTTATCTTGGTGTATACACATCCCTGGTGTTGGGCTAGCGGCTCGGGTGCCGGCTTAGGATCCTAGGATCCTGGGTTCGAATCCCGGTCGATTGTCGATTGCTGAATTAACGCCAGGGGGGTTGACTCAGCCTGTCATCCTTCCGAGGTCGGCTAATTTGAGTACCAGTTCACTGGTAATTCCCTGTTTGTCGTTAAAGGCGGCAAAAAGGGTTGGCGTCAGGAAGGGCATCCGGCCGTAAAACATTGCTTCAAAAAGGGGACCGAAAAACAACAACAACCACGGTGCCCGAAAAAGGCCAACCCCCGCCTTGCGGGGAAAAATGGCCTCTAAAGGTGGTTTTTTTATACACATCCACACACACTCGTAGAGCCTCTCCCTGTGCTTATGAAAGGGGTGAGATTAATAACAGATCTGCTGATGGTTGCCATGCAAACGCCACAGCCAGCCATTGCCTTACTTACAGTGCTGGCCCAATGGAGTTGTTTTGTTGCAGTATTTTTTTTTCTTCAAATCTTTCAGTCATGTGCTTTGTTTTGGATGGTGATGTCGAATTAATAAAGTGGGTGAAAATGGTTCTAATTGTACAATTGTATTACCTTCTACCATTGATGATATGTAAATTGCTGATTGATTATATTTTCTATCACTTGCTGCTTCTTCGTTTCCATCTCGATGCGTTGCTCTCAAAGTTGGGTGTTGGGTGGCCTGTTTGGCATTTCCTTTTGAGCACATGATGTTGGGATCCCAAATGTTTATTTGCCCCTTAGTCACTGTGGAAGAAATATAATGGATTACCCTTTACTGTGTGCCAATGGCTGCTTTATGGAGCACGCTCCGATATTCAGTGTCCATGTAGCTGGTACTTGGAATCGGTGTTTCAACCACTTGGATTTTGTGCATACAAGTACTTTTTTTTTGGCATAAAGTACAAAAGGTGCACACAAGTAACTTTAACACAAGAGACCATTTGGCTCATCTTGCCTATGATGTATCACACCCTATTTATCCAATCTATTTGTTTAATGACTCTTGCGGAGAGAGAGCAGGGGAGGTGTGGGGAGGAGAATGGAGAGACAGGACATCACCTTGTGATATATACAGGGTTAAAAGCAAACTGTAAATGGAATAAGAAAGCATGATTTAAAAAGTTTTTGTAATTGTTCATGTTAATATATTTTCATTTCAGATGCTGAAACTGATTGAAAATGGTGACAGTTGAAGAAAAGGCTGACTGTGTTATGGATAGCAGAAGTCAATTACAGCTGTGAGAAGCAAATTCACTGCTCAATACAGGAAAGATGCACCACATAGGAACTACATTAGCAATTGTATGAAAAAAAAAAAATTGGACTAGTGAATGACAAATCATGATCTAGGAGGCCTCGCATCAGCATGGAGACTGGTCGTCATCCAGGAAGCATTTGAACGGAGTCCACAAAAGGTGAACTAAAAGTCACGTCATCAAATTCAAATTGCATGAACACGTTTACCAGATTCAGGTAGTTCAAATGTTACAGGAAGATGGACTACCATGTAAGGTTGGATTTTTGTGAACAGACCAAATCAAAAATCCACAATTCCCCTGGGTTTCTTGATGCGTTGACATTTTCCACATCAGTGGCAAAATCAATCTCCACAATTGTCGCATTTTAAGGGGCAGATATACCTCAAGTGTCTGACAACATGAAAGAGATTGAATGAGAGCCAAATATCTGTCTGGTGTGCCCTGAGGGTCATGCGTCTTCCTGTTCTGTTTCTTTTTGAATAAGTAACAGTCAATGGTGAAGAATCACTTTAAAAATTCTACTAGCTGGATCTGGATCCGAATCTTCAAAATTGAATCGATTCTTCCTTGTCACACACAATCTGTCCACAAAGTTTCGTCCAAATCCATCCATAACTTTTTGAAATATCCCGCTATGTATCGTTTTTTGCCCTTTCTCCCAATGGTGAAGAATCACTTTTTAAAATTCTCGTAGCCGAATCCGGATCTTCACCAAAATCTAATAATTTCGTCCTTGTCACATTTCATCTCTGCCAAGTTTTGTCCTAAAACGTCCACAACTTAAGATATTTTGTTCACAGACAAACAGACAGGGGTGAAAACATAACCTGCATCCACCTTTGGTGGCAGAGGTAATTACCAAACCTTTGTTTTTGATTCAGAACTTAATATATCCTTTTAAATCAGAAAAAAAAGAAATGGCATTGACAAAATTATTGACACCCTCGACTTAATATTTGGTAGCACAGCCTTTCGACAAAATAACTGCAGTCAAGTGCTTCCTATAGCCATGAATGAGATTCCTCCACCTCTCTACTGACAGTTTGGCCCACTCCGCTTGTGCAAACTGCTCCAGTTCTCCCATATTTAAAGGTTTCCTTCTCCCAACTGCTGTTTTCAGATCTTCCCACAGGTGTTCAATGGGATTTAGATCTGGACTCATTGCTGGCCACTTCAGAACAGTCCAGCGTTTTCTCTTGAACCATTCCTGGGTGCTTTTTGAAGTGTGTTTGGGGTCATTGTCCTGCTGCAAGACCCATGACATTTGATGGAGACCCAGCTTTCTGACACTGGGTTCCACATTGTGCTCCAAAATGCCTTGGTAATCTCATGATTTCATGATGCCATGCACACATTCAAGGTACTCGGTGCCAGAGGCAGCACAGCAATCCCAAAACATCACTGAACTTCTTTCATGTTGGACACTAGGGAAGGTGTTATTTTCTTCAAAAGCTTCATTTTGTTTTCTGTAAACATAGAGATGATGTGCTTTACCAAAAAAGCTCTGATTTGGTCTCATCTGTCCACAGGACATTCTCCCAGAAGGATTTTTGGCTTGTTCAGGTGTGTTTTGGCAAACTCCAGTCAGGCTTTCTTATGTGTCTCTCTCAGCAGTGGGCTCCTCCTGTGTCTCCCACCATAGAAGCCCCTTGAAGCAGGTTTTCTCTTGTGGCCACGTCCAGAGAGGTTGGCTACAGTGTCATGGATCTTAAACTTCCTGATAACATTGTGTATGGTGGACGCAAGAACATCATGGTATCTGGAGGTGGACTTGTAGCCTTGAGATTGTCCATGCTTGGCTACAATCTTGTGCATGACCTCCTCAGACAATTCTCTGGTATTCTTTCTTTTCTCCATGCTCATTGCGGTACGCACAGTGACACAAAACAGCAGAATGACTCCTTTTCTCGATTCAAACTGGTTGAATGAGTGGTTTTTATATTGCATGTACCTGCAACTCACCACAGGTGAGTTCAATTCTAAAGTAAAGGAGAATCACCTGCTTGAAATCTAATTATTTCTAACAACTTCTAAAAGGTTCCAATAATATTGTCCGGGCCATTTTAGGATTTCTGTGTGGAATAAGCTAATATTTAGTCATTTTTCAGCTTTTTTTGTTTTGTTCCATTGCAAACCAAATAAATACATATGTGGATACCAAAATATTTTTAATTTCAACAATTTTCTGGAAGAAATGGTGAATTATTTGAAAAAAGTGCAAGGGTGCCAATATTTTTGGCCACGACTATGTATGTGTAAGGCCTTGCTCTACAGCATAGGGGTGGATGACCAGGTCAAAATCACTTTTTTTTTTTTTCAAACACAGTGGTCAGTTTTGACAACAGGTGACAAAATTGACCATTGTATTCAAACAAATTTTTATTATAATCAGAGTGACAAGAGATTTCCAAATTGGAGACATATGTGGAGATGGTGGTATTTGTAAGTAGTTTGTAGCTTGATATAGTTTGGGAATTATATGATGATACATAGAGATTCTGGAAACAAAAATGTATTTTTCTCTGAATTACATAAACATCTGGTCAACATCATCTGGGCATCTGGTCATAAACATCAAATCTGTTTCTGGTGTTTGTTCCCCCTCCATCCCTTCCCTTACCTCAAATGGCTACACAGCTGACACTGCACGTGAGAAAGCCGAAAGTCTCAACTCTGTGTTTGCCTCAAAATCTTGTGTCCCAAACCCATCTCTCTCTGTTCCCACCTTACCCAGTCGAACCCAGCTGCTCCTGGACTCTGTGTCCTTCTCTCCTGACAAGGTGGAGAAGTTTCTGTCAAACCTTGACTGATTCTGAAACTGGACCAGACAGCATCAGCCCACGAATCCTAAAATCCTGCTCTGCCGCTCGATCTCACCCTCTCTCTTTTGTCTTCGCCCTCTTTTGCTCAAGTTCATCTGCCATCATCTTGGAAATCAGCAAACATTACCGCTTTACACAAAAAGGTGCAAAAACAGATCCTTGCAACTACAGACCAATCAGCCTGCTCCAAATTATCAGCAAAGTCATGGAATCCATCATTGCTTCAGATATCAAATCCTTCCTCTTCTCCAATGGCTTGATCTCTGATCATCAATTTGGAATCAGACCAGGTCATTCTACTCTGGACATGCTGCTTCTGCTGTCTCAACAATGGATGGAGGTCCTCAATGCCAAACAGGAAATCAGAGCTGTCTCCCTTGACATATCGCGTGCCTTCGATACGGTCTGGCACTCAGCTCTGTTCACAAAACTCTCCTCCGATGGTATCCATGGAAATCGCCACGCATGGCTTGCGGACTTCCTCTTCGGTTTTAGTCGATGTGTGGCCCTGAATGGATTTCTCTCATCTCCCCTTCCTGTTCAGACTGGAGTTCCCCAAGGCAGTGTTCTGGGCCCTGTGCTTTTTCTGGTCTTCATCAATGATCTCTCTGACTCAGAGAGGATTTTCCAATCTCTTTCCTGATGACTCCACTCTCTGCTGCTCCATTCCTCATCCCTCAGATCGGCAGTGTGCAGCCACCTCGCTCTCTGCAGACCTGGACAAAATCAGACTGGTCAAACAAGTGGAACATGTCTTTCAATCCTGACAAATCTCACACTCTCACTATGTCTCTCCGAAAAGACCGACTGGACAACCCTCCCATCTACTTTCTCAACAATCCTCTCCAAGAGGTTCTGTCTCGAGCTTTTGGGTCTCACTATCTGCCATGATCTTTACTGGGAAAACCAGATTTCCAAGCTGGCCTCCAAAGCCAGTCGCCGACTGGGCATCCTCCGTCGTGCAAAGTCCTTCCTTGGCACACCTGAGCTCCTCACCACATACAAGGCTTTCATCCGCAGCTCAATGGAATACTGTTCTCTCCTCTGGGCCGGTGCTCCTGCCTCACACCTAGCTCGGCTTCACGCTGTTGAAACCAAAGCTTTCAGAATCATTTGAATCTCCCGCGATGAAGTTAACTCCAAGGGCCTTTCACTCACTCACCTCAGGCAGGTTGGTGGTCTTTGTCTTCTACCGACTCCTCTCCGGCCTAGCTCTCTGTGCTCTGTCCCCCAAATATTCCTACAGGTCGCACAAGATCTGCCAGCAACCCTCTTATGGTTAAACTGCCAAAATCAAGACTCTATGCTCACCTTCACTCTTTCATTCCTCTTTTTTCCCGCCTCTGGAACAAACTCCCTCACTCTCTTCAATCCCACTCCTCCCTCCAGGTCTTTAAAACAGCTGTTCACCACCATCTCTTATCATCCCCCATCCAAAATCTTGATCTTTTCTACCCCCGCTAATTCACCCCAGATCCACTCTTTTGAAATTCCAACTTCTTTCCTGGAAGTCCTTGCAGTGTCCATGCCTTTTATACCTCTTCCACCACGCCTCCTCCCCCCAAGCTCCTCCCACAGATCTCTCGATGTCCCTGCTCTCAAATGTTGTGTTTGTATCCTTCCCCCTCTCTCCCCATCTTGTCTACCGGTCCCCTTATTATATGGTTTATGTGTCTGTTTGACTTTTTGTTTGATTAATGTTAGCTCTTTCACGAGCCTCGATCTTGTATACAAAAAAAAAACATGGAACGTTATAATTTTTGCCAAATTGGAATGATTTATTAAATGTTAACACATCAACAGTTTGGGAACATTTATATTAAAGTGTAGAAAATTAAATTTCTCTTTACTGGCAACGAATTAGATAAGAGTGGAAGAGATATCAATAACCTGAAAATGACACTGTTCTGTCAATACCGGTATTGTGGTGATGTTGATGTTCCGAATCACCTATGACAGACGGTACTATGTGACTATGTCACACCCTTTGTTGCCTCGGCCACTGTCACTGAATGCCTGGTTATTTAGTCCACAATCTGTCCAGACAGATTGCAACAAGTTTCAGCATTAGAGCCGCATGCTGGAGTGCATACCTATCTCGATACATAGCACTAGCAGTTAGCTCAATGGTGCCTGGTCTGACATCCACAGGAGCTTCTCTCAATATAGGCCTTTGGAATTGGTGGGATTTGAGTGCACATTATGGCCAGCCAAGTTGGACCCGTTGACCAACCTCCACACACGGATGGATCCTCAGTGACCACAACTGGAATACTTGATTGTAGCCAAATTTTGGCTTGGTAGTTTGGCCAGTGTAACTGGAGTGAGTCATCTGTTGGGGGATTGTTGTTGAGGGATCGGAGTCATCTGTTTATCATTTCAAAAGATTTCTTGCCTTTGGCAAACACATCACACCTACCCTTGTTCACACCCATAAATGGATCTGGTGCATTATATAAGCGACAAACGAACTCCTCTATCTGTTCAAAGCTTCGATCTTGACCTTGGAGTCTATCCATCTGGCAGGTGTGGATGCTCAACATACACTTTTAAAGCTGCCTTTTCCTGCCAGATACACCGGTCGCCATCTAGCATAGTTTGTTTGATCGTACGCTATCCATGGAAGCATTGCTGCCAAAGCATCCAAATGAAGCTGCCAGTTTCTTCTCTCCATTTGTTCTAATAGTAAGGGAAACATATGAAAATCTGTTAACTAAATTGTTACCAAAAAATTTCTTCACCAATATGTTTGTAAAGGTGTGTAATAACATGTGTTAAAATGTTGAAGGTCAACTCCCGTGGGAAACCCAGAAAAAAGCTGTTGAATTCGGGTACCGAAAAATTATTTTCGAGAATTTTTATTTTTTTTAATCGGCCCTTAAGTAACTTATGAGGGGTCAAATAAGGGTTTTTCATGATTCTGAGTTGATTGTTAACATTTATATTTCACCACAGACACTCCTTTGTGGAAAAATAATTTCTAAATATATCTCATTTTCTACTTTGCAGGACATGGAGTCTAGCAATATGGATGAAGACGTTACTCCACCTGTGCTCAATTGCTTCATCTGTGCACGCTCGGATACACCAGCTGAAAGGCTCATACAGGCAACTCCAAAGGGATACTCAACTTTATTGAAACAAGCAGAAACTGTCGAAAATGTTACTGTTGTGGAACGTATGAAGGAGGCTCAAAAGGAAGGAAAACTGAGGTACCACCAGAAGTGTAAAAATGATCTGTACAACAACTTTGTTGCAACCACCAAGAAGTCAGCTCAAGCATCAAAGGCAGAGAAAGAGTCATCAAAGTTGAAGAGAAGACGCACTACTTGTGAGTTCAGTTCATCAACTGGCTGCAGTTCTAGAAGATCACAGTCAGTTGACCTCCTGTATAAGGATGTATGCATTCTTTGCAACCAACCAGCCCAGCTCTACAAAAATAATCCAGCACAAGCTAGAAAGAAATAGAGTGCCAGATAATTTGACTGCAGATACACTGAAGGCAAGCTTGCTGAAGACAGCACGGAGTCGCGGGGATGACTGGGGCACTGAAGTCACTGGACGCCTGGAAGGGATCAACGACTTGGTAGCAGAAGAAACACTGTACCATTTGCGATGCAAACTTATGTTTGCGAGAGGTTACAGTTTGTCCAAGACTGATGAGGAAGGAAAAAGGAAGAGAGGACAGAGGAGTATTGATGAGGAGCGAGAGGCAGTTTTTATTGAATTCTGCGAATGGTTAGACTCAGAATTAGAGCATGGGGTAATGAACATGGACCAAGTCCATGAAAAGCTGCAGGAGTTTGATCAGTCACCAGAGAAGAGCCTTTCTTATTCAAAGCATTGGCTAAAGATAAAACTTCTAGAGAAATACGAAGACACCTTGTATTTCACAACACAGGAAAGAAGGGCAGATGTACTCTGTCTCAAAGATGGCACCGACAATATTCTGCGAGAGCATCATGCTAATCTTGACCATGGAGATGAGAAGACTCAGATCATAAAGACGGCACTCAAGTTCATATCCAATGATATTGCCTTGATTGATTTAGGTCCAAAGTCATACCCCACCACACACAGTATGACTGACATCGATAGTCAGCTGACACTTGTTCCTGCAAGCCTTCAGATGTTCTTGAGACCGATTGTCAAGACAGACGAAAGAGTTGCCGTTTGGGGGCAGAATTTTATTAAGGCCTGTCGACCTCGGTCTGGAGTATTGCCACACCAAATGGGGCTTGCCATACAACTTGATCATAGATTTGGGTCAAAATGGATGCTCAACAAGTTCTGGGATACACTGAGTCTTACACGGAGACACAAAACTACAAATACTGCTTCCTTAATAGTAGGAGTGGAGATGATGTTCCAGATACTTCTGGCACTCTTGACACCATTGTGGAGGAAACCGATGAACAGATCAATGATGAGGTTGCGGTTGATGCTGCGCTTGAGGATCAATCAGTGATGACAGCCAAAGTGCCAGCCAGTGAAAGTGAATTGTCAAGTAATGATCAGGTGGTCTTTATGGAGGTTGGGGAAACAAACAATGCAGTCACTCAGTTTGTTGGAGACAATATAGATTTAAACATTGTCTCTATTCACGGAAACACTCCCTTTCACTCAATGGGTTGGATCGAATGGGTTGCAAGAAGAATGGGGTCACGTGCATCTCGGCCTGTGGAGTCTGTAATGGCATTACATGCAGAAACTGCAGTCATGATGTTGTTGAGTCTGAAGAAGACATAGACAATGACTGTTGAAACTTCTGACATTGTGAATGAGAAATAACTCGAGTATTATATATGTATGTGAAATAAAAGCTACTTTGTGTGTAAATGTAAAAATGAAAATATAAATGTTAACAATCAACTCAGAATCATGAAAAACCCTTATTTGACCCCTCATAAGTTATTTAAGGGCCGATTTAAAAAAATAAAAATTCTCGAAAATAATTTTTTGGTACCCGAATTCAACAGCTTTTTTTCTGGGTTTCCCACGGGAGTTGAACTTCAACATTTTAACACATGTTATTACACACCTTTACAAACATATTGGTGAAGAAATTTTTTGGTAACAATTTAGTTAACAGATTTGTGAAATATCTCATAAAATGCCCTTACTATAAAGGGATTTGCGAGTGGTTCGTGAAGATGTCTCGCCAGATTTTTCACCACCATCACATGTTATTGATTTGGAACTGTTTCTTTCTCAGTCTGATCAAGCGATTTGCAGAAGTCAAGTTACCGTAACAAGTGTTCTGAAAAATGGACACAGGTTGACTCCCATTGTATTTCAGAAATATTCATCAGATGTTCCAGAAGAACTGCTGAATCAGTGTCTCCTCATTTTCTTCTCGTCTCAATAACTTTTATAGAAATTCGAGCTTTTCATGCAGATGAACCAATCCTTAGGGTTTTCCCTACCTTTTTGCCCTGACAAAACAGGCAGAGGGTGAGATCTAACCAATATGTATACCGCTTCCGCTTCGACACCTTTACCTGCTTCACTCCAGGGCAGCAGTGGCGGATTAACCAATGGGCATCCTGGGCACGTGCCCAGGGCCCCGAGATTGAGGGGAAAATATATTTGCTATTAAGTATTAAAATGTTCAATAACCAGATCCACCACTATAATATTGTTGCGGTTCTCTACGCCGCCCTACTTCCCCTTACAGTCTTTTATGGGCTTGGCGGAACCGAGACTTGAGACGTCCATCTCGGACACACGCGGAGTAGGGTTTCGGGACCACTTCTCGCTCATACCTAATTCCCCGCGCTGCCCTGGGAGCGAGGAAACAAGCCTCGCACGAACCACGTGTGGTTTGAGTACGCCGAGCGGATTGCGTACACGTGGTCCGCGCAGTTATCTAGAGGTTGGAACCCGATTAGAGCGGTTGTGCTCGTGCCACGCTTAGTCAAATGAGGAAACCACAGGAACGATCGAATCAGGAAGAAAGGAAGAACAAAGGGTTTAATTATTTCCCACACGTATATACAAGGTTCAGGGACGCAGAGACACAGAGTAGCCTTAAACAGTCGTAACTAAATTCCCAGACAACAGGCCCGTCTCACTCTCACACAAGGAATTGCAGATGGGTAGGTGTTCCCCACGCGTCGATGTGGTCGTCCAGAGATGGTCCACATCCGGCTCTCCACGGCCCCGGCACGTCCCACGAAGATGGTGGCAGGTGAAGGCAGGGACTCTTGACGCGTCTCCCGAACAAAGCAGATGATGGGGCGGAACAGCAAAGGGCGGACTTTAGCGCGGCTGGCGATTACTCAGCCGTTCTCATTCACGCGTCTCAAAATGCACTGTATTCGGTTTATAAGCGCGTCTGGCTGCGCCCGCGTATATGTACAGTTCTCACACACGGCCAACTCCTCTTTCCATACACTCCGAGCTGGTTAGCGTGCGCGTTCTCGTGCAAGTTCTTTATAACGATCCTCTCTCGCGAGTCCTCAAGTTCATCAACTGCCACGAGTCCTTTGCATCGGTGTTCCCGTGCTAGTCCTATGTTCAACAGCTTTCACCGCTCATCAAATCCTGTTTGCCGTAAGTCCTCTCTCTTTGCTGCAGTCCTGTTGAGGGCTTTGCGCAGCGGGTCTTATAGCTACGCCCCCCGAACCTTCAGGAACTCACTCGACCCTTCTCACCATGCCCTGTGATGCAACGCCGCCGTCACCACCTCCGAGCTCTGATTGGCGGCTCGTGCTTACCGTCATCGCTTCTGCCGCTCTGCCTCGGTCCTCCTGACCTTCCCAGCCTGCCTCGTGTTAACTCGCCAAAAATGAACCAACGTTAACGCAAAAGGGATTGAGGCTACGGACGTAGGATTGTCGGTGACAGTAGGGCCTATTTTCTCCTGGCTCTTACTCAACGCAGAACTAACGATGGAAAGGAACTAAGCTTACAAATACTAAGACATAGGTATACTATCGCGAGGCTACATGTTGCTTGTGTGACTAACTATGGGGGGCAAATTTAACCTTTATTCGACTCACTTGACAGACTCAAAACCGCAACAATATGAAACGCTTCATTTTATATCCGTCAATCGCTTATCGCGCCAGCATACGGTAGCTCATCATTCATTTAAAAATGACAGGTTGTTGTGCCACCTGATTCGATATACCAATCGATCAGGGAAGGGATTCAACATGTATTGAATAGCAGACACTCAATAACGTCAATCGCGGGCAGAGCACAGATAATATATCCGACATGGTATCCACTCACCACAGCTCTATGATATGGAGGAACAACCGGCCGGTGAGAGTGTGTTTGCTGATGAGGCAATACGGCCGCCATATTGGGACTCCCAACGGTGGAAAGTTGCATAATAAGCAACGTGGAAAAAAATCACAGAACAGCATATTTTTAAATAAAGTGTGAGTTTTAATTTTTATAGGGCTTTTCATGTTGTGGTGATTACCCAGAGCATGTTTTTAAATAAAGTGTGAGTTTTAATTTTTATAGGGCTTTTCATGTTGTGGTGATTACCCAGAGCATGTTTTTAAATAACGTGAGTTTTAATTTTTATAGGACTTTTCATGTTGTGGTGATTACCCAGAGCATGTTTTTAAATAAAGTGTGAGTTTTAATTTTTATAGGGCTTTTCATGTTGTGGTGATTACCCAGAGCATGTTTTTAAATAAAGTGTGAGTTTTAATTTTTATACGGCTTTTCATGTTGTGGTGATTACCCAGAGCATGTTTTCAAATAAAGTGTGAGTTTTAATTTTTATAGGGCTTTTCATGTTGTGGTGATTACCCAGAGCATGTTTTTAAATAAAGTGTGAGTTTTAATTTTTATAGGGCTTTTCATGTTGTGGTGATTACCCAGAGCATGTTTTTAAATAAAGTGTGAGTGTTAATATTGTTACGGTCCACGGATAAGATGTTGTTTGCCGAGCGGAGGCGCGGAGGCGCCGCGGCCGAACAGTTTTTCCCGACTCACCCGATCCCCTGAACGTTGGCCAGATCGCGCCACAGCTATTCAATGAGGGAAAAGACAAAGACGACACGGATGTGAAGAAGAGGAAGACGAAGGCAAAAAGGTTTGAAATACGATTACTATTTATTACTATTTACAGGCTCAAAGAAACCAAGGAGAAGGAAAGATAAGAAAATAATATAGACAGAGGGACGGACCAGAAGGACACAGTGAAAATCGCTAGCTTATCGATGCAGTCTTAATTAATTACCCAGGGACAAAACAAACAGAACAAACTCACGTACACCAAAAGGATGGAAAGGCAGGACTGGCGGGAGGTGGATGGCTGGAGGGAGAGGAAGGTCTGGAGCTGGCTGGAGCTTGATCCCACACGGGACGTCGGGCTGGACCTCGACGGCCGCCGATGCCACCGATCCTGTCGTGTGCGCGGGGTAACGGGTCGGAGCTGCTTGGTGGAGCCAAGCCAACGCTGCTGGTGGGGGGTCTGGCGTGACGGGTTCTCTCTCCCTCTCTCACTAACTCCAGGACTCTTTCTCTCTTGCTTAATCCAATCACTCCTCACCACCGCCAACTCAACGCAACCACTGACCACCACTGACGACCAACCCCCGCTCTGACCAAAACCACACAACTCAGCTCTCTCCAACTTCTTGCGCGCGCGCCTTTATAGCGCCTCCGGCGATTAAGCCGCCGGCCTTCAGGACACGCCCATTGGTGTGCTCACCTTGGCCCTGGTTGGTCGCGTGACCCTCTGGCTCCGCCCTTGATGACGACGGGCGGGCACGCCTTTCTTCCCCGACCCGGGCACATGTTCAATGGTGGTTTTGGAGCGAAAACAACCCACAGCTGTAACAAACTGGCAAACTGCCCAGTGCAGTTGGCAATGGAGACTTGGAGGGGATGTAGCTGGAAATTGAGGCTTGGCAATGGAAGTTTTGGGAGTGGGAATGGGGAATGAAAGGAATCTATCTATTTCACTTGGTGCAATGGAGTGTCATTTTAATGGAAGACAAGGCCTTACCCTGATACACATAATAAGGAAATAAACTACTGAACAAGGGTATTATAGTGTCCTTCAATGTATGCTTTATGGAATTAACTACCGGAACGCCCTTTGACCTTTATACACACTGGAGCAAGGAGGGCTCAGACTAAAGCATATTTCACAACAATTTACTATATAATACAACACAATCAAAAAAATACAATCCTCATATCCGCAACAATATTTTCTTATTGGGCTTTTCATGTTGTGGTGATTACCCAGAGCATGTTTTTAAATAAAGTGAGTTTTAATTTTTATAGGGCTTTTCATGTTGTGGTGATTAACCAGAGCATGTTTTTAAATAAAGTGAGTTTTAATTTTTATAGGGCTTTTCATGTTGTGGTGATTACCCAGAGCATGTTTTTAAATAAAGTGTGAGTTTTAATTTTTATAGGGCTTTTCATGTTGTGGTGATTAACCAGAGCATGTTTTTAAATAAAGTGAGTTTTAATTTTTATAGGGCTTTTCATGTTGTGGTGATTAACCAGAGCATGTTTTTAAATAAAGTGAGTTTTAATTTTTATAGGGCTTTTCATGTTGTGGTGATTAACCAGAGCATGTTTTTAAATAAAGTGTGAGTTTTAATTTTTATAGGACTTTTCATGTTGTGGTGATTAACCAGAGCATGTTTTTAAATAAAGTGTGAGTTTTAATTTTTATAGGGCTTTTCATGTTGTGGTGATTAACCAGAGCATGTTTTTAAATAAAGTGAGTTTTAATTTTTATAGGGCTTTTCATGTTGTGCTGATTACCCAGAGCATGTTTTTAAATAAAGTGTGAGTGTTAATATTTTCTTATTGGGCTTTTCATGGTGTGGTGATTACCAACATGGCAGCCGATGACTTCAGTGTTTTCAGCAAACCAATGATCCAGTTATATTTAGATGTGTGAATCCACTTCATATCCAGACGTGTACAATCAAGTCATTATTTACCACTTTATAATCATCATTGGCCAATTTTTTTATGGTAATCAATTGCAGTCAGATTTTATAATTGGCCCAGCACTTGACAGACTCAAAACCGCAACAATATGAAACGCTTCATTTTATATCCGTCAATCGCTTATCGCGCAAGCATACGGTAGCTCATCATTCATTTAAAAATGACAGGTTGTTGTGCCACCTGATTCGATATACCAATCGATCAGGGAAGGGATTCAACATGTATTGAATAGCAGACACTCAATAACGTCAATCGCGGGCAGAGCACAGATAATATATCCGACATGGTATCCACTCACCACAGCTCTATGATATGGAGGAACAACCGGCCGATGAGAGTGTGTTTGCTGATGAGGCAATACGGCCGCCATATTGGGACTCCCAACGGTGGAAAGTTGCATAATAAGCAACGTGGAAAAAAATCACAGAACAGCATATTTTTAAATAAAGTGTGAGTTTTAATTTTTATAGGGCTTTTCATGTTGTGGTGATTACCCAGAGCATGTTTTTAAATAAAGTGTGAGTTTTAATTTTTATAGGACTTTTCATGTTGTGGTGATTACCCAGAGCATGTTTTTAAATAAAGTGTGAGTTTTAATTTTTATAGGGCTTTTCATGTTGTGGTGATTACCCAGAGCATGTTTTTAAATAAAGTGAGTTTTAATTTTTATAGGACTTTTCATGTTGTGGTGATTACCCAGAGCATGTTTTTAAATAAAGTGAGTTTTAATTTTTATAGGGCTTTTCATGTTGTGGTGATTACCCAGAGCATGTTTTTAAATAAAGTGAGTTTTAATTTTTATAGGGCTTTTCATGTTGTGGTGATTACCCAGAGCATGTTTTTAAATAAAGTGAGTTTTAATTTTTATAGGGCTTTTCATGTTGTGGTGATTACCCAGAGCATGTTTTTAAATAAAGTGAGTTTTAATTTTTATAGGACTTTTCATGTTGTGGTGATTACCCAGAGCATGTTTTTAAATAAAGTGAGTTTTAATTTTTATAGGGCTTTTCATGTTGTGGTGATTACCCAGAGCATGTTTTTAAATAAAGTGAGTTTTAATTTTTATAGGACTTTTCATGTTGTGGTGATTACCCAGAGCATGTTTTTAAATAAAGTGAGTTTTAATTTTTATAGGGCTTTTCATGTTGTGGTGATTAACCAGAGCATGTTTTTAAATAAAGTGTGAGTTTTAATTTTTATAGGACTTTTCATGTTGTGGTGATTACCCAGAGCATGTTTTTAAATAAAGTGTGAGTTTTAATTTTTATAGGACTTTTCATGTTGTGGTGATTACCCAGAGCATGTTTTTAAATAAAGTGAGTTTTAATTTTTATAGGACTTTTCATGTTGTGGTGATTACCCAGAGCATGTTTTTAAATAAAGTGTGAGTTTTAATTTTTATAGGACTTTTCATGTTGTGGTGATTACCCAGAGCATGTTTTTAAATAAAGTGTGAGTTTTAATTTTTATAGGGCTTTTCATGTTGTGGTGATTACCCAGAGCATGTTTTTAAATAAAGTGAGTTTTAATTTTTATAGGACTTTTCATGTTGTGGTGATTACCCAGAGCATGTTTTTAAATAAAGTGAGTTTTCATTTTTATAGGGCTTTTCATGTTGTGGTGATTAACCAGAGCATGTTTTTAAATAAAGTGTGAGTTTTAATTTTTATAGGACTTTTCATGTTGTGGTGATTACCCAGAGCATGTTTTTAAATAAAGTGAGTTTTAATTTTTATAGGACTTTTCATGTTGTGGTGATTACCCAGAGCATGTTTTTAAATAAAGTGTGAGTTTTAATTTTTATAGGGCTTTTCATGTTGTGGTGATTACCCAGAGCATGTTTTTAAATAAAGTGAGTTTTAATTTTTATAGGACTTTTCATGTTGTGGTGATTACCCAGAGCATGTTTTTAAATAAAGTGAGTTTTAATTTTTATAGGGCTTTTCATGTTGTGGTGATTACCCAGAGCATGTTTTTAAATAAAGTGAGTTTTAATTTTTATAGGGCTTTTCATGTTGTGGTGATTACCCAGAGCATGTTTTTAAATAAAGTGAGTTTTAATTTTTATAGGACTTTTCATGTTGTGGTGATTACCCAGAGCATGTTTTTAAATAAAGTGTGAGTTTTAATTTTTATAGGACTTTTCATGTTGTGGTGATTACCCAGAGCATGTTTTTAAATAAAGTGTGAGTTTTAATTTTTATAGGACTTTTCATGTTGTGGTGATTACCCAGAGCATGTTTTTAAATAAAGTGAGTTTTAATTTTTATAGGACTTTTCATGTTGTGGTGATTACCCAGAGCATGTTTTCAAATAAAGTGTGAGTTTTAATTTTTATAGGACTTTTCATGTTGTGGTGATTACCCAGAGCATGTTTTTAAATAAAGTGAGTTTTAATTTTTATAGGACTTTTCATGTTGTGGTGATTACCCAGAGCATGTTTTTAAATAAAGTGAGTTTTAATTTTTATAGGGCTTTTCATGTTGTGGTGATTACCCAGAGCATGTTTTCAAATAAAGTGTGAGTTTTAATTTTTATAGGACTTTTCATGTTGTGGTGATTACCCAGAGCATGTTTTTAAATAAAGTGAGTTTTAATTTTTATAGGACTTTTCATGTTGTGGTGATTACCCAGAGCATGTTTTCAAATAAAGTGTGAGTTTTAATTTTTATAGGGCTTTTCATGTTGTGGTGATTACCCAGAGCATGTTTTCAAATAAAGTGTGAGTTTTAATTTTTATAGGACTTTTCATGTTGTGGTGGATTACCCAGAGCATGTTTTTAAATAAAGTGTGAGTGTTAATATTGTTACGGTCCACGGATAAGTATTAACAGACAGTATTAACAGACAAAGCAATCACAAGTATGTCGGCAAAAAACAAACATTTTATAAACTCATGTTCTAATATGCAAATGACTTGCAACGTCATTGGTCAGATGCCAGTTTCCGTTAGAATCCACAAGCATTTAAAAAACATAGGGGCAATACCCCTGGCGCTCACCTGGCAGAATAAACAGTATACTGCACCGACTAAAGGTATTTTAAACCAATTTCAATGGTTGTTGGAAGACAGGGCAGCATGTAGAATCATACTAACATAATCATAACACTTTAAACAAACAAAGAAAAAAACACCTATTTTGGGGGGCAACCCCCTCCCACCCCGTATACCTCCTCAGACCCTAATTTTTCGAATGCCTTGAACAAACATTGGTACATCACGGGTGATGAAGGTTGTGGTGAAGTTTCATTGAAATTGCGTGTGTCGTTTCTGAGAAGAAAGCAAATACGTATTATGGGAGGCAACCCCCCTGCAAACCCCCAAAGGGGCAGATTTTTTAAAATGCTTTGAACAAGCTTTGGTACATCATGGGTGGTGAAGGTTGTGGTCCAGTTTCATCGAAATGGTGTGTGTAGTTTCAGAGGAAAAAGCAAGTTCCTATTTTGGGGGGTCAAACCTGGACCCACTTTGACCCCAGTAAACACCCTTCGACCGTAAAAAAATTTATGCCGTTAACAAACTTTAGTCACATCATAACAACAAATTGTGCCAAATTCGGTCGCAATCCCATCAGCGGTTTAGGAGAAGAAGTTGCAAATGTTTAAACTATAGAGGAATATTTTAAGGAGAAAGAGAAACGACAAACGATGGTGACAGCTTTGCGTTCGACAAACATGGCTGCTGGATCACCGACATCAAAAAAAGCAAGGACCAATGAGGTGGTGGACAGACAATACCTGCCAAACCATAACATGTGGTGGATGGTCTTGTACTACTTCAACATAATGTGGATTAGCATCACTCCAGAAGTAAACATTGTGTGGAGATAACTCAGGTAAACAGCACACTCATCACTAAACATAACCTTTGACCTTTTTGGAATTGTATCAAAGTGCTGCAGCATTCTGTCACGAGCTGTCAACCTTTTTTCATGATCTGCATCTGATAATTCACAATTGATAGTTGGTTTATATGGTTTCATATGAAGGTCTTCTTTCATTGTGTGACGTAACGATGAATAGGAAACACCCAAATGGGTACCGGCTTTCCAAAACGCTCCTTGAAGTCTTCTTGCACCTGTTTCATCATCCTGATTGTGTTTCTCCTCTTGTGGTACCACACCACTGCTATGAGCCACTCTTCCACCGTAAATGGACTGGTGTCCGCCATATTGGTTTAATGTATTATTTGTATTATCTGAAAAAAGAAAACAATATAAAACGTGTTATAAACAAATGTTGTATGAGCAGCTACAACCGTGGCCTTAGACTTATGACTCATCCTGGAGGTATTAATGCATTTTTATGCATGTGTGTTTTTGGGGATGATGTGACCTAAATTGTTTTTTGTGCCCAGGACCCAGAAAATCTTAATCTGCCTCTGCAGAGCGGCCATCTTCTGTAGGGCTATCTTCTATTCAATGTGAATCTCTGAAGATGAAAAGGTATTGTTAACGTGTTTAATTGAACATAAACGTTCAGGAATAGAGAATTATTCAGATTTGTCCACTTGTTATGTTGGGGACACTTCATTCCTTTCCTGAAATTAACACTTTTAACTTTGAAAAGTGAAATCGAGAAAAATAGGATTTTGCCTTTCAAATTCCTACACACAAGAGATGTGCTCAATCTAATGCGGCTACAGCACAGACATTTTTTTTTTTAAGCATGCGAATTGTAGATGAAATGGTGATTGAAAATAAAAAATTGTCATTTTTGACCATATATGGTGAAAACTTATACTCAGTCCAAAAATATGCAAATTTGAGCTCGGCACCCACTGCAGTTGTGTAGTTAAAGTGTACATTACCATGTAGCTCAGCATGGTATTCCGAAGATATTTGGCATGGTTGGCAGCTTCTAACAAAAAATGCCATGCTACATGCTTTTTTGGCCCGTTGGCCTGGCCGGCTGCAAAGCGAGCGCTCGACGTAACGGTTGATATGGAACACGTGGCTTGGCAAGCGATAGCAAGCTTATTGGTAACCAGCAAAAAGCCCGTCGAATATGATGGGTTGGAGCAGTTTATTCGACGGTGCAGCCTCGTGAGCGTGTCAAAGTATGAAGCCTTGGCCTAGTGTCAGGTGACCTCATTACCTCCGCTTCGCCAACAAAGGTGGATGGAGGTTATGTTTTCACTCCTGTCTGTTTCGTTTGTTTGTGAACAAAATATCTCAAAAATTTGTGGACGGGTTCGGACGAAATTTGGCGGAGATGTAGCGTATGAGACAAGGACGAAATGATTAGATTTTGATGAAGATCCGGATTCGGATCCGGCTACGAGAATTTTTAAAGTGATTCTTCACCATTGGGAGATATGGAGGTATGCTCTCTACTGTCGTACTGAGTGACGTGCTGGTGTCTACTTTATGCTTTCTCCATATGAATGTACATACTTGATTCATCGCCTATCGACTATCGCCTATAAATGTCACGTTTGCAGCTATATTTCTTGAAATTAAATATTGTTCACTATGACATACGATTTTAGTTTATTGTACTTTATAATATATCCTGTAAAACGTGAGATTTTACGTCGGTCAAATGTGGCGCTGTAGGCGGCGGTTTCCAATAAGCGGTGTTTTCTAAATGGCCCTGTTTAGATTCTAGTTTAGCGTGACGTCACCGTCTTGATCCGATTCGGAAATTAAATTTAAACTAACGTACGTAATTTGAATATTATTTATGTTTAACAGAAATAATTGTTAAAATAGTATTTAAAACTACCACCTGAGACAGGACAGGACGGACAGTGTGGTTATGGCGCTTTCTTTGTCGTCGCAGTTTCTACTACAGCCATCCGTGAAACAGCGTTTGCAGGAGCAATTTCCTAGTCCAGAGGTGAAATCACAGGACATTTGTCATGTGTATAGATTGATTTGTTTACAGATCTACTGGAATCTTAATGTACTGCGCTCCTATAAATAACTGGCGATTCTTTTAAATTATGAGCCAGTCCTTAATGAAGACCACTCTGGTGCTCAACCTCATACCTGGTTGTCCTCTTACCATCTCTGCTCTGCAGGTTGTCATCATTATTTGTGATTTGGATTATTCCAACTAGGTATAGTTTATATACAGTATATATATTTTGATGGTTTGTTTTACTGTAGATGCTCGAGGCATTACTATGTACGTTGCCACTACCTCCTTCAATGACTTGTGTGCGGGTAGCTGCAGGACACACACACTGCCAAGCTGCTGCCACTTTGCAGGAACACCTGCGCCAGGTAACAACATGGCCATCCTATTTCATTTCTATACAGAAGCTAAGACTCATGAAAGAGCTTGATCGCATGAGCTGGAATGGCATTTACACTGATAATATGCAATATCGTATTTAAACAACTGTGGAGCAACTTTAATGAGAATTTAGATGTTTTATATAATTATGGGGACAACATGATAGAGTGGAGGTCCACCACCCAGGTCAAAAATCCCATAGAGACCAGTAGGACAATTATTTGGGTCTCTATTGGAAATCTCGGTTTCTTTTGCTTTGTACAGGAACCACTAAAGTTTCCAGTAAAGATCAAACCAGATTCCGTTGAAACCAATAGAAACCATTAGATGCAACTGGTCTGAAACCCATATAAATCAATAGGAACCTTTAAGTTCAACTGTTCCTGTAGAAACCATTAGAGTTAATTGGTCTGAAAACCCATAGACCAACCAATATCATTTAATTCTATTTTGGTATGACCGAGTTGTTTTGGACAGAGGAACTGGGTCTGATTCCTGATCTGGGAATGAACTTTTCCCACATATGTCGATTGGTTATTTTCATTCCTGTTCATTTATATATTGGTCCCCATTTGGTCCCATTGACCTACCGGTTTTATTTTGGTATTTTCTACTGGTCCGGTATTTCACTTTCCTTACTCTTCACACTCTTCCCAGTTTAATAGATCCTACTGGTCCAATCTCCTATGGAATTTGCCCTTTTGGTTTTCTATGAGATTTTCGACCTGGGCATGCTGAAGGAATGAAGGGAAGAGTGTGATTGGACCAGATTCTGGGAGACAATGCTCTTGGTGAGAGAAAACTGTGACAAGTGGAAAGATTGTATTTGGGGAGAGGAACAATCAAGGTGCGGCCTTATGTTCCATTGGGATGAAAAGGATAAGTGAAGTGAACAATCAAGGTTCTGGCAGGAATTTTTTTGCGCAGCAATAGTGTATGGTGCTCATATTTGAACTATCTAGCCTGGGGTCATTTCCCAACAAGAGTATAAACTTTCATCCTGGTGTTTTACAGCTAACTATAAATGGTCACACTGGTGTCACTGTGGCGGACACGAAAGCCCACTGGCGTGGTGACATCATTCCGCGCACCAAGTGGGCGGCGGCCACGCCCCAGGGGTAGGCGTGGCCTGAGGATATACACGGGGCGCGCAGCCCGGAGCGCGCTAGTGTTACAGTGAGCTCCTGAAATAAAGACGCTTATAAGTTACCGCTTGTCCGCTTCCTCCTTGCTCGCAAGCAGCGCGCGTAACGCCACGCTTTACTGGTGACCCTCGACGTTGGATCTGCTGGAGCGATCCTTCCACACACGACGCCATTGCCATGGCCAACTTCATCAAACTTCCCGAATTTTGGGAGGCCCAGGCCGAAGTCTGGTTCGTCCAAGCCGAAGCCCAATTTCAGCTTCGGCGCCTCACCGGCGACGACACGCGCTACTGCCACGTCGTCGCCTCCCTCGGGCCCGGCACGGCCGCTCGAGTTGTGTCCGTCCTTCGCCACCCACCGGACGGCCACAAGTACGAGGCACTCAAGCGGCTACTCCTAGCCACGTTCGGCCTCACGGACGACGCACGGGCCGACCGCCTCCTGGATCTCCCCGAGCTCGGCGACACGCGCCCGTCGGTCCGAATGGACCATATGCTGTCACTGTTGGGCGACGAAGCCCCCGGTTCTCTATTCCGGGCGCTTTTCCGTCGCCAACTTCCAGCGCAGGTTCGCCTCGCGTTGGCCGGGACCGTGCTAACGGAACCCCGAGCATTGGCAGCCGAGGCAGACAGGTACTTTACGGCCGTCACGGACCTCGAGGCTGATGCTGCTGATGATGCTGATCCACAGCATCAGCTTACACAGCATACGCAGCATGCTGATACGCACCTCGTGACCGCCGCCACGCCCCGCCCACCGCCGCGGCGAAAACCGCCACCGCGGGGAAACCCGCCAACTCCACCGGCCTGGCGGAGCCAGCCGCGCTCCTCCAGCTCCACCACCTGGTGCTGGTTCCACGCCAAGTTCGGCCACGAGGCTCGGCAGTGTCATCCGCCATGCTCCTTCAACAGGTCGGGAAACGCCCGGGCCGGCGCTCAATAGTGGCGATGAGCGCCGGCCGTTCGAGCAGCCTGCTGTTCAAAACGGACACCTTATCCGGGCGCCGTTACCTGTGCGACACGGGAGCGCAGGTGAGTGTCGTTCCCGCCGGTACGTCAGACAAGCACGCCGCGGGCGGGGGCACCGCGCTGCTTGCCGCGAACGGGACGCCCATCCGTACGTACGGAAAACGCTGCCTCTCTCTGCGGTTCGGAGGGCAGGTTTTCCGATGGACGTTCGTCACCGCCGACGTGCCCATGGCACTGCTTGGCGCGGACTTCTTGTGCGCTAATGGGCTCCTGGTCGACGTAAAGCGCAGACGTCTTGTCCAGGCCGAGACGTTCAGCTCGCTCGCTTGTGTGCTGCCCAGCTCGTCGAGCAGCTCAACGAGCGGCTTGCCAAGCGGGTTGGTTCCGGCCACGTTGATCTGTATGCTTCCGGCAGCGGACGCATTCACCCGCCTCCTCGCCGGCTTCCCGGCCCTCACGCGGCCCACCTTCTCGGCGGGGGCCATCAAGCACGGGGTGGCCCATCACATCCCCACCGTCGGGCCACCGGTCTATGCCCGGGCACGCCGCCTCGAGCCGACGAAGCTGGCGGTGGCAAAAGCGGAGTTCGCTACCCTGGAGCGACTCGGCATCGTTCGGCGCTCGGAGAGTGCTTGGGCGTCGCCGCTGCACATCGTGCCGAAGCCCGGCGGGGGATGGCGACCGTGCGGGGACTATCGCCGTCTCAATGACGCCACCACTCCCGACCGCTACCCCGTCCCCCACATTCAGGACTTTTCCGCCTGTTTGGCGGGCATGTCCTTATTCTCAAAGGTGGACCTCATACGCGGCTACCATCAGGTCCCCGTCAGGCCGGAGGACGTCCCGAAGACGGCGGTCATCACGCCATTCGGACTCTTCGAGTTCCTGCGGATGCCCTTCGGTCTGAAGAATGCGGCTCAGGCGTTCCAGCGACTGATGGACAGCGTCCTGCGCGACTTGGATTTTGTCTACGTCTACCTGGACGATATCCTCGTCGCCAGCGCGTCCCGCGAAGAGCACCTACGCCACCTCCGCACGCTCTTCGAACGCCTGGGGCAGCATGGCCTGATTGTGAACCCCGCAAAGTGCCGGTTCGGCGTCGCCGTAATCGATTTTCTGGGGCACCGTGTCACCAGGCACGGAGCCGTCCCCCTGCCGGCCAAGGTGGAGGCGGTGAAGGGGTTTCCGCGCCCCCACACGATCAGAGGGCTGCAGGAGTTCCTGGGCATGGTGAACTTTTACCATCGGTTCCTGCCCCGTATCGCCCAGCTCCTGCGCCCCCTGCACGAAGCTCTCCGAGGTAAGCCGGGCAAAGGCGACGTTACCTGGACCGAGCAGATGGACACGGCGTTCACGGGCGCGAAGCTCGCCTTGGCTAACGCCACCATGCTCGCGCACCCGGCGCCCGATGCACCGATCGCCCTCACCACCGACGCCTCGGACTACGCGGTGGGCGCGGTGCACGAGCAATGGGTGCGTGGAGCTTGGCAACCGCTGGCGTTCTTTAGCCGGCAGCTTCGCCCGCCCGAACGCCGTTACAGTACCTTCGACCGCGAGTTGCTCGGGCTTCACTTGGCGGTCAGGCACTTCCGCCATCTGCTCGAGGGCCGTGCGTTCACGGCCTTCGTCGACCACAAGCCGCTGATCTTCGCGATGGGCAAGGTCACCGAGCCGTGGTCGGCCCGGCAGCAGCGTCGCCTCTCGGCCGTGTCCGAGTACACGACGGACATCCGGCACGTCGCGGGGAAGGACAACCCGGTGGCGGATTGCCTTTCCCGGGCCGTCGCCCACGCAGTCCATCTCGGCATCGACTATGCCCGGATGGCAGCGGACCAGGCCGCTGACCCCGACGTCCAGGCCTTGCGGACCGCCGTCACGGGCCTCCGCGTCACCGAGGTGCCATTCGACGGCGCGGGCGCGGCCTTCTTGTGCGACGTCTCCCTCGGGCGGCCTCGCCCCATCGTGCCCGCGGGCTGGCAGCGCCAGGTGTTTGACGCCATCCACGGCCTGTCCCACCCGGGCGCGAGGGCCTCCCAAAGGTTGATCGCCGACAAGTTCGTCTGGCATGGCCTCCGGAAGGCGGTCCGCGGCTGGGCCAGGACGTGCCTCGCGTGCCAGCGCGCCAAGGTGCACCGGCACCCCCAGGCCCGGTTGGCCCCGTTCACGGTGCCGGAACGCCGGTTTGACCACGTCCACGTGGACTTGGTGGGACCTCTGCCCCCCTCGCGGGGTTTCACCCACGTCCTCACCATGGTGGACCGCACCACCCGGTGGCCGGAGGCCGTGCCCTTGGTGTCGACGACGGCGGCGGACGTCGCGCAGGCTTTCATCGCCACCTGGGTCGCCCGGTTCGGCGCCCCCTCAGACATCTCGTCCGACCGCGGCACCCAGTTCACCTCGGAGCTCTGGGGGCGGTCGCGCAGGGGCTCGGGGTCCGGCTGCACCGAACCACGGCCTACCACCCCCAGGCTAACGGCCTGTGTGAGCGATTTCACCGCTCATTGAAGGCCGTGCTCCGGGCCACCCTCCGCGACGGCGGCTGGGTCGACAGGCTCCCCTGGGTCCTGCTGGGCCTCCGGACGGCGCCCAAGGAGGACCTGCGCGCATCCGCGGCGGAGTTGGTCTTCGGGCAACCGCTGCGGGTGCCGGGCGAGTTCCTCCCCGACTCCACGGCACCATGGTCCGCGGCACAGCAGCGCTCCGCTCTGCAAGAGACCGCCCAGAGGTTCGCCCCGGTGCCAACGGCATGCCACGGGCACCCACCGACGCACGTCGCCCCGGAGCTTCGCACGGCGGAGTACGTCTTCGTCCGCCACGATGCCCACCGGACACCACTGCGGCCCCCGTACGACGGGCCTTTCCGCGTGCTGGAGACCGGGGCGAAGCACTTCACCCTGGATATCGGCGGTACTCCTGACCGCGTTTCTGTAGACCGCCTCAAGCCGGCCCACCTCGACGTGGACCATTCACCGCCAGTGGCCCGACCCCCGCGTCGGGGCCGCCCCCCTGCGGGCGGACCCCCAGCACCGCCCAGCCACGCCGCCCCCCGGTCCTACACCCATCCCAGGGGCAGCCAGGGGCATCCCACCTGGCATCCCTGCACCCCGGACGCCGCCGATCGCCAGGGGGCTGGTGGCCTCATCCGTCATCCGTCTGCCCCGCAAACTGGCCCTCCAGGTGCGTGGGAATTCTGGGGGGGGCGCGTGTGGCGGACACGAAAGCCCACTGGCGTGGTGACATCATTCCGCGCACCAAGTGGGCGGCAGCCACGCCCGAGGGGTAGGCGTGGCCTGAGGATATACACGGGGCGCGCAGCCCGGAGCGCGCTAGTGTTACAGTGAGCTCCTGAAATAAAGACGCTTATAAGTTACCGCTTGTGCGCTTCCTCCTTGCTCGCAAGCAGCGCGCGTAACGCCGCGCTTTATCACCATGATAAAGTAAGTGTGTGCAATATCACCCTTATTAAAGAAATTAGAAACCACGTTAAAATAATTTGATGGCATTTAAAAGATACTGGTACCGCTGGTACCGCTTTGCGGGGAAAAATGGCCTCTAAAGGTGTTTTTTTTTTTTTTTAAGATACATTTGAGAAAACAGAATCTATTCACATTTTCTACCACACAAAATGAGTCAATGAATTTTGTGTGCAGTCTGCAGCTTTTGATAATGCACGGGATTGTGCAACGATGGACCACCCACAACTTCCCGATGTCCTCCTTGTTCCTGTTCTTGGGCCGAGGTAGGTTGTGCAATATGTTTGCTACTCCCTGATGACATCTATCCACCGGCCAACTTCCACTACTGTCTTAAGTTGTGCCGGTTGAGGAACCATGGTAAACTTTACAAGCAGCTAAGCAACAAATGAAATGCCAAAGTACCTGGATTGGTCAGGTGGCAATGGAAGAGTGAATGGAGGTAAGGTTAGCAAGAATTTGAATAATATTGCTGGCAATAAGGTAGCATGAGATGCTGGTAAACTCCTCTCTTGAAGGATTTGATAAAACAGCATGATTGGACCGACTCAGGAAGGCAATTCTACAGTTGAGAGAGAACTGGATTGAAGAAGTGGAATTGAGTGGAAACACCTCGATTTAGAGACGGTGATAAAGGTTTGGTTTGACAAGGTAGCCTAGAGGTACGTACCCTCATCTCGAAGCTGTCTAACCTGGGAATGAATCCCAACCCAGCTATAAACTGTCATCATGGTGGTTCACAGGCAAGGTGATTCATCAGTATGTGCCATCCCTCAGATGGATGTTAAACTGTGTGTCCCATTTTCTGATATTAGGTGGTTGACCAGCCTGGTGTTGACTTAACGTTAAGGTGCTTGGCATAAGATCTTAGGCTTAGGTTCTTGAGTTTGAGCCCTTGTCGTGCTGTTGAAATAACAGCAGATGGGTTGACTCAGCCTGTCATCCCTCTGAGGTCGGCAAAATGAGTACCAGCTCACTGGTAACAGGGGCACTGCATCAGCAGCACAGGTGCGCTTCTAGAAATGATGCAACCTGCAGCCACTGGCTGCATTATGAAACAACAAGAAGTTGGTGGACGTTAGAGATCTCAGAGTGTCCTTCGCAAAGAGGAGGTGAGCTATCGCCGGCACCCTGGCTAAATCACAAATTCCTGCACACTCAGTCGAGTGTCCTGCATCAGAGTGGTGACATATTTCGGATTGTAACCCTAGCCAATGAAATTCATTTGGGAAAACCGGCACTGTATGGAGCATGGTGATAATGATGATGATAAAAAAATTTGTGTCAAACGTCAGGCCCGGCTAGCCAGTTCCTGAAAGAGTTGGACCACAAACCTTCCCTGGCTGACCTTATAGGAAGGTGGGAATAATTGTGGTCGTAAAGAATAAGAAGAACAAGAAGTAGTAGTAGTCATCGTAGTGGTCGTAGAAAAAAAGGAAAGTTACATTGAATGCACCAGAGTGTATAAGATAGAGTATAATTTAATCATATTCTGGCAAAAAAAACTTTTTTAAACCTCCTGCCACATTTTTACGGCATAGCCCATCGGGCAGAGCCGTCTAGAACAGTGTTTGTCCGTCTGTATGTGTGTATATATGTATGTATGTCCCCTCAAACGTATACCAATTAGAGCTGAGAATCTAGTCACATGACAGGGTGATGTGATTACGTCTGATGTCATTACGGTGGTGTGGCAGCTGACTCTCCACACTCCGCCATTTTAATATACTAGGGCATGCCCGTACTATATATATATCTAAAATTATATCCCCCCCCCTCTATTTACATGAAATGGTTTGGTCCATTCGCAAAGCCAAAGCGAACGGCTTGCGAGTACGGTGACAATCCCCCCCCCTCTATTTACATGAAATGGTTTGGTCCATTCGCAAAGCCAAAGTGAACGGCTTGCGAGTACGGTAGAACCCCCCCCCCCCCCCCCCCTCTATTTACATGAAATGGTTTGGTCCATTCGCAAAGCCAAAGCGAACGGCGAACGGCTAAATCGCCATAGCTCGGTAACTACTTGTCCGATTAATATGAAACCTTGAAAAGGCACATCCTCAGGTCCCCAGCAATATACCTGGCAAGTTTCAAGTATATCGGACCCGTGGTTGTCGAGAAACAGCGGTCACAGACACACAGACACACAGACACACACACATACACACACACATACACACAGAGATTACTGGAATTATAGATAGATATGCCGTTCAAGCAGAACACATTGTCGAACCCATCATATATATAACAATCGCCATGCTCTGCCTTTAGGCTGGTTAATTTTTTTTTCCTGTTTATCATCACTTTTTTTCAAAAAAGTGGGTAGGGAGGGAGGGGTTTTTTTTTGTTTTTTTTCAGAGTGAAATTTTAATTATAGTCTAGTAGGAAGACTAGGTCCCCCTGCACCCCCCGGAGATATACTTCTAATCAGTGTTTCTAGATTGGAAAAAATGTGTAGAAAATGACTAGCTATGGCCCCAAGCTGAAAAAATGTCCCACATACCATTTTTATGCAAATTACTGCTGCCATTATCAAAAAAACGATTTTTGACATATCTCAGCCAATATTGCAGATAATTGAAAAATGAAGGTGTCTAGACCCATGTTTTGAAGGGCATAGATCATGATAGAACTATTCATAACATGATTACATGTGTCTATGGTATACTAGTATGCTAATTAGTGCTTTATTTACAAAATAATCACAGTTTTACGAAATAATAGACTCATATTAAGGTCCGTCTACACAGACGTTAACACAAAGTTTTATTTTTCTAAATATTACAACTGTCAAAATAGTCCTAGCACTCAATGTGACCACTCTTCTCTTGCTTGTTTTAGATAAACATCATTAGCATTAGTGATTCTACACTGAGTCAGTCATCATCATTTTCATCGAAATCGTCAGAGTCAAACTCTTCTTCTCCTTCCTCTTCCTCCTCCTCTTCGTGCTCTCCTGTGTTCAGAAGATCCACCAGTGAGGTTGGTAGGATGGGACCACTGGACCACATTGGTTTCAACAGTCCTTCATCAGTCCTTATCCATCCTTGCTCCTCATAAGGTTTTGGCTTTTCGATGATAGGTTGATCGGCTCTTTTGTACAATGCTACGCGGTGGTTCACACGCTGGATGTGCGGCTTCAGGGCAGACTGGCATGGAGGAAGGCGAGCCAGATCAACCTTGGACTTGGATGTGAGGGTCTTGTCCTCTCCCACCATTTTTCGTAGCAGCTTGGCACGGACAATGTCCACTGATGACTCGCGACTCTGGCCGTACATCACACAGGTGAATTTTTCTAACTGCCTCTCCACCTCAGGGTTGGCATCCCAGTTGTCACCCAGTTCACCGAATGCCCTGTGAAACCTGGGATTCTTCTCCAGCTTTTTCAAGGGCCCGACTTTTCCCTTCCCTTTGAAGGCACTGGTGCAGTCTTCTCCGCTGAACACATAGTACCCCAGGAGAGTGGCACAGTAGTCCTCTCCCAGGGATTCTGCCAGCTCAGAGACGTTGACAAGTTGGCGATGCTTCCCTGACCCTGTATCCAGGTACACCGTCAGCTTGATGTTGTGGGCATGGTGGAGCAGGATCAGGAGGATGTCTGTGTCCGGTGTTCTGACTACAGCGTTCTTGTATCCGATGGTAGCAGCATGATGGAGGTACAGAACCACCCTGGTATCAGTCTCTTCCTGGTTGCTGTAGATCGTGGGGAGTTCACGTACCTCGACCTGAAACACAAAAAGGCACCGCATTTCAATCACCAGTCACTGCCAGTTTCAGATCTAGACAAACATCACAGGTAATCACCTTTTTTTCAGGAAAAATTACAAATTGAATCGCCATTCACGAAGGGCTTTCAATTTTACCTTGCCATTCGTTGAGGCAAGTTGGTGGGCCTTCCCCTCCACGATCAGCACAGCCATCTCTGTTCTCTCCAGCCTGGTAGCTGCCTCTTGTCCACTCCACACTTTCAGAAGAAGCTGGCACATCTGCTTTTTGTTGTCGTCATTTGCAAGGAACATTTTGAAGTCATATGGCTTCCTGGTTGCTGGTCCAGCCAGAATGATCTTCTCTGAGCTGCCCCGCCTCAGCCTTTCCTGCGCTTTGATTGACTCAGGATGGTAACTGTCAGTGGAGAACAGAAAGTGCTGCTTGGCCACCATCTGATCAAGCACCTGCAAGCATATCTCACCACATGTTGGGGGAAGGTTGGCAAGGGTATGCAGCAGCGCCATTCCATCCTGGATGAACAGGGCATCCTTGGGGTATTGCAGATCTTGTGGTGTGGTGTCCTCTAAAAGGTAGTGCAGAATGGAGGCTTTGTTGGTTTTGCAGAAGAACCCATCTGGTGTCCCAAGGCTAGGAGGCACTGGCATCAGGCAGTACTTCATGAGTTCTCCCAGGTCTAATGGCTCATCTTGACTCTGAGACTTGACAAGGAGCAGGAATGCAAGGTTGCTTTGCTCCTGATACTGGATGACCTGGAATGATAAATGGTGATTGGTTGATATGTACTACAGGAAGGACTACAGGTGAAAATTATTCATGTGCTATAAATTGGCATATTTACAATCTTTACATTGTTCATTGATGTGCACTGTCTTTAATAAACAAATTTGGAGTTCAATCTTGTATCTCAATATAGCATGTACAGGACGCCATTTAAAAATACAACATAAAATACAAAAGCACTTGGGTATTGGATTACATCCTTACCTTGCCCTGTGAGGATGTTAGTGTGATCTTCTTGTTACTAGCCTCCATGGTCTTGAGTTTCTTTCTCTTGATTGGGTTGAAGAAGCTCTCTGAGTTGAATGCCTTTTCATGGGCGGCTGACATGCAAGCCTGCTCCTTTGGTGCTTCGGCTCTGTGAATCGCACGCTCATAGTTGTAGAATGCTGTGCGGAAAGCTTTAAAACATGACGGATGGTGTTTGGCCTCACATGCAAAGAGGTCTTTGTTTTTCACCTTTCGATGGAGTCGATAGAGACCCATTTTCTCAGCCCGTGTTTCGATTTGCTCCCATGCATTTTCTTTGTTTTTAAAGGATGGGAAGGTTGTAGGCCTCTCAGTATTGCGATGAGCATCTTTGGTCTCAACTTTCTCACAAAATATACACTCTGGCGGGAAGATGGGTTCAGCAGAACCTCCTGGTTTACGAGGAGAGTGATGCCATGATGAGGTTGATGGCCCTGGTTCTGTATCATCTCCCAGACGATGAAAGTGGCGGACAAAGTGCTTATAACACTTGCTGTGATATCCTACTCTTTCTAGGTCATCAGGAAGAGTTGCCGGGATCTGATCACATACTGATTGCATACGACATGGGGAGTCATGCGGTTGGTTGAGACGTCTATCCCGGATCTTTTGAAGCAGTTGCAGTTTTTCTGAAGCAGATCCTTTAATTTTACGGAGGGGCGTGAAATCCCCATGATCAGACATGGATGGTACATGAAGGATGCATGTAGGAGGAGAGCTTTGGGCTGCAGGTTCTACACTCCGTTTTCTTTTGGGCATGCTTGCTGTCGATGTCTACCATCACTGTTAAATGACAAATAAGAAATCACGAATGATGTTAAAAGTGCCTGTGAAAGGAGGCTCTGAGTTTTCAGTGAGGTAACAGAGGTTCTGAGTCATGTTCTACACTAGGGTACTTTTTAGCTGACTAAACCATGTTTAGTGGCATCAAAAGTGCTAATAGCTAAAACATCTAAATTCTTCCACACTAACGTTAGCTATCTAGGCCAATGAAACATTGTGCTAAGTTACTGTAGCTAGCTCAGCTGTCGTGCCTCTTTCTGGTTCAATTCATATACAGAAGTCAACAGATATGTCTCATGTTTGGCATTAACAAAAGTTTAAGTTACACCGACATTAGGAACATACTGTACATAGATGAGGCTAGCTTTAACGTTAGCTAACATGGTGCTAGCTGGCTCAGCTGTTATTCTGCCTGTTTATGATTTCATGCAGAAACTGAAGTCAAGAGTGTGAGTAACATTATAGTTAGCATCTTACCTGGCTAGATTGGAGGATGAATACCAAGAACAACACACAGATGGAATGGAAGACTGAACTTTCAACTGAGGTATTCAATAACATCAACGTTACCAATTGATACGAGCGCGCGACATTACCAATTGATACGAGCGCGCGAGCGCACATGTTACATGGATGGAAATGTAAAATGGCAGCTATAGCAGCACTAATTTGGATCTCTAGTCTGTCATTTCTGCACTGTGATTGGATAACATAAAAAAATATGTTTGGGAGTTAACAGCAGGAGTTGGTAGATTTTACGTGGGCTGGGTGAGAAACCTTTAAATAAGCAAGTGAAAATCTCTCGCAATACAAAGTCAATGGTGGGAAGAAAAGTTGAGTGGTACCAATGTTACTGCCAATGTCCCGCCCCTATGCAAGACTCAGGAGCATCTTGTTGACATTTAACCTTGAAAATACCTGGGTTTAGACCCCTTATGTACCATGTTAAGTTATCTGCAGTATTAACGTATCCTTATCATTTGTAAAACTGATTATTTTGTAATTACAGCATTAATATGCATACTAGTATACCATAGACACATGTAATCATGTTATGAATAGTTCTATCATGATCTATGCCCTTCAAAACATGGGTCTAGACACCTTCATTTTTCAATTATCTGCAATATTGGCTGAGATATGTCAAAAATCGTTTTTTTGATAATGGCAGCAGTAATTTGCATAAAAATGGTATGTGGGACATTTTTTCAGCTTGGGGCCATAGCTAGTCATTTTCTACACATTTTTTCCAATCTAGAAACACTGATTAGAAGTATATCTCCGGGGGGTGCAGGGGGACCTAGTCTTCCTACTAGACATGAGCCAAGGGGGTTGGTCGGTACCATACAGATGGAGTAAGGCTCATTGTGATTTTTAGCAAGATATATGTCCCTAGATATGAAAAAAAAGTGATAGCAGTGTATAACTTCGGCCATCTCTGTGTTATCACCCGAAATATTATTATACGCCTGCTTTGCTTCGCCAAAAAATGTGATATTTGCTAAAATTGGAATAAATATGTTTTTAAGGACCACAGAGTGCCAATAATTTGCATACTGGATGCCAACTAATATAGTAATAGAAATATAGAACATTTGTGGGGGTTATTTATCAAAATATTGATATAATGACAAAAAATATGTTAAATTTAGTGAAAAAGTGGTCGAAATCGCTTCGAGTTCAGAATTCACATTGTACATTTTTGTCAATATTTCAAAAATGAAAACTCCCAGAGTAACATTTGACCCCTCAAAATCTTCGCAAGGAACCACTGCATTGGAATATATCATTACTTTGTAATATGGTGGTTGTTTGGGGCACATATTTTGGCAAAGTTCAAAATATGTTCAACCATACCCCCTAATTTTGATATTTTGGAACGAAACATAGCTTTTGAACATTTTAGGTTTATTCGTCTACTACTTTTGGTATCTCAGTGTAATTTTTGGTATTAGCTAGTATCCTAAAGTAGGTTTGTAACATCAGCTACATTATATTTCACAATGTATGCAAACTTGCTCCACACTCTAGGTTTATCATGATCTCTCGAACAAATACGATCTCGATCTCGATCTCGGCACTCGGTGGTCCTTAAAAACATATTTATTCCAATTTTAGCAAATATCACATTTTTTGGCGAAGCGAAGCAGGCGTATAATAATATTTCGGGTGATAACACAGAGATGGCCGAGAGTTATACACTGCTATCACTTTTTTTTCATATCTAGGGACATATATCTTGCTAAAAATCACAATGAGCCTTACTCCATCTGTATGGTACCGACCGGTCAATTTGGGGGGTCTGGCTCATAGCCTAAATGGATTATTCAACGCACAATATGTTTTTTTCTTAAATATACTTGATCGGACATACATGATGAATCATGTTATGATTTCTAAACTAGTAAACCTTCGTATGTACGCATTGATACGATTCAAATAAAGAAAATAAAGAAACCTATGTCACATTGAGTTCTGTTTACTTTTAATATTTGCTGATTTAGGAGTCGCGGAAGGCGAGAGAACGAGGCCATTCGTAGGGTTCGAAGATGGTTTATTGTAACAGCAAGATCCAGCACACTAAACTCGAACGGAAGTCAGCACGCTTATATAAAGCCAAAAGCCCTCTTCGGAGGGCGTGGCTCCGGCAACCGCACGTGCGTCACGTCCGCACAACCACAAGTCCAACAGGCCCGTGCACGTGTATTATGCCCAAATAAGGTAATCACATAAGGTAACCGCCACATGTGGTTACCTGCACATAAGGTAACCGCCACACTGATACATATAACAATGGTAGTCCAAAACGTCGGCTTTTAAGAATAATGTCCGGTTGCCATGTATCTATCAGCAGCTATTGCCATAGCATTCATACATATTTGACTGGAATTCCTCGCCACGAAATATCACTTCATGGTACCGATACATGCATATTGAGCAGTTTGGTAGAAATGGAAGAGGACATTAACTACATCAAAAGGATGTCTGGTTCGCGTTTATACATCTATATATCAGCAGCTACTGCTATTATAGCACTCATAGATGTATCTATATATCAGCAGCTACTGCTATTATAGCACTCATAGATGTATCTATCTATCAGCAGCTACTGCTATTATAGCACTCATAGATGTATCTATCTATCAGCAGCTACTGCTATTATAGCACTCATAGATGTATCTATCTATCAGCAGCGACTGCTATTATAGCACTCATACATGTTGAGTGGAGTTCAACACCAAGAGAATGTTGGTTGCCGTTTATTCATGTATCTATCATCACCTACTACTACATGTAGTGCAGCGCTCGTTTCATTTTTGACTAGAAATCCACAGCAATAATTATCACGTAAGGCTCTCCCGTTTGCCGATGATATTTGGCTTCTCCTTCAGAATACCAACTACTTCTTGAACTTCCGAGTGGGCCGCTTCTCGGCAGTACGACTCTTACTGCAGGTACTGCATATAGGATATGACTCATCTGTGGTACTCAGCTCCTCAAGACAGCCACAGAAATAGCACACATCTTCATAGCCAGCCGTGTAGTATGGCTTCTCTGTCGCATCGTTGCATGTGAGATTGGCTTTGGCGTAGACATTATTGAAGACGTTTGCCTCATTGGTCTCCTGCAGATCGGCGAAGTTCGACCACATGTAACTTGGCTCAGACAGTACGCGAGCACATACAAAATTCGAACCTGTTCCACTGAGCGGGAACGGATTTTACTGACTTCGCGAGCAAAAAAATAAAATAAATTTTTTAGGGGCGGACGACTTTTATGGGGCGGGCGTCGATGATTAACAGGAATTTTTTTTTAACCAGCCTTACGTTTTTCATTCAGTGTGAAACAAACAAACCAATTGTTAAAATTATCATCAAATATCGAAAGCATCAGCGTTACGTCTCTTCCAACAATCCTGTACGTATAGGCCTTAGGCGTTATGACTCATCTTCATTTTCGTAATAATCTATATTATATTAGCTGTAGGTGATTCTGGCTGTCTGTCTGTCTGTCCGGGGGTGTGGCTTACTCCGTTTAGAGAGTAGCTCTACCAATTCTGGGAGAGGCTTCATAAACAAATATCCACCATTTTATTAACTCTCATAGCTTTGAGGCCTGTTTAGTTAGGCCCGTGCTGTCTTGCTCTCTCTCACAGTTTTATTTCAACTCTAATTCGATATATCCTTTCATTTTTCACAGTCGCTAACATAGTTTTAGACTCGGTGGAAAAAAAATGGTAAGAAAATTCGATGAAAGTTTCTGTTTATAGAATGAAATGAATTCTCCTAGGCCTGTAATTTCAAGGCCATTGAGTCTCTCTCACGCCTTTATCTCCAATCTAACTCACCATCTGATTTAATTTGTATCGATGGTTTTAGACTCAGCAATAATTGAGAACATTCATGCACACACGGGAAAATGCAGAGATATATTTTTAAAAATCGCGCCACAATGTATCATACACCGCCTAAAATAACAGACGGGGAAAATGTCGACATATATTAAAAATTCGCTTTTTCTTTTCCATTAAGATATATTACTTTTACGTTTGAAGACAGTCGTCACAAAAACATCAACATTGATGCCGACATATATTTCTTCGTTCTTATTTCATTCAACATTATTATCCGGAAGTAAAGGTTCACGTTTTCATTTCACGTGTGCACGTACAATTTAAAGAAGATTATTTGAAATCTTTGATTTAAAAAACGTCATTTTGTATTCTGCAACGAAAAGAGTAACATTGGTTTTCCCGGGAGAGATAGGTGTTATGTGATGTTCTTATACACCACCCAAAAGACGTGTGTGTGTGTGTGTGTGTGTGTGTGTGTGTGTGTGTGTGTGTGTGTGTGTGTGTGTGTGTGTGTGTGTGTGTGTGTGTGTGTGTGTGTGTGTGTGTGCGTGTGTGCAAGCACATGCATTCACATGTTATCAGAAGTAAATATATTGTGTAGATTACATCATATTGTGGATCTGATAAAGTGCCTGTAACCATTTTGTAAAATTGAATTTGCAGCAACTAAATGAAGATGTCCAAATGTCACACGTCCATGCCCGTGGGATTCCCACGGGTGACCCCACTAGTAATAATAATAATATAGTAAATATAACCATAACACTTAATTTAATCCCAATGTCATGAATGGAAGGTTAATGAATTGAAGCGGTGTATGGTTCATGATCAATGATGAGCATTGTTCGGCACTAATATTAATAACCGAGGAAGTAAGGAATTAACCTCGGCTTTTTGATAGTAATATCATTTTCGAAATAATGATAATGTAATGTTAATATTATAGTAAATCGAATCGTAACATTAATCCCTTCGTAGTGACTGCAAACTTACTGGAAGTTAAAATATATCATGTTCTGCTTATTAAAGAAGCGGCAGTTTTGTGTCCGTTACGTCATTACGTCTATGATGTCATTATGATGGCTGCTCCACCGATCGATATTTAAATTTACAAGTAGGCCTACACCCGCTCACTGTTTCAGACGCTCGTATAAAAGGACACGGAGCCGTTAGTAGTTCGAGCAATCCATGTTCCGCGTCCGGCACTCCCGGCCCGGAGGTGACTCCGGAAGTACATGTGCACAGTACACTGGGCGGTGTTATCAACACAAGCTAACACCTGTAACATCTCCCTTTTTTAACATTACTAATATCATGTGATGCAATCTATTCTACCAAAATTTCGAAAAGAGATGTAAACTGGTATCACAACATAACAATATTCTGGCTAAATTATAACATAGGATTATGCCAGGAGCTGAACATTTCCACCAATCAATGACATCAAATCAATAACTAAATGTCCTTGCTGTTACTTGTAACAGTTCACAGATCAAGTCTGTTTGGGGGTTTTGACAGTCTTCCACTGCGGGAGAAAACAGGGCTCCTGTGTGAGAGAGGCTCTTTGACCATCGCCGGTGTTGAGGGTGTGCTGCAGGTCCTCCCTGCTGGTGTGCTCACTCTCACCAAATTCTTCTTAGCATTGCAGCCCTCAGGCTCAATGGAAGTTTTGTCTTCACTTTGCACATCCGGTCTTGTGATGCTCTGGTTGTGCCTTTCCTCTGCTAGCAAATCTGAGGGCTGTCCATAACAGGGAGGTGGTGCTGACTCAGCTACTCTCAGGTCCACGCGATTGCGGCGATACAGGGCACCCTCCACATCCACGAGATAGGAGCGTGGGGCAACCTGTTGCACGCAGGTTCCTATTTTCCAGCGACCAGTTCGGTCTCCAGGCAGTGGTTTCATACGGATGCACTCACCAACTTTTAGTTCAGGTAAGTCTCTGGCTGACCTGTCATAGCCGAGCTTGGATATCTGCTTTTTTTTGACGCAGTTTCTCCAAAACACCTGGCACCACACAAGGCTCGAGCAACTTGTCGGTCACAGGTAAAGGTGTTTTCAGCCTTCTTGACATCAAGCGCTGCGCTGGGCTGCTGTCCATGCCCTCAGTTGGTGTGTTCCTCCACTGGAGTATGGCCTTCCAGGGGTCATTGCCATCACATGTAGCTTTCTTGCACAGGTTCTTTACGATTTTGACGGCAGACTCAGCTTTGCCATTGGCTTTTGGGTGTCGTGGAGAGGATGTGAGATGCTCGAATTCCCATTCGATGGTAAAGCGTCTAAATTGCTCGCCTGCAAATTGAGGCCCATTGTCAGAGATTACACGGTCCGGTTGACCGTGACGTGCGAATTGTGCCTTGCATCGCCGGATTGTTGTCTCAGCAGACAGGTCTGGGAGCAGCTCAATTTCCCAGAAGTCAGAATAGTGATCAACCATCAGAAGGAAGTCTTTCCCAAAGTACTTGAATAAGTCCATGCTGATGATCTGCCAGGGCCGTGTGGGCAACTCGTGCGACATCATCGTCTCCTTTTGCTGCTCATGTGCATATTCATTGCACACGGAACATTTACTGACAAAGTCTTTGATCTCTGCTTGCATGTTTGGCCAGAAGAGAGTATCGCGTGCTTGCCTGTAGCATGCTTCCCCTCCAATGTGGCTGGAGTGGATTCGTGCCAGCATCTCTGGGCGCAAAGACTTCGGTATGATAACTCTCTGACCTTTCAACAGCACACCATTCTGCACACTGATTTCATCTCTGCATAGCCAATAATCTCTAACAGCAAGAGATGTCTCCTCTCTCTGGTCAGGCCACCCGGCCAAGACAACAGCTTTTAGTGCTTGCAGGTATTCGTCTCTGTCTGTGTGCTGTCTGATCTGAAGCAGGCGTCGATCAGTGACGTTCAGGTAATCTACCCTATTGATCTGCTCCACATCATACTGCTCCTGCTGCATGCTACAAACTGTGTGTCGCTCATGTTCCACATTGGAAGTACTGACCGCTGCTGTTGCCCTGCTGAGCATGTCGCTGATATACATTTTAGGCCCAGGCTTGTACACAACCCTGAGGCTGTAGTTCTGGAGTGTGAGCAGCATGCTCTGGAGTCGCTTAGGTGCGCTTCGGAGAGGCTTGCTGAAAATGGCAATGAGCGGCTTGTGATCAGTCTCTGCCGTGATCACTTCCCGGCCATACAGATAGTGATGGAAGCGTTGACAGGCAAACACTATGCTCAGGCATTCTTTTTCGATTTGTGCATAGTTTTGTTCCGTCAGCGTTAGCGCCCTTGATGCAAATGCAACCGGTTGTCCCTCTTGCATGAGACAGCACCCCAGTCCATTTTGGCTTGAGTCACTTTGTATAGTGATTGGCTTTGAGATGTCATAGTACCTCAATACAGGCATCATGGTGACCAGGCGCTTTATTTCCTGCACTGCAGCATCGTGTTTCGGTAGCCAATGCCATATCGCATCCTTGTCCAGCAGTCTCCTCAATGGCTCACAAACCTCAGAAAGGTGTGGCATGAATTTGGCAAGGTAGGTCACAAAGCCAATGAAACGCTGGACCGCCTTCCCACCTGTGGGTGTGACATTTCCAGAATGGCTCTCACCTTTTCAGGATCAGCCGTCAGGCCATTTGAAGACAGTACATGTCCATGGAAACGCACCTTTGCTACCTTGAACTGCAGCTTCTTCAGGCCAAGTCTTAGTTTAACGTGCCTGCAGCGGTCCATCAGCGCCAGTAACTTTGCATCATGGTCATTATCTGCCTCGTCATCTGTATCCCCGCAGCCAACAATGAGGATGTCATCTGCAATGGGCTCTACTCCATCTAGCCCAGCCAATAGCTCATGCTGCTTGCGTTGGTACACCTCTGGTGCTACGGAGACTCCAAAAGGCAGTTTGAGCCACCGTTTCCTGCCCCAGGGAGTCCAAAATGTTGTCATGTAACTGCTCTTCTCGTCTAGCTTGCATTGTAAAAAGGCATCACGTGCATCTACCAGTGTGAATACCCGTGCCTTTGGTAATTTGTATAAGACATCTTCAAGTGTTGGCATGAGGTAGTGAGATCTTCGCAGTGCTTGGTTCAAAAACTTTGGATCTATGCAAATTCTCAGCTTCTCAGGCTTTTTTACTCTGACCATGTTACTTATCCAGTCTGTCGGATCGGTCACAGTGGTAATGTGCCCATCTGCCTCATGTCTGTCCAGCTGTGCCTTCACGGCGGACTTCATGGCCACGGGTACATTGCGTGGAGAGCACTGGACTGGACGGATTTTGGCGTCCAGTTCAAAATGTATTTCTCCTGGAACTGACTATTGGCCCATTGAAAACATCGTTGTACATGCTTATGAGCTGTTGTTTGGTCAAAGGCCCAGTTAGGTGGTGCTCCATTTTGTGCAGTTCAGCAGGGACAGTGAAGTGCATCAGTCCCAAGCGTTCACATGTGGAGCCTGACAACAGGGGTTTCTGACTGACCTCCACAATTTCAAACTCAAGCTTGTGTGTTCGTCCACGTATTACACACTTTGTCTTGAAAAGTCCCAGTGACTTCAACAACTCGCCAGAATACAACTTCAGTCTCGTGTTACTTGGTAAGAGTCGCGCTTTCGGTGCGAGATTCATCTTGTCTTTACAGCTCATTACGTTGCACGTTGCCCCAGAGTCAAGCTGGCATTGCTGTAACTTGGTATGCAGTTGTAGTGTGATGAACCATTTTTTCCGTCTCGACCTCAAAGCACCGATGCACTCCCTTGTGTAAATGAAATTGCCACTGTTATCATCTTCCTCTTCAGATTCAGTATTTTCCACCTTGTGCAGCTGCCCTGCTGCAGGCCTTCTCGTGCTCTTAAAGCATACTTTGGCAAAGTGATTAGCCGTGCCACATAACCTGCATGCCTTACCATAGGCTGGACAGTGTTATCGTCCTCGTCTGTGTGCATTGCCACAGTATTTACATGTAGCCCGGTCGTCTGTCGACATGCTGGGAGGGGGGGTCGTTTTGCCTTGTCGTTTTTGGAGGGCCGGTCCTGCTGCACTGTTGCCTCGCTGTGACATTGACACTGTCGATCAGTGGCTTTGCCTGCTCCATTGTTTTCATCCGCATGTCCGTGAGCTCCGCTGCCCGGCATGTCTCGATGGCTGTGTTCAGGGTTAAATCCCGTTCCCTCAGGAGGCGACGGCGTGTACTCTCATTAGCAATGCCGAGAACGATTTTGTCTCTAATCAGCTCGTCCTTCAATAAGCCATATTCACAAGATGCCGCTTTCTCTCTGAGACGCATAACAAAATTGTCAATCGATTCTCCCTCTTCTTGCTTACAGCTGCCGAACATGTATCGTTCAAAAATCACGTTTCTTGCCGGCTTGAAGTACGTCTCCAACGCAATTAGTATGGCCGACACGTCTTTCTCCTGCTCGGCTGTGAGATGCAAGTTGTGCTTATAAATATGACGACATTCGCTGCCCATCACCATTCTCAGTTGCCGCTTGCACTTCCTCTGGCTTCTCATTCAGACCGGTTGTGAGTAGATAATCCTCAAATTCTGCTCTAAAATTGTCCCAATTACTGCTCCAGTCACCACTCATTTTCATCGTGTCCGGGGGTGGAATGTTGGCAGCCATGTTGATCAAGGCCTATGCCCGAGGCGTTTCAGCACAGCACGTTGCGGCGGGAGATCACAGTTATTCACTCACTTTTGTACACGCGGTGGTGCTTGAAGGAGTCCGTTATGGGGTAACTTGCATCAAGCCACTTCTGTCACCATGTTTCAGACGCTCGTATAAAAGGACACGGAGCCGTTAGTAGTTCGAGCAATCCATGTTCCACGTCCGGCACTCCCGGCCCAGAGGTGACTCCGGAAGTACATGTGCACAGTACACTGGGCAGTGTTATCAACACAAGCTAACACCTGTAACACTCACTATGGGAGCTGCAGAAAGGGCCATTCCTCTTTGGGGTATATAGATTACAGTCGATGTATGGTCGGGTCTCAAGAACATTGGGTGTGTGTTCATTTACCAAGTTTCTTGTGGAGAGATCACCAAGTTCTTTAAGCATTCGAGCAAGCCCTGCATTCAAAACCGTTAAGGAACGGCTGGCTTGGCAAGTGCTAGCTAGCTGCTTGGTAAATGAGCACACCTCCAAACCTTGTGGGGCATATAGATTACAGTGGATCTTCGCTCAATTCTGCAAGTAAAACGTACCTCGTGGATGTCGAGATTCCTCCAAATTTCTTTGTTTAATGTTATAAACAGCATTAGTGACTGTTTGAAAAGCTAATAATATGTGTTTGTGGTTTATAATATTTTACAAGCCCGGCTACGCCACTGTTAAACTTTTGGTCTTGTTTTTACCTGTGACATGTTGCAGGTCTACAATGGAGTTGTGGTGTTGTTGTTGTTGTTGGGGGTTGATTTTTGAAATGTGCACCCATTGGTAGAACAGCACCCGGACTACACCCACATATATCTCTTAACTCCACCCAGCATAGCACAGAGACGAAATGATATGGCCGCCGCCATCATGGTTTTCGAGTGGGCCGAACACATTAGGCCCCTAGGCCTCTGCTGATTAATACACTGCCCGGGTTTGTAATCTGGTAAAGGGTTGGTCAAGCCCGTCGGAACGCACTCAGAATGCAGGTGCATCAGAACACACTGTAATCAAGCGTTACGTTACGTTACACGATGAAGCGTTAAGTTATTCAAATTACTAAAAAATAGCGTTATATAATTTTTGAATGGCCCCATATCGGCGTTAATCAATCCATGAACGTGTGACGGATTAGCTCAGTCTGATATAACCGTGGGGCAGGTTGATTATGGATGAGCAGTGTCGAGTTAATTATTTAATAGCGCATTAAATGCACGTTTTTCAATCGGCCCGTTAACAGAATTTGTCACAGTTTGTGACCACAGTGCGATAACTCTTTATATTTTGAAAGTCTATACTTGCTTACTTTCTACTACCTCTGCCCCGTTACCCCCCCCCCCCCCACACCACCCCACCCCCTCACCCCACCCCTCCCCCTCACCCCATTCCTCCCCCCCTCACCGCACCCCGCCCTCCCCCCCCTCACCGCACCCCCCCCCCCCCCCCTCTATCTCCCTCTTCTCAGCATAGTAAAATGTGAGTACGTCTATTAAGTACATAATGTAACATAATTTATTAACCCTTTGAACCCTAGTGTCGGTTTACCAGCTGCCATTCAAACATCCATATACTCTGACCGGCCACCACAAACAAGCAAGCCTTGGGGAAAAAATTTTACTTGCGAAAATCGAATATTTTTGATCATGTATATTGGTTGGTCTTGTGTGTTATTCTGTCTGTTTGTCTGTCTGTCAGTCATCTACAGGTCACAATTTTCAACCGATTTTCACAAAACTTCACCAAACGATTGCGTTGGTCATAAGCAAGAAGCCTATTCTTTTTGGGGGCAAAAGGTCAATAGGTCAACAGAGGCCAAAGGTCATCAACTTTGTCAACTTTCTAAAATCTTCAATTTGCATCCAATTAACTTTGAATCTGAATAGGATTTGCATATCTGGTCACTGAATTCAATCACCAACTATTTTTGAGGTCAACATAGGCCCAATTTCTAAAATCCTCAATTTTCATCCGAATGATCAACATTTTTAGAGGATTTGCATATATGGTCACTGAATTCAACCGTCAACAAAGGCCAAAAGGTCAACATAGGCCTGATTTCTAAAATTCTCAAATTTCATCCAATTAACTTGAAATTTGAAGAGGATTTGCATATCTGGTCACTTAATTCAACCCCCAACTATTTTTGAGGTCAACATAGGCCAAAAGGTCAACATAGGCCGAATTTCTAAAATCCTCAATTTTCATCTGATTGACTTGAAAATTTAAGAGGATTTGCATACCAGGTCACTGAATTCAAGCACCAATTCTTTTTGAGGTCATCATAGGTCAACAACTTATTTTAGGGATTTCGCAATATCATGCTATGCACGACATCTTTCTTTTTTATTTATTTTCATGGTCTAAGGCTCGTAATGGAGCTCATTTATACATGGTCTAAGGCTATTTTTTTCTTGTTTACAAACATACCATGACCAACCTCCTGAGAAATTAGGGTCTCCGTTATATTACACCTAATCTTTGATCTGCGTCACCGCTAATTGCCCAGGAAGTGCGAGTGCGAGTGTGGCTTTGATGGAATTCTTATTCATCGGAAAACCACGCAATAGCTGCTGGTTTTACTGGCAGCACCCCAAAGTAGAGTGAATGAATATGAATGATCGTTTTTAAGGCCATTTTCCCCGCAAGAGCGGGGGTTAGCCTTGCGGGCCCCATGACAATCATGGTTCCCTGTTTGAGGCAATGATTTTATGGCCGGATGCCCTTCCTGACGCCAACCCTTGGTCACGCTCTTACAATGCGCAGGGATACGGTGTACCTATTCTAAACTGGGGTACACACCGTGATCATTCATCCCAACAAGCTGGTACTCAAATTTGCCGACCTCGGAAGGATGACAGGCTGAGTCAACCCCCCTGGCACTAATTCAGCGATCGACCGGGATTCGAACCCAGGATCCTAGGATCCCAAGCCTGCACCCTAACCGCTAAGCCAACACCAAGCTTTTGGCAATAAACTCAAAAAGATGAAAGTAAGACAGTCTATGATTCAAAATATCATGTATTTGTAATTACAGGGCGAGAAAAACATTTCTGCACATAGAAAACCAATATAAAACAAATTTCAACTTTTCAGTATTTTTCTCCAGGGATCCCATGGTGAGGAGCCAAAAGTCCAAGGAGCTCAGGGTTGAAAATGTTAAAATTATCACCAAATTTTATGCTTATCCAAAGTGTGGTTAAACAGCCAGTTATACTATATCTCCATGTTTGCAAAGCTTGAGAGTTGAGACCAATCTTTTCCATTGTCACGTCGTAAGGAACAATTGCTATGACATATTGAATTTGCTTGTTTTTTTGTTTTTTTTTTTTCCTTTTTTGCTGCACAAGAACGAGTCTCATGAAAGAGTGGAAATCCAGGAGCATTTCAATAGAGTGGGAAGGTTTTATGATGCTGCACTTGACCAGTCACTAAGCAAATTCCATTCAGCCTATAGTGGGGATTACAGAGGCCTGTGAAATGCTTTGTCGAACTTGTTAGATACTGAGCTTGAGCTGGCTTGCTGAACTCTTCACCACCGTGGGTGCTAAAGTGGTGGAACTCGCCATTATAGCCAATAATTTTGGTGCTATAATGGCGGAAATCCCCACTATAGTCCAATTTCTCGTTTACCTAAGGCATGCAACATCCGCATGAGAAGATCTGGTCATCAATAGGCGTTTTCTTGTTCGTTGAATCCATCCGTTGTTGACAGTTCAGTTTTATTGCATTCAAGTGAGTCACTGTTGATTATACGGCCATATGAGGTTGTCTGCAATGACTGGTAGATGTTGTGCCAACAGAAGGCGTACCACACGCTACTCCATCAGATATGTATTGCTTTAACATCAGTTAGCAGCACAAGTATCTCTGCGAACAATCTTCACCTCATACCTCATACAAATTTTCCAGTTCAAAATAAAGGTTATATCACTTTATTTCCTTTTTCCGTTTCACCATTATCTGAGCGATACTGTCAGCATGATTCGATGTTCAAAACCTGCACCATTTGGCAATTATGATTCCAGGATGCTTTGCTGCAAAGTGAATGCTGGAACTCTGTTTGAGAAAGAGACCGATCACTTATGTGGTCTAAAATCAAGTGTGGACCACCTCCTTCTGGCGTCTTGGTAACACCTACACTATTGTGCGTAGGAGGTGGGCAATATCATAAAATGACCCTGCTCCGTACGTAGCATCATTGCCACTCTTGCAGTGAGCCTTAGTAGATCTTGACCAAGGCTGTCATCCAGTTGCAGTTGATCTGCCTTTTCACACAGCGTTAGTGGGCAGAGTGCAGATGAGATGTTGTTTGATCATCCAAACGATGACAGATGTGGGCTTGAGATGGAAAGTACATCGATGGAGACGTTCGGACCATTGTGTCCAAGTGGTCCATAGCCCATGCCAGAAACAACCAGCGGAGTCATGGAGGCCCAGTGTAGAAAAGGCAAGGACATCCGCTTACAACCCCACACTGGTCAGCAGTCCCATTCAGGACTTGGTTCCTTGGCAGTCGATGGAGTAATGACATCCAGTCCAAGCATCCGGTAGGAGTTGCAGGTAACATGTTGTCATGCCAATGGGAGAAACGCCCTTGACTGTTGACATAAATTCCCATTTGGCTGCTGCAGCGACCGGATGTTCCAGGCACTAAACTGAAGCAGGTGGTCACTTTTAGCTCATGCATAACAGTGTGGTTCAGACTAATGGTCACATGAGTTCCCCGTGGTGATGGTGAACATAATTTCTCCAAATCTTCCAGAGGCTGGTACTTTTGCCATACTTCGGAGGGAGGTGTATGCCAAAATTAACCCCGTCTTTGGCCAGATTTACTACTCATAGCTCTTCCCAAAGCAGTTATCACTTAATTTCTTTAAATGTGAGCTGGTCTCTTTCAGATTCAGATAATGCATTCAGCCATATCTGAATCTGCTCTCAACACACTCTGAAACAGGTAGAGTGAGTACACCTTAACATTAAGTTACCATGCTCTAACTGATCATGTTTATCTTATTACAGCTTCATATTCAACAGTTTGCTGTTTTCCTTTAAAACATTCAAAGATTATATTTTCATATATATCACAAAGACATAAGGTCCAAAATCAGATGTATATTTAAAACAGGACTATAAATAGCTTTTAACGTGCTCTCAGGTTGACATTTTGAGAAGAAAATAAAGTCAGTCCTTTACAATTTTGGGTTTGTTTATAATGACAAAACACCAGATGTTTAACAGCTCAGATATCTCTAACCTTCTGATTCATTATTTGACAATTTAAAATTATGTGGTCCTCGTAATACAAGTCAACGAGGAACTAAATCACTATCTTAACTTATATATCAACAATTTTCCTGTTATTATTACTAAACAGGTATAAAAATGAGTACTTCATATATCTCACAAATGCTTAACTCATGCATTTAAAATATGGATGATCAAAAATTCATTTAATAATAGGTAAATATGGTTAAAATCACAAACAGGACTACCTAGCCCCAATCAACTATACATGATCTATTTATTTATTAGTATTTACACAGGACTGCAAATGAGAGATATGTATGTCTTTCCATCACAAAGGCAACTCTTGAGTCAACCGGAGTCTGAGTTATACTCTTAAATTCCTTTAAATGTAATATATATATATATGCGCATCCTTAACCCTTTGAGTACGGATGACGTCCAGTGCCGCAACCCGTGAAAAAGTTTTGTGCCCGGATGACGTTGCTACACGTCATCGACTACACCTTTAAATAGATCGTCAGTACGTGGTTGCATTCCCGTACCAAAATGCCAAATTAATCCCGTGCCGGGGGTATTTTTATCATAAATAAATCCCGTACTCAAAGGGTTAATAATATAATTAATCCTTTTTCTACAAGATTCTTATACTACAGCATAGTATTGTTAAGATTCATCAAATAACTGAACTATTTCTATCTCATTAACAATACATCGGAGTTTGTTGTCATGATAATGCATTTTATCAATTAAGAGGACGAGGGACAGGTTTAAATTGGAATGCCTGTTTACCTAGAAGAAGTTTACCTAGAAGTAACTCGCTTACCTAGAAGTTTTATATACTTATACAAGCTAAGAGAGGAGGCAGGGGAGGATTAACTTTTTTTAGGACATTAGGTTTGATGGTTTTTTTTGTTCCTGACAGGACAATCAATGGGTATGGCTCTGGGCCTCTCACTTTCACATCACAGACGGATTGGTGGTCCCTGTCTTCTACCACCTCCGTTCTGGTCTTGCACCCTCTGCCCTATTGCTGCTTTGTCCCCTTCCCCGTCCCCCTCTCCCCCACTCCAGGTTTCTGCAGGGCGTATGCTGTCTACCAGTAACCCCCTTCTGGTGAAACTCCCAAAATCAAGAATCACTGCTCACCTCCACTCATTTGTTCCTCTCCCCCCCTGCCCCCCTCCCCATACTCCCGCCTTCCTCTTGCCACTTCCCACTTTTTCTCATCTGGAGAATATCTCGGGCACCTTTTGAGCTAGGAAGCTGATATTTGGACAAGACGGTGATCAAATAATTTGTCTATAAAGTGTATTTTTGATTTATTGATTAATGGATTAATTATTTTATTTTCGATAAATTAATTAATTACTTTTCAAAAAGTTACATATTCGGATGAAACAGTGGTGGTTTAGGTATGGTATTGGCCAATTCATTAAGAAATTAAATATTTTGTGATTATTATTTATTTATTTTAATTACACAATCAATTAATCAATCAATTATTGGTTCTCTCAATTTTTGTCATACCGCCTGATGCCTTATTGTTTGTTTGTCTGTTTGTCTGTCTGTTTGTGAACAGGTCATCTCAAAATGTTATTGATGGATTCCAACAAAATTTGGTTGAGAGGTTGGGGATATGGCATCGACAAAATGATTAGATTTTGGTAAAGATCCGGATGGGGATCTAAGCATTTTTAAGTGATTCGTCACCATTGAAAGATAGGAAAAACATGATATAGAGCACGATATCGCAAAAAAGTTGTTGATGGATTCGGACAAAACTTGGTGGACATGTTGGGTGTGTGATGAGGAAGAATTGATTCAATTTTGGGGAAGATTTGAATCTGGATCAGAGACTTTTTAAATTATTAAGTGATTCTTCACCAATGTGTGATAGGGCCAAAAAGGATATACAGGATGATATTTCAAAAAGTTGTTCATGACTTTGGACAAAACTTGGTGGTTGAGTTGGGTAAGTGACAAGAACAAGCCGATTAGATTTTGATTCAGGTCCGAATCCAGATCTGGCCCATACAAAACGTAAACTATTCAGCCTGGCGGTGATATACCCTCAACTCAGTGCCGTTATAGTTACCTCCGCCACCAAAGGTTTTCTCAACAATCCTCTCGAAGAAGTTCTGTCACTCAAGCTTTTGGGCCTCACTATCTGCCATGATCTTTCCTGGTAAAATCACATTTCCAAGCTGGCCTCCAAAGCCAGTCGCCAACTGGGCATCTTCCGTCGAGTGAAGTCCTTCCTTGGCACACTTGAGCTCCTCACCACATACAAAGCTTTCATCCGCAGCTCAATGGAATACTTCTCTCCACTCTGGGCCAGTGCTCCTGCCTCACACCTAGCTTTGCTTCACGCTGATGAAACCAAAGCTTTCAGAATCATTGGAATTTCCCGCGATGAAGCTAATTCCGAGGGCCTTTCACTCACTCACCGCAGGCAGGTTGGTGGGCTTTCTTTCTTCAACCGACTCCTCTCCGGCCTAGCTCCCCCAGCTCTGTCTGTGCTCTGTCCCCCAAATATTCCTACAGGTCGCACAAGATCTGCCAGCAACCCTCTTCTGGTGAAACTGCCAAAATCAAAACTCTCTGCTCACCTTCACTCTTTCATTCCTCTTTTCTCCCGCCTCTGGAACAAACCCCCTCACTCTCTTCAATCCCACTCCATCCTCCAGGTCTTTAAAACAGCTGTTCACCACCATCTCTTATCGTCCCCCATACAAAACCTTGATCTTTTCTACCCCCATTAATTACACCCCAGATCCACTTTTTTGAAATACCGACTTCTTTCCTTGAAGTCCTAGCAGTGGCCATGTGTTTTATACTCCCCTCCCTTCCCATGCCTCTTCCCCCCAAGCCCTCTCCCTCCCACAGATGTCCCGATGTCCCTGTTCTCTACTGTTGTACTTGTGTGCTTCCCTCTCTCTCTCCCCATCTTGTCTCCCGCTCCCTTTATTTGTGTTTTTTATGTGTCCGTGTGTTTTTTTTGTGATTAATGTTAGCTCTTACACTAGCCTTGATATTGTATACAATTAAATATAAAAATAATAGAAACATCCGCTCCCTTCAGGAGTAGCCTTGGGTGATAGTGAGGGGTAGATGGTGCAAATATATTTAGTGTCATGGCTAATAATTGCCATCATTTTGTGCTATGACTAATAATCCCCCCTGTCTGCAGCAGGGGCTAGTAAACCACTTGCAGTGTGGCAAGTATGCAGGCGAAAATCGTAAGCCGATTAATTATTTTCTTTCTTTTCTTTTTTATTTGTGCCCATCTTGGTACACCCAAGGTCACCAGCATATACCACCTGGGAGTATCACTGTACACCAACACGTATGCAAACTTTGGTGGAGATTGGCCCAGCCCATTGTTTCTTTTCTATTATTTTCAGACGAACACACACACACCATACCTAAACACTTACAGAAAATTTCCTTATTTAATATTGTAGTATACCATTGATTCAGATAAATTTATATTGATAGTTCAATGACGCAATATTCATCACGGTCACACTCTGAATGTCAGATGGAAAGCTGTATTTTGGTTCTTCCTCTGCTTCATCAATGGTCATATGATCGGTATCAAATCCTCCTCAAGCCATTAAATCTGGTCACTATCTTTCTGAAGCTTACAGTCATTCCCTGTAGGGTTGTACATGAACCTGCACTACAAGTCTTCAGTCTCCGTGTCTCCATGTTTTTGCCATAAACAGCCCTGGTTGCTGTATTAGGCCATCTGGAGTTGCAAATCCCTTATCCGGAACTTATTCTGTCAACTGTCTGTATACTTTAAACAATATTGTCGTGTGACTACCCTGTGTGGTGAACACCGCAGGGTGACACAGATGACCAAACGAGCTTAACACTTCGAGGGGTTCAGTCAAAATATACCTGAGAATACGCGTTGGGGGGAAGAGACCAAAGAGCGCTTACCTTCACGGATCCCACCGGCAGTCTTCAAACCTGGATAAATGAACTCGAACAACACGAAAGTAAAATGTACAAAAATACCGGATATATTAAAGAAAATGCCGGTAACAAAGAAAAATGCACAATAAATGAAACTATATTCCTAAATGGGAGCTACCCCATACAGACCCGAATACAAACAATGGGATAAAATAACTGAAAGTAATACGTGTTATTTGTGGGCGCTTAGCTCAAATCGGCTGGTGTATCTCGTCAGGAATCGTCAAAGATCGTTTGAGGCCTTGGCGGGAAACGCACGTTCGTTGGCGTGAAGTAGGTCTCCCGCGCAAAGCGAACGAGCAGGCGTGCAGCTCGCTCCTCCAGCCATGCTTGCCCTCACAATCTCTGCACGGAAACCGCAGCTCTCCATCCGCAGTTCCACCTCCTCACGACCACTAACAAGATCTCAGAACACGGCCGTTCGCGATGAATCCTTTTTGCGCAAGAGAGCAAAAATGCAAAACTGTTCGCGGTGGGATCCAAAATCAGAAGGAGCGAGAAGGACATCGATGCTGAGAGAGATAAAATGTCGATGCCGAGAAAAAGCTTTTCGCGACCGTTCACCAACAAAGTCCGGACCTAAGAGATAATAGAAGATGTCGGCACACAACCGTTCACCACCAGTTCCAAAACGAGAAGGGCAAGAGGACGTCGATGCTGAGAGCCAAAATGCGACCATTTGCTATTGGATCCAGAATCAGAAGAAGCGAGAAGACGTCCGCACACGACCGTCCACCACCAGACCCAAAACGAGAATAGAAATGTCCGCCATTCCACCTATTTTGTACGCGCGCCGCGTGGCTCTGACGTCATCCGTGCCTGCTTCCCATCCGTGCCAATCCCATAGTCCCATCTTACCAGTCCTTGTAGCAATCAAATCACTGACCAATCACTGCTCTTCGGGGCATGGCTCATGACCCTGCCTGTGCCTGTCTGCTCACCAAGTCGGTGTTATCCACGGTAGTGCCCGATGCCTGGCTTCTGGTTGGTTTTTAATTAGTCTGGTTAATGTCCGATTTCTTGCTAGGTGTCTGGAGTGTGGTGTCATAAGGAACACAGGAAAAGATTACAGAGGCAATTACAAACAAGGAATTAATTACCCTCAATCCCTCGCTAATTAACAAGCCACACCCCTTTGATGGCGACGAAGATACAAGCTTACCCGACATCCGGTCTACACAAATTCTCTACTTATGATACATCGAGGTTTCTTCTTCTTCACGACAGTCAGAGCACACTAATCTATACACGCTACTTGGACTAAGGTATCCCTACCCCCCACAAACGTAACAATATGGTAGCCAACACTGTGTCTAAAATGATTCAATATGTCTATGACAGTTCTACTATGAGTTATCCCGTCCCCTGCACAGCATTTTTCATTTTGTATTTTTTTTAAATTGTTTTCGTTATTTTGAGCATACGGAAGAAGAAGAACACATCTGAATACAAACGGACCTCCTCAATTGAGGGTCAAAGTTTTCCGATACTAATCTTGACCAGTCCCTAAGCAAATTCCATTCAGCCTGCTTTGTGATAGAAGAGGTCTATGATATTGTTGCGGCTCTCTAACGTCGGCCTCCCCCTTATCAAGGGGGGATTGATCCCCTTGTCTTGTTACTAGCCGACGCGATCTCGGGGCTATCACGTTCCTTCCGGTCGGTGTTAAATCGGGTTGTAAGCCGAATTAGTCTTATTACCTAAGTACTAACACCGGCCGTGAAGCAAGGAAATAACCCCACCCGAATCATGGCGTTAGTGGACACGCCGAGCGAAGCGAGCCGCGATTCGGGCCGTTAACGGGAACTAATCCGATTGGAGCGGTTCTTAATCGTGCCACGCTTACCCAATGGAGAAATCACTAAGACGGTCGAATTAAGAGGAAAAACAGGATTAACAAGGAATTTATTTACAATTGTATGGGAAGGACGAGAAGTACACACTTTGTACAAAGAAGAGGAAGAAAAGCAATGTACAGGGAAGAGGAAGAAGCAGATACACAGGGCAGCCTTATACAGTCTTATACTTATCCCTGGACACGGGCCCGTTCGCACTCAGACTCAGGCTCAGACTCAGACTCACACGGGGTTGTAGATGGTCGGGTTGAGGGTCCACCGATGGCGTCCACAGCTCGCTCCGGTCCCCGACTCGTACCACGAAGCCGATGGTGATGGTCGACGGCAGGCAAGATCGCCGCGTGTCGGTGGCGCGGATCGGACAATTACACTGGGGGGGATCGGTAAGCTGGCGATTATACTGCGTACGTAATAGTTGTACCGGCGCCTTTATACGCGCTCCCGGTATCGCTCGGTACAATGCGCCACTGCCACAATGATGTCACAAAAGCGCCTTTCCCAATTCTTTGGCACTGCCGTATGCACGCGAGTCCTTGGACAGTCTTTCAATAGCACGTAAGTTCTCTTGGTAAAACGCAATCGTGCAAGTCCTTCTCAATACTCGAGCGCCTGCCTCTCCCTTCTCATAACTCGTTCAACAGAGGACCCCGGCTCATAACTCGTTCACAACCCAAGCGCCTCTCCCATCATAACTCGCAAGCGTCTCTCCCGTCTCGTAACTTAGGTGGGGGCCTCGCGCAAAGGGTTTTATTGCCACGCCCAGTGAACCCTCTGGAATCTCTAGCCACACCCCGTCAGGCGATGTCGCTTTCGCCATGATTGGTTGTTGGGGTCTTACCGGCTCCGCCCTTGATGGCTGCCTGGCGTGGCCACACCCCCACCCTGGCGTTCCGCCCCCTTTTCGGGCCTTACCTCGTGGCATTTGGCTGGTTTGAGCGAGCAACTGGCAGCTAACGCTGCCGGCCCAACGCGTAACAAACTGTGAGGTGCAATGGGGTGCAGACTGGATAGTGCTCAATGGAGTCGATTGGAGGGAGGGCTGCAAAATGAACGGGGCCTACTCTTATTTGTTTTATACAATGCAGATGCAACTATTGGAAATGGCCATATCTCACATATACTAAGAAATAACTAATGTTCTAAGGTGACCTACGTGTTGCATGTGGCCTAACTATGGGGTGCAACCTTTAACCTTTAATGATGTTACCTGTGTGGGTTCTCAAAACCGCAACAATATGCTCATCTGGCATGCTCAACTCTTCACCATCATGAGCCTGAATTACTTGGCTTCAAAAGAATTGCAGCATTTACAGTGTATTCACACACTAATTGCCTTTTTTGTTCTATAAAAAAAAAAATTCCCCCCAAAAAAATTCCACTTTGACAAATGACTACACATTATATGTGTAGATCAGTGACAAAAATCTCAATTTAACCAATTTTTAATTCAGGCTGTAACACAACAAAATGTGAAAAAGTCAAGGGATGTGAATACTTTCTGAAAGCACTATATGTGATGAGTATGATTACTATTGATACCAATAATGGTCTGAATTTGGGTACAATTGACAATGTATTATTTGGTTTTTTTTGCTGAAATATTTTGAGGGTATTTTGTCCTTTGTCCTTTGTCCTTTGGTGTGCAGACAAGAGGTTCGACCAGCTGCACAAGAGGTGATTGTTGGTGCGGGTTGTGGCTATGCTGTGATGCGCGGAGCCCATGTGTTTGCACCTGGTGTAATTTCGGCTCCAAAAGGTAATGCATGGGTACATCTAGTTGCAAATTTACTTTTGATGTATAAATAATCCATTTTGCTAATTTGGTACCCTGGCCTCATGAAGTAATTTTGAGGTCATTGTCCACATGCTAATTGTGCTGAGAGCTGCATAAGAGTAGACAAGCTATAACAATGGAGTTCGATCTTGTGCCATCTCCAAATGGCAATAGCAAAGGTTGCAGTGGTCTATCATGGCTGCCTTTCCAACAGCGTCACATGCCACTGCATCAACATATTGTGTTGCTTCAGGTATTTTATTTGATGGGATCCCATTGAGGGATAGGGTTGTCGATATACGATCCCATTTTATCACAGTAAGTGGCTTGTCCTGATAAGACTTGCAGGTTATAAGTATATTATTTGTTGAACAACCACAAGTCTGAGTTCACATTCCCCATGCCTTTCCATCGATGTGTACAGACATGCGCCAAGGTGAACTGATGTCAGTGTATCTGGACATACTGGGAAAGTGTCGCCGAGGGGCTCTGCAACCTTTCAATGGCCCCAAAATGTTTGTGGGGAATGGGCTGGTGCAACGGAGTCGCTGCGAGCTGTTTGCAGGAAATAAGAGAGGGAGGTACATGTTCAGGGGACACTTGAGTCGCATTCATGAGAACTTTTCGTTTAATTCCCACAATGGCTGAACATGCAGGAGTATCACAAAAGCAACAGGTATAGTTACAGAGAGTCTACAGTGTGTCTGTATTGACTGAGTGAATGTTGCTTTGTGGCTGCATCAGTTTGTCCATTTTACATCGCTTATCATTTATTCCATTACATTGTTCCTGCTGTTAGATGAGGCTGCAGTGGAATGGTTAGACATGAAAATAAGAACTTAGTCCAATTCACAAGTCGTTACAAATGTTAACTAGAATGAGCAATGAAAGATTACATACCCTCACCCGCACTTGTTTTGCGTGGTTTTATCGTACTATTTTATAGACGTACTCAAATTCTAATTGTATCGTACATACTTTATAGACATTCTCACATTCTAATTGTAAATACTTTATAGATGTACTCGCATTCTAATTGTACAGACGTTATAAACATAATCTGTTGAAAAAAGATAACGTGTATGACTGGCTACCACTAGGTGGCGTTTGTGGCCTACATCAGCACATTTGTGTGCGAACAGACAGCCAAGCGGTCCCAAATGCAATACTGTCTCCTCTGACGAGGATAATTTGGAATTATCTTTTTTTGGCTAAAATACTGATAACATTTTTTTTTTTTTTGTGATAAGGGGCCATCTACATATTATATGTGCAAAGATTGGTTGAAGTTGCGACGTCTTTCCCCATCCCTCTGCCGTCCCCCAACCCACGTTTCCTCCAGTTATGCATTTCATACACCCCTTCCACCTCTTCCTTGAACACTCCCATATCCTAACTTCAAACGTACTTAATCCCTCCACTCTAACCCAGACTTTTTGTTCCCTTCCTTCTGTTTCTCAAATTAAGTTTCTCCACTTACCACCACTTGCAACATCTGCAGCACTTGTTGAGAGATGACTCATTAAATCAGGTCCTATGGATTTGTTCCACCTTTTTCCCATAAGGCACTGTACTTTTTTCCCCAAGGTTCCTTCCACGCTAAGTTAGGTTTGTGGCATTCTGAAACTGCTGTATATATAGTGTTTTCACCATTATTGGTTGAGAAGGGACCATTTTTTGTTGCATGCTGTGCAGTGGGATTGCTGTGAAAATGACGGAGCCCCTCTATGCCAGCCTGTGCCTTGATCAGCTTCCTGACTGGCTCTTTCCACAGGTGATGCACACAAATATCAATGATGCAATAAGCCAGCTGGAGTAGTCTTGCCTTGAAAGAGTTAAGTTGTGAACCAGAAATTGCATTGCCATATTGAAGTATCAATTTATATTTTATTATTTACCAGCAGCAGTACCCGGCGTTGCCTGGTGATGTTCCAATCCTGTTGACATTTTGAAGAAATCAATTTGTTTTGGTCTTTTTTTTTCTATTCGCTGACTTGCACCCAATTAGGAAAATTTATATTTAATATGATATTACACCCCCCCACCCCACACACACACACACACACACACACACTAATCGGGGATAATTTAATGTTACCTTTCATATAGCTACAAGAAAGCTCAGGCACTATAAAGCGGTTTTCAAAAAATCAAAAAAAAAAAAAAACTTTTTTGTTTGTTTGTTTGTTTTTTGGTCTAAACACTCCCTGGTGCTCACTGATGAACCTCTGAAAGTTTGATGAATATCCGTTCAGCCATCACTGAGAAAAATGGTGACACACACACAAACAGATCGAGAGACGGCTCTCTTATAGTATAGATAACTGCAAAAGGACTCAAATTTTCCATTCATTTGGCCATACATTGTTATTGGAAACAGGGTATTGCGTCACATGGTACAGCATCTGAACTCATTCTTACCCACATGCTTTGTTTGTCCATCTGTTTTGTCCCTCGGCCTAGCTGTTGGTGTGTCCCCTCTATATTTTCTGCTGTTCTTTTTTTTTTCTTTTCATCCTGATCTGTTCTGTGTGCTTACCTCTCCACGAGCCTTCATTTTGTGTTAAAAAAAAAAAAAGAAGCCTTCGACATGTTTGTTTACTTTGAGATAATTCTCATTTACATTTGGCAGTGTACTTCCTTGAATGGTGTGAACCATTGCCTCCTTTCCTTCTTGCAGAACTTACCTTCAGTAGTGGTGGGGCATGTGCTGAACCCACAACCTGGGGAACGTATCCTTGATATGTGTGCTGCACCTGGAGGGAAGACAACACACCTGGCAAATCTGATGCAAGATCGAGTAAAGTACCGCATTTTCCACTGTATTAACCGTACCCCTGTTTTTCACCCTAAAAAAAAATGTTCCCGGCGAAGCTTGATGATTTAGGACTGGAAGTGCGTAGTGTTATCAGCGCCGTCATCGGACACATGTTGGGAGAAGTTTGTGCGGCGTTGAACCGACAGATCATGGTGTGCTATAAACGTGTAGGCCCACGACGGGCTGGTCGTGAAGTCCCCAATGTCATCCTCCTTGGCTAAGCTTCTCGCAAGTGTTGTAAATGAAAAATGTGTAAATTCAAACTGATTTCCCATTATAAGAGGCAGAGGTTAGGGTGAGTGCTGCCTCAATCCTCATCTTATTGTCCGATTTGTACTGTTAATGGTTTATTTTATTTAAATTATAATGTTTAAGAGACACCTGGCATTCCTTCTCCAGCAGTAGAAGGTCCTTATTTGAGAGCTCCTCCCGGTACGAGCCAGCAACTCCTCGACATCACACTCCTCCACCTCATCAAAGCCGACATTGTTGGCCATTTCGACGATGTTAGGTCATGTTTTCAACACATTATTATTACCACTGCCACTATAGGTGGATGGAGGTTATGTTTTCACGTCTGTCGGTCTGTCTGTCCGTTTGTTTGTCCATTTGTTTGTGAACAAAGTATCTCAAAAAGCTATGGACGGATTTGGACGAAATTTGGCAGAGATGTAGCGTATGTTACAAGGACGAAATGGTTAGATTTTGGTGAAGATCCGGATTCTGATCCGGCTACTAGAATTTTTATAGTGATTCTTCACCATTGAGAGATAGCGTCAAAAACGATACATAGCAGGATATCTCAAAAAGTTGCGGACGGATTTGGACGAAACTTGGTGGACCGTTTGGGTGTCTGACAAGGACGATTCGATTCGATTTTGGTGAAGATCTGAATATGGATTCGGATATGAGGATTATTTAATTTTTAAGTGATTCTTCACCATTGGAAGATAGGGCCAAAAACTATACATAGCAGGATATCTCAAAAAGTTTTGGATGGATTTGGACGAAACTTGTTGGACAGGTTGTGTGTGTTACAAGGACAATTCGATTCGATTTTGGTGAAAATCCGGATCCAGCTAGTAGAATATTTTTAAGTGATTCTTCACCATTGAGTGATATGGCCAACCAGGTGGAGGTATGCTCTCTACTGAGTGCCGTTCTAGTTCTCGTGGAATCCTTAAAGCCTTGAACAAATTGAGGGCAAAGTTTGTCCCATACACCATTAATAGGAACAGATGACTTCCCTCCAACACTCCTCAACATTACATAGAGCATCCCTTATTGTAAAGGTATTCCAGAATTCCATTAGTCATCTGATCATCATCAGTTGATTTCACCTGCAAATAATTATCAGGTTTACAAATGTTCTTCGGAGATAATACACCTTGAATGTAGCAATCGCTACCTGGTCCTCGTATCACCTGTACGATCACCTCTTTCATGCCGTCCTAAAGCATCCATTTTGACTTCAATAGTGATGGCCTTCCTCTGTGGTTCCTTCGTGTTTTTGTGATTTGCTCCATTTACCAAACTTGCTACTCCACGGACGGTTTCCAGTCATAATTGCAAGGGTTACGCTTATTACAGCAGCACAAATCACGTGCAAAATGGGAAACACATCACTACATGCACGATGCTAAGATGGAGGATATCCGGAAACTGAGGGACGGAAAGCGAGGGTGAGGGAAGGCAATCCAGCCGGAATCCAGGTGATATAGCGAACACATTTTCATGTTGTTCAGTGCAAAAATGTAATCACAGCGTTACTCACGCGCTCGAGTCATGTGATTCCAAAAAATGGTATAAATGACAGGCGCGCACTACTCCAAAAATGAGCAAAGAAAACACACGTAAAATGCGAATATACCAAACTTGAACTAGAACGTACGCCATTAACAGTGTGGTGACGTCACATGCCAGGAAATGTTCGTGTTTCTTCAATTTAAATCGTATGTTTTTTTTTTTTTAAGGAGCATTAAATTGTATACATTGTGGCGGACACAAAAGCCCACTGGCGTGGTGACATCATTCCGTGCACCAAGTGGGCGGTGGCCACGCCCGAGGGGTAGGCGTGGCCTCATGATATACACCGGGCGCGCAGCCCGGAGCGCGCCAGTGTTACAGTGAGCTCCTGAAATAAAGACGCTTATAAGTTACCGCTTGTCCGCTTCCTCCTTGCTCGCAAGCAGCGCGCGTAACGCCGCGCATTACTGGCGACCCCCTCGACGTTGGATCTGCCGGAGAGATCCTTCCACACGCGACGCCATTGCCATGGCCAACTTCATCAAACTTCCCGAATTTTGGGAGGCTCAGGCCGAAGTCTGGTTCGTCCAGGCTGAAGCCCAATTTCAGCTTCGGCGCCTCACCGGCGATGACACGCGCTATTGCCACGTCGTCGCCTCCCTCGGGCCCGGCACGGCCGCTCGAGTTGTGTCCGTCCTTCGCCACCCACCGGACGGCCACAAGTACGAGGCACTCAAGCGGCTACTCCTAGCCACGTTCGGCCTCACGGACGACGCACGGGCCGACCGCCTCCTGGATCTCCCCGAGCTCGGTGACACGCGCCCGTCGGTCCGAATGGACCATATGCTGTCACTGTTGGGCGACGAAGCCCCCGGTTCTCTATTCCGGGCACTTTTCCGTCGCCAACTTCCAGCGCAGGTTCGCCTCGCGTTGGCCGGGACCGGGCTAACGGAACCCCGAGCATTGGCAGCCGAGGCGGACAAGTACTTCGCCGCTTCGGACACGCGGGCGAGAGTCGGCGTGGCCGTCACGGCCCTCGTGGCTGATGCTGCTGATGCTGCTGCTGATGCTGCTGATCCACAGCATCAGCTTATACAGCATACGCAGCATGCTGATACGCACCTCGTGACCGCCGCCACGCCCCGCCCACCGCCGCGGCGAAAACCGCCACCGTGGGGAAACCCGCCAACTCCACCGGCCTGGCGGAGCCAGCCGCGCTCCTCCAGCTCCACCACCTGGTGCTGGTTCCACGCCAAGTTCGGCCACGAAGCTCGGCAGTGTCATCCGCCATGCTCCTTCAACAGGTCGGGAAACGCCCGGGCTGGCGCTCAATAGTGGCGATGAGCGCCGGCCGTTCGAGCAGCCTGCTGTTCATAACGGACACCTTCTCCGGGCGCCGTTACCTGTGCGACATGGGAGCGCAGGTGAGTGTCGTTCCCGCCGGCACGTCAGACAAGCACGCCGCCGCGGGTGGGGGCCCCGCGCTGCTTGCCGCGAACGGGACGCCCATCCGTACGTATGGAAAACGCTGCCTCTCTCTGTGGTTCGGAGGGCAGGTTTTCCGATGGACGTTCGTCACCGCCGACGTGCCCATGGCACTGCTTGGCGCGGACTTCCTGTGCGCTAATGGGCTCCTGGTCGACGTCAAGCGCAGACGCCTTGTCCAGGCCGAGACGTTCAGCTCGCTCGCTTGTGCATTGCCCAGCTCAACGAGCGGCTTGCCAAGCGGCTTGCCGAACGGTTCGGTTCCGGCCACGTTGGTCTGTACGCTTCCGGCAGCGGACGCATTCACCCGCCTCCTCGCCGGCTTCCCGGCCCTCACGCGGCCCACCTTCTCGGCGGGGGCCGTCAAGCACGGGGTGGCCCATCACATCCCCACCGTCGGGCCACCGGTCTACGCCCGGGCACGCCGCCTCGAGCCGACGAAGCTGGCGGTGGCAAAAGCGGTGTTCGCTACCCTGGAGCGACTCGGCATCGTTCGGCGCTCAGAGAGCGCTTGGGCGTCGCCGCTGCACATCGTGCCGAAGCCCGGCGGGGGATGGCGACCGTGCGGGGACTATCGCCGTCTCAATGACGCCACGACTCCCGACCGCTACCCCGTCCCCCACATTCAGGACTTTTCCGCCCGTTTGGCGGGCATGTCCTTCTTCTCGAAGGTGGACCTCATACGCGGCTACCATCAGGTCCCCGTCAGGCCGGAGGATGTCCCGAAGACGGCGGTCATCACGCCATTCGGACTCTTCGAGTTCCTGCGCATGCCCTTCGGTCTGAAGAATGTGGCTCAGGCGTTCCAGCGACTGATGGACAGCGTCCTGCGTGACTTGGATTTTGTCTACGTCTACCTGGACGATATCCTCGTCGCCAGCGCGTCCCGCGAAGAGCACCTACGCCACCTCCGCACGCTCTTCGAACGCCTGGGCCAGCATGGCCTGATTGTGAACCCCGCAAAGTGCCGGTTCGGCACCACCATAATCGATTTTCTGGGGCACCGTGTCACCAGGCACGGAGTCGTCCCCCTGCCGGCCAAGGTGGAGGCGGTGAAGGGTTTCCGCGCCCCCGCCCGATCAGAGGGCTGCAGGAGTTCCTGGGCATGGAGAACTTTTACCATCGGTTCCTGCCCCGTATCGCCCAGCTCCTGCGCCCCCTGCACGAAGCTCTCTGAGGTAAGCCGGGCAAAGGCGACGTTACCTGGACCGAGCAGATGGACACGGCGTTCACGGGCGCGAAGCTCGCCTTGGCTAACGCCACCATGCTCGCGCACCCGGCGCCCGATGCACCGATCGCCCTCACCACCGATGCCTCGGACTACGCGGTGGGCGCGGTGCACGAGCAATGGGTGCGTGGAGCTTGGCAACCGCTGGCGTTCTTTAGCCGGCAGCTTCGCCCGCCCGAACGCCGTTACAGTACCTTCGACCGCGAGTTGCTCGGGCTTCACTTGGCGGTCAGGCACTTCCGCCATCTGCTCGACGGCCGTGCGTTCACTGCCTTCGTCGACCACAAGCCGCTGATCTTCGCGATGGGCAAGGTCACCGAGCCGTGGTCGGCCCGGCAGCAGCGTCACCTCTCGGCCGTGTCTGAGTACACGACGGACATCCAGCACGTCGCGGGGAAGGACAACCCGGTGGCGGATTGCCTTTCCCGGGCCGTCGCCCACGCAGTCCACCTCGGCATCGACTATGCCCGGATGGCAGCGGACCAGGCCGCTGACCCCGACGTCCAGGCCTTGCGGACCGCCATCACGGGCCTCCGCGTCACCGAGGTGGCGTTCGACGGCGCGGGCGCGGCCCTCTTGTGCGACGTCTCCCTCGGGCGTCCTCGCCCCATCGTGCCCGCGGGCTGGCAGCGCCAGGTGTTTGACGCCATCCACGGTCTGTCCCACCCGGGCGCGAGGGCCTCCCAAAGGCTGATCGCCGACAAGTTCATCTGGCATGGCCTCCGGAAGGCCGTCCGCAGCTGGGCCAGGACGTGCCTCGCGTGCCAGCGCGCCAAGGTGCACCGGCACACCCAGGCCCCGTTGGCCCCGTTCACGGTGCCGGAACGCCGGTTTGACCACGTCCACGTGGACCTGGTGGGACCTCTGCCCCCCTCGCGGGGTTTCACCTACGTCCTCACCATGGTGGACCGCACCACCCGGTGGCCGGAGGCCATGCCCTTGGCGTCGACAACGGCGGCCGATGTCGCGCAGGCTTTCATCGCCACCTGGGTCGCCGGTTCGGCGCCCCCTCAGACATCTCGTCCGACCTCGGCCCCCAGTTCACCTCGGAGCTCTGGGGGGCGGTCGCGCAGGGGCTCGGGGTCCGGCTGCACCGAACCACGGCCTACCACCCCTAGGCTAACGGCCTGTGTGAGCGATTTCACCGCTCATTGAAGGCCGCGCTCCGGGCCACCCTCCGCGATGGCGGCTGGGTCGACAGGCTCCCCTGGGTCCTGCTGGGCCTCCGGACGGTGCCCAAGGAGGACCTGCGCGCATCCTCGGCGGAGTTGGTCTTCGGGCAACCGCTGCGGGTGCCGGGCGAGTTCCTCCCCGACTCCACGGCACCATGGTCCGCGGCACAGCAGCGCTCCGCTCTGCAAGAGACCGCCCAGAGGTTCGCCCCGGTGCCAACGGCACGCCACGGGCACCCACCGACGCACGTCGCCCCGGAGCTTCGCACGGCGGAGTACGTCTTCGTCCGCCACGATGCCCACCGGACACCACTGCGGCCCCCGTACGACGGGCCTTTCCGCGTGCTGGAGACCGGGGCCAAGCACTTCACCCTGGACATCGGCGGTACTCCTGACCGCGTTTCGGTAGACCGCCTCAAGCCGGCCCACCTCGACGTGGACCATCCACCGCCAGTGGCCCGACCCCCACGTCGGGGCCGCCCCCCTGCGGGCGGACCCCCGGCACCGCCCAGCCCCGCCGCCACGCCGCCCCCCGGTCCTGCACCCATCCCAGGGGCAGCCAGGGGCATCCCACCTGGCATCCCTGCACCCCGGACGCCGCCGATCGCCAGGGGGCGCTTCGGCCGGGTCATTCGTCTGCCCCGCAAACTGGCCCTCCAGGTGCGCGGGAATTCTGGGGGGGCGCGTGTGGCGGACACAAAAACCCACTGGCGTGGTGACATCATTCCGCGCACCAAGTGGGCGGTGGCCACGCCCGAGGGGTAGGCGTGGCCTCATGATATACATCGGGTGCGCAGCCCGGAGCGCGCCAGTGTTACAGTGAGCTCCTGAAATAAAGACGCTTATAAGTTACCGCTTGTCCGCTTCCTCCTTGCTCGCAAGCAGCGCGCGTAACGCCGCGCATTAACATATTCTTTATTTCTTTATTTAAACGTATCGTAAGGTGTACACCTTTAAAAAAATCTATCTTGGTCATTATTATGGGCCCCTTCAGATTGTGGGCCTGTTACCGAGGCGCCTTTGGAGCCATTGTAAACCCGGTCCTGGAGACCAGGTGGGTATTCCCGTCGAGCTTTCCTCACTTCTGTTTGTCAATCAATCAGAATTGACAGGAACCCGATGATATGTCGGGGGTACCGTGCATGACTCAACAGGTAAAAATGTGCAACCAAGATTGCTTGACATATAGTTTTGCATAATTTTGAAAGCTCTAAATGTTTCCCGATATGTATAATATAGATCTATTGGAATATAATTGAAATTCAGCATTGATTGTTTTTAAGACCGATTTTTTTTCTATATCTGTGTATTAACCGCACCCCCAACTTTTAACTTTTCTGCCAATAAAAAAAGCGCGGTTAATACACCGGAAAATATGGTACTCTAGCTTGAGACGACCAATGCATTCTATATCAGCCATTTAGTAAACATGATGCGACTTGAAAACTATTATAATGGGACAGAGAGAGCATTTAGTAATGAGATGCCATGCCAAGGTGCATATATTACAGTAAATCTCACTCTTATGCCAAATCTCACTCTCTTACTATGTCTCTCCGAAAAGATCGACTGGACAACCCTCCCATCTACTTTCTCAACAATCCTCTCCAAGAAGTTCTGTCACTCAAGCTTTTGGGTCTCACTATCTGCCATGATCTTTCTTGGGAAAACCACATTTCCAAGCTGGCCTCCAAAGCCAGTCGCCGACTGGGCATCCTCCGTCGTGCGAAGTCCTTCCTCGGCACACCTGAGCTCCTCACCACATACAAGGCTTTCATCCGCAGCTCAATGGAATACTGTTCTCCCCTATGGGCTGGTGCTCCTGCCTCACACCTGGCTCGGCTTCACGCTGTTGAATCCAAAGCTTTCAAAATCATTGGAATCTCCCGCGATGAAGCTATCTCTGAGGGCCTTTCACTCACTCACCGCAGGCAGGTAGGTGGTCTTTCTGTCTTCTACCGACTCCTCTCCGGCCTTGCACCCCCAGCTCTCTCTGTGCTCTGTCCCCCAAATATTCCTACAGGTCGCACAAGATCTGCCAGCAACCCTCTGATGGTTAAACTGCCGAAATCTCGGCTCTCTGCTCACCTTCACTCTTTCATTCCTCTTTTCTCCCGCCTGTGGAACAAACTCCCACACTCCCTTCAATCCCTCTCCTCCCTCCAGGTCTTTAAAACAGCTGTTCACCACCATCTCTTATCTTCCCCCATCCATAACCTTGATCTTTTCTACCCCCACTAATTCACCCCAGATCCACCTTGTTTGAAATTCCAACTTATTTCCTGGAAATCCTGGCAGTGTCCATATGTTTATACCTCTCCCACCCCCCCCCCCCCTTCACATGCCTCCCCCCCTTCACATGCCTCCCCCCCAAAGCCCTCTCCCTCCCACAGATCTCTCCATGTCTCCATGTCTCTCGGTCCCTGCTCTCAAATGTTGTGTTTGTGTCCTTCCCCCTCTCTCCCCATCTTGTCTACCGCTCCCGATGTTATTTGTTTTATGTGTCTGTTTGTCTTTCTGTGTGATTAATGTTCGCTCTTTCACGAGCCTCGATCTTGTATACAAAAAAAAAAAAAAAAAAAAAAGCGCGGTGTTACGCGCGCTGCTTGTAAGCAAGGAGGAATAGAAGCGGACAACGCGGTAATTTGTAAGAGTCTTTATTCAAGAGCTCACTGTAACACTGAGCTGCTCAGGGCTGCGCGCCCCGTGTATATCGTGAGGCCACGCCTCTCTCCCGGGCGTGGTCCACCCCCACTTGGTGTGCGGGGTGATGTCACCACGTCAGTGCTTTCGTGTCCGCCACACGCGCCCCCCCAGAATCCCCGCGCACCTGAAGGGTCAGTTTGCGGGGCAAACGGATGACCCGGCCGAAGCGCCCCCTGGCGACTGGCGGCGTCTGGGATGCAGGGATGCCATCTGGGATGCCTCCCGCTGCCCCTGGGATGGGTGCAGGACCGGGGGGCGGCGTGGCGGTGGAGCTGGGCGGTGCCGGGGGTCCGCCCGCAGGGGGGCGGCCCCGACGCGAGGGTCGGGCCACTGACAGTGGATGGTCCACGTCGAGGTGGGCCGGCTTGAGGCGGTCCACAGAAACGCGGTCAGGAGTACTGCCGATGTCCAGGGTGAAGTGCTTCACCCCGGTCTCCAGCACGCGGAAAGGCCCGTCGTACGGGGGCCGCAGTGGTGTCCGGTGGGCATCGTGGCGGACGAAGACGTACTCCGCCGTGCGAAGCTCCGGGGCGACGTGCGTCGGTGGGTGCCCGTGGTGTGCCGTTGGCACCGGGGCGAACCTCTTGGCGGTCTCCTGCAGAGCGGAGCGCTGCTGTGCCGCGGACCATGGTGCCGTGGAGTCGGGGAGGAACTCGCCCGGCACCCGCAGCGGTTGCCCGAAGACCAACTCCGCCGTGGATGCGCGCAGGTCCTCCTTGGGCACCGTCCGGAGGCCCAGCAGGACCCAGGGGAGCCTGTCGACCCAGCCGCCGTCACGGAGGGTGGCCCGGAGCGCGGCCTTCAATGAGCGGTGAAATCGCTCACACAGGCCGTTAGCCTGGGGGTGGTAGGCCGTGGTTCGGTGCAGCCGGACCCCGAGCCCCTGCGCGACCGCCCCCCAGAGCTCCGAGGTGAACTGGGGGCCGTGGTCGGACGAGATGTCTGAGGGGGCGCCGAACCAGGCGACCCAGGTGGCGATGAAAGCCTGCGCGACGTCCGCCGCCATCGTCGACGCCAAGGGCACGGCCTCCGGCCACCGGGTGGTGCGGTCCACCATGGTGAGGACGTGGGTGAAACCCCGCGAGGGGGGCAGAGGTCCCAACAGGTCCACGTGGACGTGGTCAAACCGGCGTTCCGGCACCGTAAACGGGGCCAACGGGGCCTGGGTGTGCCGGTGCACCTTGGCGCGCTGGCACGCGAGGCATGTCCTGGCCCAGCCGCAGACGGCCTTCCGGAGGCCATGCCAGACGAATTTGTCGGCGATCAACCTTTGGGAGGCCCTCGCGCCCGGGTGGGACAGGCCGTGGATGGCGTCAAACACCTGGCGCTGCCAGCCCGCGGGCACGATGGGGCGAGGCCGCCCGAGGGAGACGTCGCACAAGAGGGCCACGCCCGCGCCGTCGAACGGCACCTCGGTGACGCGGAGGCCCGTGACGGCGGTCCACAAGGCCTGGACGTCGGGGTCAGCGGCCTGGTCCGCTGCCATCGGGGCATAGTCGATGCCGAGGTGGACTGCGTGGGCGACGGCCCGGGAAAGGCAATCCGCCACCGGGTTGTCCTTCCCCGCGACGTGCCGGATGTCCGTCGTGTACTTGGACACGGCCGAGAGGTGACGCTGCTGCCGGGCCGACCACGGCTCGGTGACCTTGCCCATCGCGAAGATCAGCGGCTTGTGGTCGACGAAGGCCGTGAACGCACGGCCCTCGAGCAGATGGCGGAAGTGCCTGACCGCCAAGTGAAGCCCGAGCAACTCGCGGTCGAAGGTACTGTAACGGCGTTCGGGCGGGCGAAGCTGCCGGCTAAAGAATGCCAGCGGTTGCCAAGCTCCACGCACCCATTGCTCGTGCACCGCACCCACCGCGTAGTCCGAGGCGTCGGTGGTGAGGGCGATCGGTGCATCGGGCGCCGGGTGCGCGAGCATGGTGGCGTTAGCCAAGGCGAGCTTCGCGCCCGTGAACGCCGCGTCCATCTGCTCGGTCCAGGTAACGTCGCCTTTGCCCGGCTTACCTCGGAGAGCTTCGTGCAGGGGGCGCAGGAGCTGGGCGATACGGGGCAGGAACCGATGGTAAAAGTTCACCATGCCCAGGAACTCCTGCAGCCCCCTGATCGTGCGGGGGCACGGAAACCCCTTCACCGCCTCCACCTTGGCCGGCAGGGGGATGGCTCCGTGCCTGGTGACGCGGTGCCCCAGAAAATCGATTTCGGCGACGCCGAACCGGCACTTTGCGGGGTTCACAATCAGGCCATGCTGGCCCAGGCGTTCGAAGAGCGTGCGGAGGTGGTGTAGGTGCTCTTCGCGGGACGCGCTGGCGACGAGGATATCGTCCAGGTAGACGTATAGAAAATCCAAGTCGCGCAGGACGCTGTCCATCAGCCGCTGGAACGCCTGAGCCGCATTCTTCAGACCGAAGGGCATCCGCAGGAATTCGAAGAGTCCGAACGGCGTGATGACCGCCGTCTTCGGGACGTCCTCCGGCCTGACGGGGACCTGATGGTAGCCGCGTATGAGGTCCACCTTCGAGAAGAAGGACATGCCCGCCAAACGGGCGGCAAAGTCCTGAATGTGGGGGACGGGGTAGCGGTCGGGAGTGGTGGCGTCATTGAGACGGCGGTAGTCCCCGCACGGTCACCATCCCCCGCCGGGCTTCGGCACGATGTGCAGCGGCGACGCCCAAGCACTCTCCGAGCGCCGAACGATGCCGAGTCGCTCCAGGGTAGCGAACTCCGCTTTTGCTACCGCCAGCTTCGTCGGCTCAAGGCGGCGTGCCCGGGCGTAGACCGGTGGCCCGACGGTGGGGATGTGATGGGCCACCCCGTGCTTGACGGCCCCTGCCGAGAAGGTGGGCCGCGTGAGGGCCGGGAAGCCGGCGAGGAGGCGGGTGAATTCGTCCGCTGCCGGAAGCATACAGATCAACGTGGCCGGAACCGAACCGTTCGGCAAGCCCCTTGGCAAGCCGCTCGGTGAGCCGCTCAGTGAGCTGCTCGACGAGCTGGGCAGCGCACAAGCGAGCGAGCTGAACGTCTCGGCCTGGACAAGACGTCTGTGCTTTACGTCGACCAGGAGCCCATTGGCGCACAGGAAGTCCGCGCCAAGCAATGCCATGGGCACGTCAGCGGTGACGAACGACCATCGGAAAACCTGCCCTCCGAACCGCAGAGAGAGGCAGCGTTTTCCGTACGTACAGATGGGCGTCCCGTTCGCGGCAAGCAGCGCGGGGCCCCCGCCCGCGGCGTGCTTGTCCAACGTACCGGCAGGAACGACACTCACCTGCGCTCCCGTGTCGCACAGGTAACGGCGCCCGGATAAGGTGTCCGTTATGAACAGCAGGCTACTCGAACGGCCGGCGCTCATTGCCACTATCGAGCGCCGGCCCGGGCGTTTCCCGACCTGTTGAAGGAGCATGGCGGATGACACTGTCGAGCCTCGTGGCCGAACTTGGCGTGGAACCAGCACCAGGTGGTGGAGCTGGAGGAGAGCGGCTGGCTCTGCCAGGCCGGTGGAGCCGGCGGTTTTCCCCGCGGTGGCGGTTTTCACCGCGGCGGTGGGCGGGGCGTGGCGGCGGCCACGAGGTGCGTATCAGCATGCTGTGTAAGCTGATGCTGTGAATCAGCATCAGCCTCGGGATCCACGAGGTGGGCAGCAGCATCAGCCTTGAGGTCCGCGACGGCCGCACCGACTCTCGCCCGCGTGTCCGAAGCCGCGAAGTACCTGTCCGCCTCGGCGGCCAATGCTCGGGGTTCCGTTAGCACAGTCCCGGCCAACTCGAGGCGTACCTGTGCTGGAAGTTGGCGACGGAAAAGCGCCCGGAATAGAGAACCAGGGGCTTCGTCGCCCAACAGCGACAGCATATGGTCCATTCGGACCGACGGGCGCGTGTCGCCGAGCTCGGGGAGATCCAGGAGGCGGTCGGCCCGTACGTCCTCCGTGAGGCCGAACGTGGCTAGGAGCAGCCGCTTGAGTGCCTCGTACTTGTGGCCGTCCGGTGGGTGGCGAAGGACAGACACAACTCGAGCGGCCGTGCCGGGCCCGAGGGAGGCGACAACGTGGCAATAGCGCATGTCGTCGCCGGTGAGGCGCCGAAGCTGAAACTGGGCTTCGGCTTGGACGAACCAAACTTCGGCCTGGGCCTCCCAAAATTCGGGAAGTTTAACCGACATCGCGTTGTTGGCCATGGCAATGGCGTCGTGTTTGGAAGGATCGCTACGGCAGATCCAACGTCGAGGTCACCAGTAAAGCGCGGTATTACGCGCGCTGCTTGTAAGCAAGGAGGAAGCAGACAACGCGGTAATTTGTAAGTCTTTATTCAAGAGCTCACTGTAACACTGAGCTGCTCAGGGCTGCGCGCCCCGTGTATATCGTGAGGCCACGCCTCTCTACCGGGCGTGGCCCACCCCCACTTGGTGTGCGGGTGTGATGTCACCACGTCAGTGCTTTCGTGTCCGCCACAACAGCATGCTTGGGAACCAGTGCGAGAAAACTCACGCACTGACACACAGCACCATATATCTGTGATATGTTGCTTGTTTTGTGCTCAACATCTCCTGGTTTGGCAAAGGGTAAACACGTTTTTGTGGGGGTAGGTTTTGGTAGAAAGTTTTGGTTTCCGAGTTGCACGTATTAAAGTAGGCCACCTGGAGGCGCTATATTAGAGGCTGTCTTTCTGCCTACGTACACACACACACGTATATATACGTACACACACACACACACACACACACACACACATTAACGGAGTTGGATGCTTTGAGAAACGGTAGGTCTCCGTTCCATCTCCTGAGGCCCAGCCACATGTGGGGATAGGATGCAAAAATACACACACACACACACACACACACACACACACACACACACACACACACACACACACACACACACACACACAATCGTGGATACATCGAGACCTGGGAGGGCTCCGTTGCACCTTCTGAAACCCGCATTTGGAGATAACCGACGACACACCGCATATATAGGGTTGGCCATTTAACTATTCCCGGTTTTGAACCCCTGTAATTATGTTGCTAAGAAACGAAATCGAACAAAATATTTCCGGGAAATAGGTACATATTTCAAGTTTTTGGGGTAAAAATTTTATTATCGAGTTCAGAATTGCACAAAATTAGTTATGAATTACGACGTGATTTCCATCATTTTCAAGCATTGTGTGCATCCTTTCGCGATACTCCAAGACCATCTTCTGTCACATTGCGACTGCAGTTTCTCCAAAAGCTGCTTGAATTCGCACTTTCAGGTCTTGAATGGTCGCTGGTTGTGTTGCGTAAACCTTGCCCTTCCGAAAGCACCACTGTGGTACTATTAAAAATTGGGGGCACTAATTGTAGAAACAAACCATACGACAGCAATAAGCCTTCCCCTATGCTATTGGGGGTGGCTTATTTAAAATGCATGCTGCATCTGTATGGTGTTTGTTTTTCTGAGTAAGATGAATGTTAGAGTATGTTCCATAATGCTATGACCTGTCAATCTGGAACACACATATTCTCACTTTGTCTCTGGAAAGATTGCTTAACAAACCCACTGTGAGCTACCCTTGATTAATGGACTCGTGTTGAGATTACACCAGCAACCATAGACTGGTCTAGGGTTCACCAGAAAAGCTTCAGGATATCGCTTTCCTTCTCCTAACTTTATATGCCTAACTTTCTTGATTTATTGTACAACATTTTATATGTAGTAAACCCTATTAATGGTTATTACACAAATGGATAATAATAATAATAATAATAATAATGTATATATTTGTAATGTGCACATATCCACCCTACAGGGTGCTCAAGGTGCCAACAGAATTACACATATCATCATAACACATAAGAAAAGCTGAAACAACATTCATCTTACATTAGCCAAAAAATAATAAAGTAAATCATAGTAGTTAAAAAACAGTCAGTTGTAGAATGGACCCAGAGTGGTACACAGCAAAGGCACAATGAGGTGTAGCAAAAAAAAAAAATACAAAAGACTAGCTGTACCAGGCCACTCTGTAGAATTCAACTAAACCGAAAGATGGCCATTGAGGCCGTGGCAATGACCGTTTCCCCGACCTTCAGCTTAGACCACACAGTATTTGTGCCGAATGGTCGGAATTGTGCCTCATTTACATAGCATAATGCTCGTAATTGTTCATTATTTACGTAGCATAACGCTCGTAATTGTGCCTCATTTATGTAGCATAATGCTCATAATTGTGGCCCATTTACATAGCATAATGCTCGTAATTGTTCCTCATTTACGTAGCATAACGCTCGTAATTGTGCCTCATTTATGTAGCATAATGCTCATAATTGTGGCTGATTCATGTAGCATAATGCTCATAATTGTGCCTCAGGCCCCATAATATGGCCTCATAATTGTTCCCCCTCAGGAAGGGCATCCGGCCATAAAAACATTGCCTCAAACAGGGAACCATGATTGTCATGGGGCCCGCAAGGCTAACCCCCGCTCTAGCGGGGAAAAATGGCCTCAAAACGATCATTCATTCATTCATTTACGTAGCGTAATGCTCGTAATTGTTCCTCATTTACATGGCATAATGCTCGTAATTGTTCCTCATTTACGTAGCATAACGCTCGTAATTGTGCCTCATTTATGTAGCATAATGCTCATAATTGTGGCTCATTTACATAGCATAATGCTCATAATTGTGCCTCATTTACATAGCATAATGCTCGTAATTGTGCCTCATTTATGTAGCAAGCTCGTAGTTGTGCCTCATTTACATAGCATAATGCTCATAATTGTACCTCATTTAAATTTATATAATGCTCGTAATTGTACCTCATTTACGTAGCATAATGCTCGTAATTGTGTCATTTACGTAGCATAATGCTCGTAATTGTTCCTCATTTATGTAGCGTAATGCTTGTAATTGTGCTCATTTATGTCATAATGCTCGTAATTGTTCCTCATTTACATAGCATAATGCTCGTAATTGTGCCTTATTTATGTAGCATAACGCTCGTAATTGTGCCTCATTTATGTAGCAAGCTCGTAATTGTGCCTCATTTATGTAGCAAGCTCGTAATTGTGCCTCATTTACGTAGCATAATGCTCATAATTGTACCTCATTTACATGGCATGATGCTCGTAATTGTACCTCATTTACGTAGCATAATGCTCGTAATTGTCCCTCATTTATGTAGCAAGCTCGTAATTGTGCCTCAATTACGTAGCATAATGCTGATAATTGTGTCTCATTTACGTATCATAATGCTCGTAATTGTTCCTCATTTATGTAGCGTAATGCTTGTAATTGTGCTCATTTATGTGTCATAATGCTCATAATTGTGCCTCATTTACGTAGCATAATGCTCGTAATTGTGCCTTATTTATGTAGCATAATGCTCGTAATTGTGCCTTATTTATGTAGCATAATGCTCGTAATTGTGCCTTATTTATGTAGCATAATGCTCGTAATTGTTCCTCAATTATGTAGCATAATGCTCGTAATTGTGCCTTATTTATGTAGCATAATGCTCGTAATTGTGCCTTATTTATGTAGCATAATGTTCGTAATTGTGCCTTATTTATGTAGCATAATGTTCGTAATTGTTCGTCATTTACGTAGCATGCTCGCAATTTTCCCTCATTTATGTAGCATAATGCTCGTAATTGTTCCTCAATTATGTAGCATAATGCTCGTAATTATGCCTTATTTATGTAGCATAATGCTCGTAATTGTGCCTTATTTATGTAGCATAATGCTCGTAATTGTTCGTCATTTACGTAGCATGCTCGCAATTGTGCCTCATTTATGTAGCATAATGCTCGTAATTGTTCCTCAATTATGTAGCATCATGCTCGTAATTGTTCCTCATTTACATAGCATAATGCTCGTAATTGTCCCTCATTTACGTAGCATGCTCGTAATTGTCCCTCATTTACGTAGCATGCTCGTAATTGTGCCTCATTTACTAAAATGCTGTAGCAAAAATCTAATGCAGACTCAAGGAAGGTGAGGACATTACTGGCCTTTTTCGATTTTCTGCCATTTTGCTGAGGAGAGCATCTACCCTGACCATGTGTTGCTGTGGGATGTGATTTTCAGGGTGAGATTATTGCCTTAGACAAAATCTCAAGGAAGGTGGAGCGGCTTCTCAAGCTTGCCGAGGCTCAACGACTTACATGCATCAAGGCCTATTGCTGTGATTCAACCCGCGTGCTTAAAGAGGATGGCGTTTGTGGTGACGATGAAACAAAGGACGCAGGTGAGGAACAGTTATAACTTTTAGAGGAATTTGAGAGTATTAATCGTGTATCCATTTATTTTTTGCAAAGTGGAATCCAAAGTCAACAACTGGGATTTTCTAAAGGTTTATATATGGTTAGTTTTGTTAGTTAGTTACATTTTTGGTCATAACTACGAGCTTCAGCAACAGGTGGGATGACTTTCATGCAAAAGGCTTGAACCATTTGTGATGGTGTTTGCAAGAAACAAGAAAGCTTTGCCGGCAGTGTTTATTGATGAAGAAAATCAGAGTATATAATCGTATGAACCTGTGATAGTAGATTCTAAATGAAATTAGATCTTGTACCTTGCAAAAGGAAACTAGAACGAGCAAATTAAGATTCCATACCTTTGCCCAAACTTGTTTTGTGTGGTTTTATAGCACGTATTTTATAGACGTACAGTACTCACATTCTCATTATACATATTTTATAGAGGTACTCTCATTCTAATTGTACATCCACTATATAAGAGAGCCGTTGATCCGTCTGTGTGTTGCCATTTTTCTCAGAGATGGTTGAACAGATCTTCGTCAAACTTTCAGAGGTTCATCAGTGAGTGCCTGGGAGTGTTTTAGGCCAAACAAAAGTTTGTTTTTTTTAGTTTAAAAAAAAATTGATTTATAATGTCTGAGCCTTTTTGATTAATGACAGTTATATGCAAGTACACATTCGCATAAATAAATACAAAACATTCACCATACATTTGAACACAAATACTCAAAAATTTTGGAACCGGTCGAAGTTGGTGGTAAGGCTTCTTCTTCTTCTTCCTGAACGTCATCATACTTAACTCAGAAACTTTATCAACGGTAAATTCACCAGCACATATTCAATGAAAAGGTAAAATGATGTTTTGACATTTGTGATGGATTCTGATTTGGATGAATTTGCTTTTCCATTATAAATTTGCACTCATTTCAAATATGTTGATGTTTCTTTTTCGCTTGAGCAACGCCGGGTACTCCAGCTATAAACGCTTATGTACTTTACTCGGGGTACAAATACAAATACAACTTTGTCTGCGGGGTAACATAGGCGAATAGGCCACGGCCTCAGGTGGAGGTGTGGGGGACCGGGAGAGGGACGTAAATTCTCGATGTAAATATGTACCATGTACACCTGGTGTTGGTGGCAGAGGGTATTACAATTTTTTTTTACCTGGGCAACACTGAGGTTAAAGCACTCTTTGCATGGGTACACTTTTCCTCCTTCTCTTCCCCTCCCCCCTCCCCTACCCCTCCCCTCCCGGCAACACCAGGTACTCCTGGTAGTATTTTATAGAGGTACTCTCGTTCTAATTGTACTTCCTTTATAGATGTACTCGCATTATAATTACTAGGGCATGCCCGTACTATATATATATCTAAAATTATATCCCCCCCCCTATTTACATGAAATGGTTTGGTCCAAAGCGAACGGCTTGCGAGTGGTGACAATCCCCCCCCTCTATTTACATGCAATGGTTCGGTCCAAAGCGAACGGCTTCCGGAGTTTGGTAAAGAAATCGCCATCGCGTACACAAACGCGCAGGAAAGCGAATGAATCGCAAATTCGTTTTTATTAGTTGTAAAACATAATGCCCAATTATTCAATTAGCGCCAACGTATTTTGGCTGTTTGCAATTTAATCGCAAGGCAAAGTAGAAAGAGAAGAGGGAAAAAAAGAAAAGCCTTGCCTTGCTGCAAACAGCTGCTGCAAACAACAACAACAGGGAAGGCTGCACTGTCCGGAAGTTGGCATATCGCAGTTACGATTATTTTAGTGTTAATGGCCAATTATTCAATTAGCGCCAACGTATTTTGGCTGTTTGCAATTTAATCGCAAGGAAAAGTAGAAAGAGAAGAGGGAAAAAAAGAAAAGCCTTGCATTAACGCATTAACGCTTGCATTGCATTAACGGTTCGGCACACGTGATAGCTCGCTGCTCTCTGATTGGTTGAAGCGTTTTTTGGACATAGCTCGGTAGGTACTTGTCCGATTAATTTCAAACCTTGAAAAGGCACATCCTCGGGTCCCCAGCAATATACCTGGCAAGTTTAAAGTATATCGGACCCGTGGTTGTCGAGAAACAGCGGTCACAGACACACAGACACACAGACAGACACACAGAGATTACTGGAATTATAGATAGATACATACTGTTACGGCCCGCAGATAATGATGTTGGTTTGCCGAGCGGATGGCACCGCGGCCTAACAGTTACCCCGATTAACCCGATCCCCGAACGTTGGCCGGATCGCGCCACAGATATTCAATATGGAAAAGACAAAAGCGACACGGATGTGAAGAAGAAGAAGAAGAAGAGAAAAAAAAGTTGGCAATACCACTAAATTTATTCCTATTATTTACATGCTCAAAGTAACCAAGGAAGATCTCGCGAGATCTTGGAGACGGCGGCAGGGATTTTCGAAGCTCCACACGGTCTCCACGTTTTTCGAAGTTAAGTCTGTTCACAATTGTATTTTGTCGAAACTGTATTTATCTTTCGGTGTGTGAAGTTATTGTGTGCAACTTTGGTTGTTTCTCGGTGTTTATCTTGCATAAATTGATCGTCTGTTTGCCGTGTCGCGAGCAAGGCCTTGTACAGTGTGCACTGTACAACCTTGAGGCTTTGTTTTTCTCTCAGCGGTCCGTCGTTTGTGATCCAATAACTTTCGTTCTCTGTATTCCCAGGCTTTTCACCCATAGCCTACTTCCTTGTGTAAATCTCAACTCAAAAAAAAAACAAAAAAAAAAAAAAAACATTTCCTTCTCTGTTCTCATTCGTTTATTCATTCGTATTCGTTCGTTCGTTCTTCGACCACGTGTTTCTCCCCCATTTCCCCAGATAGTTTTCACTCATTAACCTTCAATGTTTACACTTTCCCCTCAAGTTATGTATTCCGTCATATTTTATAACACCTTTTTCTTCTTCTTCTTTAAAAGGCTGCTTTCGACTTGCTCACCAAATCAATTCATCCCAAAAAAAATATCCATCTCCTATAGTGCCTTTTTTCTACATTCCCTAAACTCTCCTGCACTCCATCCTCCATCCAGCGTCCTTAAACGTATTTTTAACTCGAAGGTCACAAGAAACTCATTTTGCAATAAATGTTCGTTTCCCATAAATCGTACACTTTCAAAAATCCAATCTCACCCCTCCCCTCCAAATCTTCCCCATAACCCCTCCCCTCCAAATCTTCCCCATCACCCCTCCCCTCCAAATCTTCCCCATCACCCATCCCTTTCAAATCTCCCCCCTTGCCCCCTCCCTCCTAAACTACCCCCTCACCCCTCCCCGCCAAGACGCCCCCTCGCCCCTCCCCTCCTAGACTCCTGCCTCACCCCTCCCCTCCAAATCTCCCCCATATCCCATCCCTTTCAAATCCCTCCCCTTGTCCCTTCCCTCCCAAACTCCCCCCTCACCCCTCCCCTTCAAATCTCCCCACCCTCATTGCTTCTCAATTTTCCCCCGCTCACTCCCCCTCCTCAAAGCGTCCTCCCCGCTTCTTCCCCCTTCAAACTCTCACCTCCATCTCCCCCAACCTTCTGCCTCGCTCTTCCCCCTCCTCAAATAACACCTCATTGTGGCTCACCCAATCACCATCAAACCTTTTGTCCGCCCCATCCTTCCCTTTCTCCAAGCTATTCTGAAATCTCTGACACACCTTCAACAGCTCTCCCTACCACTTCCACCTCTTCCACATCTTACCCTACCCCTCCTCCCCCCTGTTCTGTATCTGATGCTCCCCCTTCCTCTTCATTAACGGTATGGACCTCAAACATCCGGGGCCTTCGTTCAAACTTAACTGATCTCTCCATACAGGTTGCTTCTGTCAAACCAGACGTGATCTGCTTAACAGAAACTTTCCTCCTTTATGATGTCTCTGATTCCATAGTATCTCTCCCGGGCTACTCCCTCCTCCGGTATGATAGACCTGAGCCTCGTCCTGGAGGCGGGGTTGCTATCTTTATCAAAAACTCTCTTCCTCACTCGCCCTGCACTGCACTCTCTCCACCTCACCCCCAGGAATACCTCTGGCTACGGCTTCCCCTTCGCTCCCACCTCTTGTTCATATGTGTGTTGTACCGTCCACCAAACAGTGATGACTCCATCTACATCTCGCTGTCTGATGATATGGACCAACTTCTATCTACTCATCCCAACTCTCTCTTCCTCATATGTGGTGATTTCAACTGTCATCATGCCAGTTGGCTGGGTGTGGGTACCTCTCTCACCAGCCATGGCTCCTCAGCAAAGGACTTCTGCGACTCACTGGGACTGACACAATCTGTCAATTTCCCGACCCGGATCTCAGTCAACGGAACATCTTCTCTTCTGGACTTGGTTATGACTAACTTCCCTGAAAATGTCTGCTGCTCTTCTTCTGCTCCGATCGGATCATCTGATCATGTCCTTGTTAAAGTGGACATCTCTCTGACCATCCTCAGGGAGCCTGCTCAGCGTCGACGAGTCTGGCATTTCACTCAGGCCAACTGGCACGGTCTTCAAGCAGCCATCAATCATCTGGACTGGTCTCCCATCTCTACCACCTCTGACATCAACTCATCCTGGGAATTCTTCCAAAGTAAATTGCTCTCTCTCATGCACATATTTATCCCATCTCGTCTTCAGTTGTCATACCCTTCCTCCCGTCCATGGTACACGGAATCTTGTGGTGAGGCTGTTGCCCAGAAACAACTTGCCTTCGTCTCCTGGAAAGCAAATCCAACGGAAGGAAATCTCATTTCCTTTCACAAAGCCCGAAACAAGTGTGTGTCCACCCTCAGGAGAGCCAGGAAACAATATCTCTCCGTTCTCAAGACCGAACTCTCTTATCTGTCTCCCTCTTCCAAATCCTGGTGGCGTCTGGTCAAATCCGTTTCTGGTGTTTGTTCCCCCTCCATCCCCTCCCTTACCTCAAACGGCTACACAGCTGACTCCGCACGTGAAAAAGCTGAATGCCTCAACTCTGTGTTTGCCTCTAAATCTTGTGTCCCAAACCCATCCCTCTCTGTACCCACCATACCCAGTCGTACCCTGCTGCTCCTGGACTCCGTGTCCTTTCCTCCTGACAAGGTGGAAAAGTTTCTGTCAACCCTCGACTCTGATTCTGCAACTGGACCCGACGGCATCAGCCCACGGGTCCTAAAATCCTGCTCTGCTGCTCTATCTCACCCTCTCTCTGTTCTCTTCACCCTCTCTTTTGCTCAAGGTCAACTGCCATCTGCTTGGAAATCAGCCAACATCACCGCTTTGCACAAAAAAGGTGCAAAAACAGATCCTAGCAACTACAGACCAATCAGCCTTCTCCCAATTATCAGCAAAGTCATGGAATCCATCATTGCTTCTGATATGAAATCTTTCCTCTTCTCCAATGGCTTGATCTCTGATCATCAATTTGGTTTCAGACCAGGTCACTCTACTCTGGACATGCTGCTTCTGCTGTCTCAACAATGGATGGAGGTCCTCAATGCCAAACAGGAAATTAGAGCTGTCTCCCTCGACATATCACGTGCCTTCGACACGGTCTGGCACCCCGCTCTGCTCACCAAACTCTCCTCCTTTGGTATCCATGGAAATCTCCACGCATGGTTGGCGAACTTCCTCTCTAGTCGTCGTCAACGTGTGGCCCTGAATGGGTTTCTCTCATCTCCTCTTCCTGTTCAGGCTGGAGTTCCCCAAGGCAGTGTTCTGGGCCCCGTGCTTTTTCTGGTCTTCATCAATGATCTCTCTGACTCTCTCGAAAATCCTCTCTATCTCTTTGCTGATGACTCCACTCTCTGCCGCTCCATTCCTCTTCCCTCAGATCGGCAGTCTGCTGCCTCCTCACTCTCTGAAGACCTGGACAAAATCACAGACTGGTCAAACAAGTGGAACATGTCTTTCAATCCTGACAAATCTCACACTCTTACTATGTCTCTCCGAAAAGATCGACTGGACAACCCTCCCATCTACTTTCTCAACAATCCTCTCCAAGAAGTTCTGTCGCTCAAGATTTTGGGTCTCACTATCTGCCATGATCTTTCTTGGGAAAACCACATTTCCAAGCTGGCCTCCAAAGCCAGTCGCCGACTGGGCATCCTCCGTCGTGCGAAGTCCTTCCTCGGCACACCTGAGCTCCTCACCACATACAAGGCTTTCATCCGCAGCTCAATGGAATACTGTTCTCCCCTATGGGCCGGTGCTCCTGCCTCACACCTAGCTCGGCTTCACGCTGTTGAAACCAAAGCTTTCAGAATTATTGGAATCTCCCGCGATGAAGCTATCTCTGAGGGCCTTTCACTCACTCACCGCAGGCAGGTAGGTGGTCTTTCTGTCTTCTACCGACTCCTCTCCGGCCTTGCACCCCCAGCTCTCTCTGTGCTCTGTCCCCCAAATATTCCTACAGGTCGCACAAGATCTGCCAGCAACCCTCTGATGGTTAAACTGCCGAAATCTCGGCTCTCCGCTCACCTTCACTCTTTCATTCCTCTTTTCTCCCGCCTCTGGAACAAACTCCCTCACTCCCTTCAATCCCACTCCTCCCTCCAGGTCTTTAAAACAGGTAATTAAATACCCAGGGACAAAACAAACAGAACAAACTCACGTACACCAAAAGGATGGAAAGGCAGGAGGTGGATGGCTGGAGGGAGAGGAAAGTCCAATGGGTCCTGCAGCATGATCGGCGCGTTTGGCAGCCGCCGTTCCTTCGCGGCCCTGCTCAAAACCGCCGTCCAGGCCCCAAGCGGCTGTTGAGTGTTGTTGCTGCTGTGGCCGCCGCTGCTGCTGCTGCTGTGGACGTCGCGTGCTTTGCCAGGACTACAACAGGCTTTGTGCTTCCCTGGATGATGATCTCCTTAATGTTCTCTATGTTCTTTTGCTCACATGCCAGCCTCGGACTCTGTTCGGAAAAGCACCAGCTCAGGAACAAACATCGGCCCACTTGATCAGCCGTTGCTGTGTACAAAGCTTCCTTGGGTGATCTCAATGTACTCTTGTCAAAGCTCATCTGCTTGGGGAGCGTCCCGCGGCGGGTTATATAGGCCCCGCCCCTCAACCTTCGCGAACCTCCTTGATGTTTCTCTCCACACCCTCTCCAAGTCCAACCCCTTGTTCGTGGTTGGTTGAGTGGGGCTGACTCACTCCTCCCCTCTATGACGAGGTGGGGACCCGCCTTTCTTCCCCGATCCGAGCACATGTTCAATGGTGGTTTTGGAGGGGATGTAATTTGCAATCGAGGCTTGGCAATGATGAAAGGGGAAATGGAGGTTTCGGGAATGGGAATGATGAATGAAGGGAATCTATCTATTTCACTTGGTGCAATGGAGTGTCATCTTAATGGGAGACAAGGCCTTACCCTAATACACATAATAAAGATATAACTATCAACCAGGGGGAAATCTATGATTGGCTAACGTGTATGCTTTATGGAATTAACGACGGGAACACCCTTTGACCTTTATACAACACTGGAGGCAGGAGGGTCCAGAATAAAGCATATTTCACAACAATTTACTATATAATACAACACAATAAAAAAACACAATCCTCATATCCGCAACACTGCACCCTCCTCCTCTTAGGCACGTCCCGGGCCTACAACTTTAACTTAGTGTGACACGTAGGTGTAGTTCCCTCTACTTTTAACCTGACCCTGAGTGCGACAGTTTTAAAACATAAACAAATATGTCCCGCTGCTCCATTGCACCCTACCTAACAGACTCACGCCCACAGCTAACCGAATTGCGGAATGGTCTTCAAACTATACACTGACGGTGGGGAGCATTATTTACAATGGCTTTACTTTATTTACAAAACGTAACCCAGGACCTGTGATTGTTCTTTTGGGGGGGAGAGACAGTCTGCTCTGCATCGATGCACCATCGATGCACCATGAAAGCACCCAAAATGCACCAACACACCCACAAGCACCAATCGGTGCACAGTCATCACTGTTCATCAATAAAAATAAAAACAACAACCCCTAACCCTGCAGGTGGTCTCTTGCTCTTCGGCTCCCTCTGCTGGCTATTGCTCTCTTCCAGATGTTGTCATTTTTTTTGCTGGCGGCCTATTTGCAATAAAACTTGCCCAAACGTGTCCATTTTTGTTTTATTTATGGCCCACAGGGGGCCGACTAGTGTGGTTCACCTGTGGGGCATCGGTGCCCTGTGATCAAGGTCCGCCAGCAAGATTTCGGGCCTTCATGGCCGGTTCCAGCAGAGGGGCCATGCCCCAACCCATGGGGTCCATAAGTGGTGCTCGGCCACAGACATGTGGTCCATAATGTGGTGCATCGATGCAGACAGCTGGTTCTGGGAGTTCCGGGCGCACAATGGCGGACTCACGCACGCCCCCTCGGCGCCCAGTGGCGCACAGGTCCTCATGTGGGAGACAAAAGGGGGGACAGACAGATGAGCGAGGGGTAAGGTCACAAGGGTACACATCAATAAGGCAATGCAAGGTGAAGTGCGTACGGAGAGCGAAGTGAGAAAGCTCGTCCCTACCGTACGTCACCCCCCCTGTCACCTACACCACCCTTGCCCTTACCCCATATGTACAACAACCTACACCTTTACAAATTCGTCGCTAATGTCACGTCTTCCCCATATTTCCCCTATACCAAATTCGTTCCCACAATCCCTCTAACCAAAATTTGCCATCACCCAATTCATCATCAATCCTCATAAGGAGGAAGAGATGGAACATCAAAGCACAATGTCACACCCACGTCATGATGCGTCTCACAATCCAAACATCTGCACAATAAAAATAATAAAACATGGCATGGCGCGGAGTTACATCACCTCGGGTGAGTGGATGTAGATGGTGTGAGGAGACTTCAATCCTAACTATCCTCTAAATGACTTTAACACACTTTACACTACCCGGGGTCTTTCCCTGCCAAACCATTGGCAATCTTACTCTATGTGGTTTTAAAAACCAAATTCCCATTGACCAAACTGTGGTGCTTCTCAATTTGGGGTCTCACTCCCCTGATTCATCTCCCGGTGCCCTTGCACAATTTCTGGGCTGGGTCGTGCAGCTCTCCCAGCAGGTCTACCCACCTGCACACCTCCACCACTGCAGTTGCCACCCGAGCTTACCTGCTCCTTACCTAACCTATCTAACTGGGGAAGGCCCTTCCTGGCTCTGTCACCCCTCGGTGCCCTCTGGCACTGGGCTACCCGGGTCCGTCCTCCGGATCCTCGGGCCCCATCCACAACAACTCTACCGGCTCCCAGAGCCCACCTGCGGCCTCACCTGGCCGACATCCTCACAGTGGTGGAGTGCCCAAACCAACTACACACACTAACAGGCTACACGCCCAGCCATTTCCACAACACTAATGCACCCATCCAAATACCATTCTTTCACCCGCACCACAGATGCCAATATCCAACCACAATTTACCTATACCCTCTACCTAACACTTACACTACCCTCCCCGGGTATTCGTGATGGGGGTCCATCCTTCCCCCATTCACACCTTCGCACCATCCACTCCACTCCACAGTTTCCCCCATACTCACTCCACGACCATCCATTCCAATACTCCATTTATTCCACACTCAATGTATTCCACACTCCATGTCGTTGCACACCTGTGCAATCACACCTGGTGCCACCTGCACCCTACTTCCTTCCTGGACCATTCGGTCAATACAACACACATCACCATCACCATCACTCAAACACTGCTCCATACACCTGTTCAGTTGCACACCTGTGCAATCACACCTGTTCACCATACACACGGCATCATCTAATCTACCTGGTGCCCTGCTAACTTAGTGCTCCCCGTCTTCCCTTTAAACTAAGCACATACCACGTCATTATCATCCACACTAACCTACCTGCGTCCCCACTACCGGTATCATTGTCACTAACTAATCTTAACGTTACCTATTGTCATCTTCTCTAGATCCCTACACATTATCCAAACCCTCCCGGGCTAGTTTTCACTGCCATAAACCCCATAAGTCTAGTGCTCCTTTGCCCCCGCTGTGAGGGATGACAGAGTTGCCATCCCACCACATCGGGTATCTTCCACTATAAATTTTGAACACCAAATTCCAGCCAATCAAAAATTTGCCAATCACTACCCATCATCTGCCAATCATCACTCTGCCAATCCTTTGCCAATCATCAAATTTTGTTTTTCTAATTTCGGGTCCAAAACACTATCCGTATCATCATCATCACAGTCCGCTTTATCTGAGCCTCGGTGCGTCGTCACATCATTAAAACTCAGCTTCGCAAAGCCGAGCAATGAATTCGGGTGGTTTGGTCGCCTTGGTTGGATCCGTCCGGCATTCACGACTCTGGGGAGGAGGCATGCTCGGGCCGAGGTTCCACGCATCATCGCGGCTCGGTACCTTGCGGTCCCAGGCCCGATGGCTGAGGCTCGCCCGGGCGGAACCCCGTCCCCACGAGGGGGCACCGTCCGCTTCCTCCCACTCGCCCTTGAACCGGACCGGTCGCCTCGCCCGACAAGGCCCGGACTCGACCGTGCAGGGCGGGGCCAAGCCCGAATCGGCAACGACGCTTCGAAGAGAAGCGACGCAGTATCGATCCGCGCCAGGCCTGGCATCCAACAAAGCGCACCGCGCCCCGAGTGCTCGCATCGGCTATCCGTCGCCCTAAACGCTACCCCATTCAACGTCGATGCTTTACTTGCAGGCTCACACCACGCGACCCGTTCCACACTCACAAAGCCCGGCGTTCCAACGCCTCCAGTGCATCCCCCACACTCCGTCCATTCCACCACCGCACTCCCTGTTACACACCACACCTCTCGCGCACACTCGCCGTTCGCACACTCCCTTAACACACCTCGCGCACCGTCTTGCGCACTCTCCCCACTCGGTACGTACTCCGTACCACTCACCATGGGCGTGCTCTCTTGCATCCACCCACTACCGCGCTCCGATGTGCTCCCTCGCACTCGCGCTACCACCAACTCAGGTGTGCTTCCTCGCACACGTTCCACCACCACCTTACTCTCCGTGTCACACTCACCCTCGCACGTACACTCCGTATTGCTCTCACTCGCTGTGTCACACTCCGTACACCCCGACGTGCATTCTCGCTCGCACTCGGTATCACTCTCGCGCTTCGTAACACGCACACCCCTTGACGCACACTTCGTATTGCTCTCACTCCCTGTGTCACACTCCGTACACCCCGACGTGCATTCTCGCTCGCACTCGGTATCACACTCGCGCTTCGTAACACGCTCACCCCTTGACACACTTTTTTTTCACACGCGTGCCATTTCCACTCACACGGGACCCTTCACCAACGCCCGGGTGCCATATTGACCCCAATCGCGCGACAATTCTTTTGTCGCCAAACATCCTTCTACAAAATCTACCCGCACAATATACAGCACGACTTACCTGGGGGATCCTTTTCTCCACGCGCACCTGCAAACTTCCATTTGGATTAGCAAGTACATCATCATGATTTGAGCAGGGACTTTGTACATATTCCATCTTTACCTCCCGCCGCGAGTGGTTTTCTAAGTCCCCGGTCTCTTCAATTTCAATGCCCACTACCACTTTTTCTTTACTCACCTCGACGACCGTTGGCTTTAATAAAATTCCCTCTACCTCATCGGTCGCCGGCTTTTCCAAACCCCGTGTCGCGATTTCTACCCCCGTCATTGTACCCGTGCTTTTCTCCGCTTCGCTCAACCAGCGCTTCTCGACCCGCGTTACCTCCTCGTGCACCCCTGGGACCTGCTCGCCCACCATGCGATCCATGGTCTCCCCACATTTTTGCATGCGGTCACCCATTCTGTCCGCAATTTTGCCGATTCGCTCCATTTTGCTTCCTAGCCTCTCAAATTTAGCTTCTAGCCGTTCCCCCATTCTGTTTTCCAATCCTCCGATTTGGTTTCCCAATTGCTCACTATTCTTGTCCATAAGGGCCTTCATTTGCATCATAAAAAGGTTCAAATCCACCGGTGGCGCTGCTACGGTCGCGGGCGCGGTCGCCGTAGCCATGTGCGAGGCGTCATTTTGCGCGCCTGAAACATCCTCAACCACCTCCTCATTGCCCTCCTCCACATACATTTTCCCCAGGTCCTGGGTCGATTCTACCCCGTCTATCTCTCCCACCGACATCCCGTCGCCTTGACCAGCCATGGCGCGATTTCAAAATTCGGGTTTTGTAAAACAAAACAAATTTCGGCCGCTCCAAATTTTGACCAAATTTTTTATAGATGTTTTAAAAATTTGGTTCGGGCCTCGTATCCCACTCCTGGCACCAATTGTTACGGCCCGCGGATAAGGATGTTGGTTTGCCGAGCGGATGGCACCGCGGCCTAACAGTTACCCCGATTAACCCGATCCCCGAACGTTGGCCGGATCGCGCCACAGATATTCAATATGGAAAAGACAAAAGCGACACGGATGTGAAGAAGAAGAAGAAGAGAAAAAAAAGTTGGCAATACTACTAAATTTATTCCTATTATTTACATGCTCAAAGTAACCAAGGAAGAAGGAAAGATAAGAAAATAATTTACAGAAGATTTTAGAGACAGTGCCAACGCTAGCTTATACGAGCTTAATTAAATACCCAGGGACAAAACAAACAGAACAAACTCACGTACACCAAAAGGATGGAAAGGCAGGAGGTGGATGGCTGGAGGGAGAGGAAAGTCCAAGGGGTCCTGCAGCACGATCGGCGCGTTTGGCAGCTGCCGTTCCTTCGCGGCCCTGCTCAAAACCGCCGTCCAGGCCCCAAGCGGCTGTTGAGTGTTGTTGCTGCTGTGGCCGCCGCTGCTGCTGCTGCTGTGGACGTCGCGTGCTTTGCCAGGACTACAACAGGCTTTGTGCTTCCCTGGATGATGATCTCCTTAATGTTCTCTATGTTCTTTTGCTCACATGCCAGCCTCGGACTCTGTTCGGAAAAGCACCAGCTCAGGAACAAACATCGGCCCACTTGATCAGCCGTTGCTGTGTACAAAGCTTCCTTAGGTGATCTCAATGTACTCTTGTCAAAGCTCATCTGCTTGGGGAGCGTCCCGCGGCGGGTTATATAGGCCCCGCCCCTCAACCTTCGCGAACCTCCTTGATGTTTCTCTCCACACCCTCTCCAAGTCCAACCCCTTGTTCGTGGTTGGTTGAGTGGGGCTGACTCACTCCTCCCCTCTATGACGAGGTGGGGACCCGCCTTTCTTCCCCGATCCGAGCACATGTTCAACGGTGGTTTTGGAGGGGATGTAATTTGCAATCGAGGCTTGGCAATGATGAAAGGGGAAATGGAGGTTTTGGGAATGGGAATGATGAATGAAGGGAATCTATCTATTTCACTTGGTGCAATGGAGTGTCATCTTAATGGGAGACAAGGCCTTACCCTAATACACATAATAAAGATATAACTATCAACCAGGGGGAAATCTATGATTGGCTAACGTGTATGCTTTATGGAATTAACTACGGGAACGCCCTTTGACCTTTATACAACACTGGAGGCAGGAGGGTCCAGAATAAAGCATATTTCACAACAATTTACTATATAATACAACACAATAAAAAAAACACAATCCTCATATCCGCAACAATACTTTGTAGACGTACTCACATTCTAATAGTACATACTTTGTGCACATACACACATTATAATTTAACATACTTTATAGAGGTACTCAGTTGAAAAAAAGATGTGTACTACTGGCTACCACTAGTTGGTGTTTGTTGTCGACGTTAGCACATTCTGTACAGACAAACAGACCCAAATGCAATACCCTATTCATTGCAAGAGTAACCAAGGCATTGTTTACCGGCACAATGGCTAAGCTCTAACTTCCTGCCTTGATCAATTGAAAGGTGTGAATGTGTGGGGAAGGAGATGGTGGTGGGTAGGATGGAGGGGTGGCCACTGCATGAACAGCGTAGCCACGCCCACAAAAATGATACAAAACTCCATCTAGGTCCTGGAGTTGCAGAAACTTGAATGGATGTACCTGCAAGTATGCTTTGCATGTCTTGAATTATTTTAAAACTTGTATGCATCTTTAATATTGCTTCAGGGGAGTGGAATGCGGCCTTTTTGACCTTTTGTGTGTTGCACAGTGCCATCATTCTCAAGGGAATACTTTGACCGTGCTCTGCTGGACGCTCCATGCAGTGGCCTTGGGCAAAGGCCTCGCATGTCATGGATGGGAAGCCTTGCAGAGCTGGACTCTTATTCTTTACTTCAACGCAAGCTCATAAAAACGGTCATAAAGTTCATCAAGTTTTCTTGTTGCAGAACTTAAATACCTGAATTGTTGTGAATCCTTACCTTAAACTTAAAGAGCATGGCTTGTTCTAATCGAATTGTTAGATACGGTAGGCTAATCAAATTGGTTGTGACATTGCTGGCCACATTTTTGACTTCTTTGCCACAATTAAATGCATTACTCTCACCCTTCATTACACTGGATTCACTGTCGTGACAGGAGGGTGTTGAGGTATTGCATTTACCTTTGAGCTGTTTATTATGGGTTTGATTCTCGGCTCTCACAATAAGCTTTCGGATTGGTGTCGGATTAGGCAGAGCGTTGTATGACAGTATTCCGTCCCTCCAAGTGACATTAAACTTGGTGTCCCGTCTGTTAACATTAGCTGGCGGACGTTAAATATCCTGTGGTGTCATTTTGATGAAGAGTCGGTGAGTTATTGCCAACATAGCCAATTTCCAGAAATGTAGCCTCAGCCTACAGGGGGGACTGATTCAGCTGCATCGCTGTACTCCCGAGCAATGATGCAAATCACGTGCTGCATATGAGAGTGTTTTTGCTCAGTCATTAAACAACAATTACAGTCGGTCATTGCTCAGCTTGACACTGTGGAAACCAAGGCCTCCAAGATTATTGGAATCTCCCATGATGAAGCTTAGTCTATGGGCCTATCACCTCGCCATCACAGACAGGTCGGTGGTCTCTCTGTCTTCTACCGTCTCCTTTCTGGTCTTGCACCCTCTGCTCTTTCCATGCTTTGTCCCCCCAAGTTTCTGCAAGGCACACACGGTCCACCATCAACCCCCTTCTGGTGAAACTACGTAAATTCAGGAACATTGCTCACCTCCACATCATCTTCAATCTCATTCTTGCCTCCAGGTCTTCAAGACAGCTGTTCACCACCATCTCAGATCGTCCCCATTCCAAAACTATTATATTTTCTACCCTCATTAAGCCCCCCCTAAACCCCACACCAATCCATCCTCTGTCCTGAGAGTTTCCATATTGTCCACTCCATGCATCCTCTCCTGCCCCCCCGCCCCCCTATTCTTCCCCACACTCAGTTTGCCTCCCTCTATCTTGGCCTTCAACACCACTGTTGATGTTTCCCTCCTCTCTCTACTGTTCCTTTTGTCCTGTTACGTCCTGATCCGTTCAGTGTAGTCGCCCTTCCACGAGCCTCGACTATGTATACAAAAAATGACTCATTTTGAAATGGAAATGACACAAAATGGGAATAACTCATTTTGATGGGAGGATCAGGGGTGAAATTCCAGTCCCTGGACATTTAACCCCGAAGAGATCAAGTGACTAAAAAGGACCAGATAAAGAAAAGAGGGAAGACAAAGAAGTGTGACCAAACTAAACTTTATCTTTTCCTTGAAAATTTATGCATCTAACTCGATCCCGTTTTGTTGCTCCCAGCCCACCCACCTCCGCTCATTCCCCTTTCCTCAAACATTTTGTTCCCTGAACACTCTGAATGTCAATGTTTGTCAGAATCATAACTGTAAGCTTTGCCACAATATAATGAATGAACCACAGCTGGCCCAAAGTACTTATCCATGTCAATTTTTTTTAATATTCAGAATTTCATAGTTTGAGAAGTTTTATGAACTAATCTATCTAATGATTGAAAGCATTCAAAATGAAAAACTTTCAAAACTTCTTTCCTGCTCCCCATTAATTTTCATTACACTTCAGGAAGTGATAACATTAAAACTTACAACAACAACAACAACAACAACAACAACAGGCATTTTAAGGCCATTTTCCCTGCAAGAGCGGGGGTTAGCCTTGCGGTCCCCATGACAATCTTCTCCATTTTGCCCGATTTTCTGCATCTCACCTTGTTAACCCTCTTGCCCGCATTTCTTCTTCGACCATCTTTAGCCAAGTCTTTCTCGGTCTTCCCCGTCCTCTACTTCCTTCTACATTCATTTCCATCACTCCTCTCAACCAGTCACTTTAATCCTTCCTCAACACATGACCAAACCATCTCAAACTGTTTCTCTTCACAGCATCCATAACAGGCTCTATTCCCATCATCTTTCGCAATTCATCATTTGTCTTCCTCTCTCTCAGCGATACTCCACACATCCACCGAGCCATTCGCATTTCCACCCTTTCCAGCATTCGTTGCTGCTCTACGTTCATTACCCATGTCTCGCTCCCATAAATCATAACACTTCTCACACATGCAGCAAACACCTTTCCCTTCAGCTCAACGACACTCCCCTCCGCATCAGCACGCCACTCAGTTCCCAAAACTTCTTCCATGCACATCTCACTCCAGCAACCGTTGCCGAGTCTGATCCACCTTCTCCATTCAGCATGTCTCCGAGGTAGCAAAATGTTTTCACACTTTCCAGCTTCACGCCGTCTCCAAGATCCAACTCAACATTTCCTCCATCTGCAGCTCCCTCTGTGCACACCTTACACTTGAATGTAGCTGCCACACTGGTTAATGACCCTCTCAGACCACTACATTTTTGATGAACCCACTCAGCGCACATTGTACATTGAATGGAGTTCACTCCGACCCCCTTCCTGCACACAGCACATGGCCACTTCCCAGTACTTTCCACCTCACCACATGCTTTACCACTTGCCATCACCTTCACCTTTCCGATATTCACCTTCAGACCTTTTGTCTCCATACATTCCTTCCACTTGTTCATCTTTTCCTTCAGTCCATCCATACTTTCCGCAATCAACACCAGATCATCTGCATACAACAACTCCCACGGTAAACCCTCCTTTACGTTCTGAGCCAGCACCTCCATCACAGCTACAAATAGTAGTGGACTTAGTACCAATCCCTGATGCACTCCCACCTTCACCTCAAACTCACCACTGTTCCCGTCCTTCGTCCTTACAGCTGTGCGCGCTCTTTTGTACATTGCCATCAATACTCTGATCAACCATTCCTCCACTCCTAACTTCCTCAATGCCTAGGTCACTACTTCACGTGAACCGTATCGAATGCTTTCTCCAGATCAGCAAACCCAAGAAATGAATTACGATATGTGCAAACTTTAAACCTTAAAACTTGTTTTTTCTTATGTGGCGTTATTGTCCTGACATTGGCAGGCAGGCGAGATAAACTTCCAAGTTTCTGCTGATTTCCACATTTCCTGAATGTCTCATTTCCAATATATCTTTAAAAATCTTAAAACGTATGATATGTCCAAATCTGTGCATTTATTTCCTTCTGGTGCTTCAAGATAAAAGTTGGACGGTGTGCAAGAAAGTCCTTGGGAAATACCTTTGTGTGTGTGTAGGCAGTGAAGCTATTGCGTCCAGGAGGGACGTTGGTGTACAGCACATGTACTGTGACGTTGGCAGAAAATGAAGAGCAGGTCGCATGGGCTCTTAAGCACTTCCCAGAACTTCAGCTCGTACCACAGGTGAGGAATGGTGAGATGTTCAGAGGAGCTGGTAGAGAATTACAAGGAGGTGTTTTTTGTAGGACGTTGCAGGGTTGAATGCGGGGTGTGTATAAGTGATGGTGACACTTTTAGCCATTCCCTGTGCCTTGTTGATGGTCATAGTAATTGATGGGATGAAATGGCATTGCTACTGCACAGGGTGGAGAAATTAGCAGAAAGAAGGTGAGATCTAAAGTGGGTCAGCGAGAACACGGTAGTGAAAGTCTTAGATGGACAATCCAACATCCTCTGCTACACTATTATATGATGGTTTTAGTCTGATGTGACTGCTATGTGATTGAACATGTTACCAGGAATGTCTGATGTAAGCATACGATTGTTGAGCTATCCTCTAGCATTGCCTGCAAGCTTCCTGATTTGGCAGATGGTTTCTCTTGTTTTTTCTTATGTGGCGTTATTGTCCTGACATTGGCAGGCGAGATAAACTTCCAAGTTTCTGCTGATTTCCACATTTCTTGAATGTCTCATTTCCAAAATTTGCTAAAATACATGGCAATGTGATACGAATTGCGATACAGGCTTTGTGTATCACATTATTTTGACATTTGTTTTGTGATACTTCCATTAGTCTCTGGGAAACATGAGAATTATAAAAGCATTCCTGTCTTAAATTCCTCCACCGTTTGGCAATTGTATAACGCGATTTGTAATTATCAAATTTGGCATTGCATTGGCATGAGTCACCATGGTGTCGAGATGCTTTTAGTTAGTGTATATGAGTGTGTGAGGTGCTGCGCTGAGCGAGTGAGCATGCGTGGCTTTCGCCTTTCTGAACACCGCTTTTTATCGCCAGTTCTGCAATTGGCAAAACAAATATATCTTTGCGCAGCATCATTTATCAATATGAACATAATTACCATGTATCTATAAAACTATGTTGTAAAAGGATACATCGATTTTGAGAGATGCAGTTAGTACATATGAGAGAATTGTAGTATGGAAGCCATGGAAACCATGTATCAACGATCACCTCAACATGCCAAAACACAAGAACAGAGAGATCGCAAACAAAGGTCATCACAACCATTTCCAAACTTTCCAGCAACTGTTATGTTGATTTAATTTTCACTTGCACAATATTACAAAAATATTCTAAGTTATCATATCGTTCCCGACGTGATGCCTTATTATGCTAAAACTGGATGGACAACCTCCTTTCACACACTTCCCATTAAGTTTGAAAAATGCTACTCTCTCTCTCTCTCTCTCTCTCTGTCTGTCTGTCTGTCTCTCTGTCTGTCTCTCTCTTTCTCTTTATATATACATGGAGGAAGTTTATGGAGGCACGTCGAACGGTGTAGGTTGGTTGTGTCGTTTTTTTTTGTTATTATTATTATTTCTTATTTTGTGTATATGAGTGAGTGGGTGAGGGTGTGTGTTTTTGCATGAATTAATTTTTGGATGTTGAGTGGTGTATGTTGTAAGGGTAGGTGGTTGGTTGGTTGGTGTTGTGTGTGTGTGTATGTGTGTGTATGAATGATCTGGTGTGTTTTGTTGGTGAGTGGTGAAGGGTATAAAGGTGGGTGTTTGAGTGTTCCACCATGTTTGTTTGGTGCTGTGGATTCTGGATGCGGAGGTGTTGTTGTTGTTGTAGTCTGCATTCGCACTGGCTGGGGGTGGGGGTATGTACGCATCCAGGTGTAGTTGCTGCATGTGGATGTGTATGTGCCCCTGCTGGCCCACCTTAGCTGACCGTATCGAGGTTATATATATATAATAACCACCTTTAGAGGCCATTTTTCCCCGCAAAGCAGGGGTTGGCCTTTTTCGGGAGCCGTGGTTGTTGTTGTTTTTCGGTCCCCTTTTTGAAGCAATGTTTTGCGGCCGGATGCCCTTCCTGACGCCAACCCTTTTTGCCGCCTTTAACGACAAACAGGGAATTACCAGTGAGCTGGTACTCAATTAGCCGACCTCGGAAGGATGACAGGCTGAGTCAACCCCCCTGGCGTTAATTCAGCGATCGACCGGGATTCGAACCCAGGATCCTAGGATCCTAAGCCGGCACCCTAGCCGCTAGCCCAACACCAGGGCTATTTGCTGAAGAGCCAAATGGAGGTTGAGGGGGCCAAAACGGGATGATGCTGAGGACCTCGACTGAGGACTCGGTCAGTGCGGCACCCTTGTGACCAGGTGTGTTTTGAACTTATATATACAATTATACAGTCACGTGAAAAAGGAAGTACACCCCATGTAAAGTTTTGACTTTTTCAACATATTTCAACATACAGCTATTTGATCTTCATTTCAACAATATTGATAGATAAAGGTGATATAATATAACAAATATCATGAAACATTTACATTTTGTAGTCCATTGTATAATTTAAATAAACATAAATGCAAATTTCGCATGTGCAAAAAGTAAGTACACCCCGACATTTATCACTACTTCAAATACCTAAAATTAGAATCAGGTGCACCAGCTCAGGTGCAAATGATTAGAACATCGTTAGAGAGAATCTTGGAGGAACCTGTCTTATTTAAACCTCAGACATTTCGTTTCGTTTGCTCTTTGTTGTTGAAGTGTGCGGCGTCACCATGCCTAGATCAAAAGAGCTCCCTGAGGCCTTCAGGAAGAAGGTTATAGATGCCTACGAGTCTGGGAAGGGATTTAAAAAGATCTCCAAACAATTTGAAATCAGTCATTCGACTGTCCGGAAGATCATCTACAAGTGGAGAAGATTCCAAACAACTGCCAACTTGTTCAAGCCAGGCCGCCCCAGCAAGTTCAGCCCGAGAGCAGACCGCAAGATGCTGAAAGAAGTCTCTAAGAACCACAGAATGTCATCACGGGACCTACAGGTAGCTCTTGCCACTGTTGATGTCAAAGTGCACGATTCTACCATTAGAAAGAGGCTGCACAAATTTGATCTACATGGGAGGTGTGCCAGGAGGAAACCTTTGCTGTCCAGAAAGAACATCAGGACAAGACTAAGGTTTGCCAATGAACACCTCGGCAAAGACCAGCACGTCTGGAACAATGTGCTCTGGGCAGATGAGTCAAAGGTAGAGCTATTTGGCCACAGTACCAGAAGACATGTTTGGCGAAAACCAAAGACAGCATTTGACCACAAGAACCTGATACCAACTGTAAAGCATGGTGGTGGAAATATTATGGTTTGGGGCAGCTTTGCTGCATCAGGGCCTGGGCAGCTCACCATCATAGAATCCACTATGAATTCTTCATTGTACCAGAGGGTGCTTGAGGATAATGTGAGGCCATCTGTCGGAAAGTTGAAGCTCAACCGGAGGTGGACCATGCAACATGACAATTACCCTAAACATACCAGTAAATCCACCAAAGAATGGCTGAAAAGAAAGAAATGGAGGGTTCTGGAATGGCCAAGTCAAAGCCCGGATCTAAATCCCATCGAGATGTTGTGGGGGGATTTGAAACGAGCTGTGCATGCAAGAAACCCCTCAAACATCGCACAGCTGAAAGAATTCTGCATGGAGGAGTGGGCAAAAATTTCTCCCAGTCGATGTCAGAGACTGGTAGACAGTTATAAGAAACGCCTACTTGAGGTTGTTTCTGCCAAAGGAGGCAATACCACCTATGATGGCCAAGGGTGTACTTACTTTTTCCACATGCGAAATTTGCATTTATGTTTATTTAAATTATACAATGGACTACAAAATGTAAATGTTTCATGATATTTGTTATATTATATCACCTTTATCTATCAATATTGTTGAAATGAAGATCAAATAGCTGTATGTTGAAATATGTTGAAAAAGTCAAAACTTTACATGGGGTGTACTTACTTTTTCATGTGACTGTATGATTCACAATGAGTTATCCAACCTCTTACAATCAAACAAATACATTTTTGTTTATCTCAACGTTTCAATGAACAACACGTAGTATGTGCATCCTTTGACTTTCCTCAAGAGTGAAAAACTCCTTGATTTCCCTCCCAAATAAATGCTAATGAGGGGGTGGGCAAAATTGGATGACCAATCAGAAAGCAGTATTTCAGAGTCTCGTGCACAGCAGTCAATCCATCCTGAGGGTTAACTGACCGTTTATGCCCAAAAACTAAGATGTTCCTGACCACCAGAGGTTCGTGGGACCCATCAAAACAATCAAAATGTGTCTGTGTATTACCCTACATACTTTTTTTTTTTTTTGGGATACAAGATCGAGGCTCGTTTAAGAGCTTGCACATCAAGCACATATTAGCACATAAAACATAAACGGAGACGTAAAACAATAAAAGGAGGGGGAGACAACATTGGGAGGGAGAGGGAAGCACACAAGCACAACAGTAGAGAACAGGGACATCGGGAGATCTGTTCGAAGGGCGAGAGCTGGGGTGGAGGGGGGGGGGGGGGGAGTGGTACACGGTACAAAACAAATTGACACTACAAGGCATTTCAGGAATGAAGTCTGGGATTGAAAGATGTGGATTTGGGATGTATTAACGGGGGTATAAAGATCAAGGTTTTGGATGGGGGAATATAAGAGATGGTGGTGAACAGCTGTTTTAAAGACCTGGAGGGAGGAGTGGGATTGAAGGGAGTGCGGGAGTTTGTTCCAGAGGCAGGAAAAAAGAGGAATGAAAGAGTGAAGGTGAGCAGAGAGTCTTGATTTTGGCAGTTTCACCAGAAGAGGGATGCTGGCAGTTCTTGTGCATCCTGCAGGAATATTTGGGGGACACAGCACAGACAGAGCTGGGAGAGCAAGGCCAGAGAGGAGTAGGTAGAAGACAGAAAGACCACCAACCTGCCTGCGGTGAGAGAGTGAAAGGTCCTCAGAATCAGCTTCATCGCGGGAGATACCAATGATTCTGAAAGCTTTGGTTTCTACAGCGTGAGGCCAAGATTGGTGTGAGGCAGGGGCAGCAGCCCAGAGTGGAGAGCAGTATTCCATTGAGCTGCGGATGAAAGCCTTGTATGTGGTGGGGAGCTCAGGTGTGCCAAGGAAGGACTTCGTACAACGGAGGATGCCCAGTCGGCGACTGGCTTTGGAGGCCAGCTTGGAAATGTAGTTTTCCCAGGAAAGATCATGGCAGATAGTGAGACCCAAAAGCTTGAGTGACCGAACTTCTTGGAGAGGATTGTTGAGAAAGTAGATGGGAGGGTTTTCCAGTCCGTCTTTTCGGAGAGACATAGTGAGAGTGTGAGATTTGTCAGGATTGAAAGACATGTTCCACTTGTTTGACCAGTTTGTGATTTTGTCCAGGTCTGCAGAGAGTGAGGAGGCTGCTGTCTGCCGATCTGAGGGTTGAGATATGGAGCGGCAGAGAGTGGAGTCATCAGCAAAGAGAGAGAGGATTTTCCAGAGAGTCGGAAAGATCATTGATGAATGCCAGAAAAAGCACAGGGCCCAGAACACTGCCTTGGGGAACTCCAGCCAGAACAGGCAGGAACTGGGCCGGATTTAGGAATGGGAAAGCTGGGCAGTTGCCCAGGGGCCTCCACAACCAGGGGGCCTCCACATATGGACGATCAGAAGAAGCTGCACTCTTACTGTCTGAAAATTTCGAGTTCAGAATTTTCTTCCAGTAATTGATCAGTTTCTGAGTTCATTGGAGCAACGATTGGAAGCCTATGAGAACACCTGTTCTCTTTTCGGTTTCTTGCGTAAACTGGAATTACTGGACTGCAATGAAATCGAAGCAGCTGCAGCAAAATTGGTTGTTGAGTACAAGGATTATGTAGATCAAACACTTGGTGTTGAACTTGTGCAGTTTGCAGCCTTCCTCACTCATTTACTGGAATACGAAGATGATAAGATAGGGAGAGAACATTTCCTTTACAAACTGTTGATGGACAAGAAAGTTGCGGATACATTTCCAAATGTCGAGATGATGCTACGGATGTACTTGGTGCTCATGGTCACAAACTGTTCTGGAGAACATTCATTCAGTAAAATGAAGTTCATCAAGAACAGACTCCGTACTACAATGTGTCATGATAGGCTCAGTCACCTGGCCTTGATGAGTATTGAATGTGACATTCTCAGAGAGATTATAAATATATATATATAACCACCTTTAGAGGCCATTTTTCCCCGCAAAGCGGGGGTTGGCCTTTTTCGGGAACCGTGGTTGTTGTTGTTTTTTGGTCCCCTTTTTGAAGCAATGTTTTACGGCCGGATGCCCTTCCTGACGCCAACCCTTTTTGCCGCCTTTTACGACAAACAGGGAATTACCATTGAACTGGTACTCAATTAGCCGACCTCGGAAGGATGACAGGCTGAGTCAACCCCCCTGGCGTTAATTCAGCGATCGACCGGGATTCGAACCCAGGATCCTAGGATCCTAAGCCGGCACCCTAGCCGCTAGCCCAACACCGCTAGCCCAATCTCAGAGAGATTGACTTCGACAAATTGAACCAAGACTTTGCAAGGCTCAAGTCTCGTAAAGTGCCTGGTCTGTAAATATAGGTATTAGGTACTTTACTAGATTCTTATGATTGATCATGATTGACCTGCTTGCTTAATGCTTTTTCACTATTCAGATTCTTTATACTTGAAACATAGCAACTTCGTAGATTCTTGTAGATTGATCATGATGTTTAAAGATGTGCCTGCTTGCTTATTCAAATTCTTTATGCTTGAAACATAGGAACTAGATTCTTATATAGATTGGTCATGATGTTTATAGATGTACTTTTTTATTCAGATTCTTTGTACTTGAAAAATATACTTTATGGATGACTGTAACTATGTCTTGTCACATTTTTAGTATTCTAAGGTAGGGTGGGGTGGGCCTCCACTACTGAAGGCTGCCCAGGGGCCTCCACATGTCTAAATCCGGCCCTGGGCAGGGAGATGAGCAGTTACAACCTTGTATGGTGAGCAGGGAGATTTGAGGGAGAGGAGTGAGGGGGGAAATTTGTGGGTGAGGGGTGAGTTGGGAGTTTTGAAGAGGAGGGGTGGGTTGGGAGCTTTGAAGGAGAGGAGTGAGGGGAGAGATTTGAGGGGGAGGGGTGAGGGGAGAGATTTGAGGGGGAGGGGTGAGGGGGGAAATTTGAAAGTTTTGAATGATTAAAGAAAATTGAACATTTGTTACAGACTGGGTTTCTTGAGATATTCAAATCAGAAATCTGTTTGAGAATGTTTGAGGAGGGGTGGAATGAGTGTGAGCTTCGAGAATGAAGAAAGAAAGAATTGTACAAGATTGAAATTTTTTTTGTGATGGAAGGATTTAATGAGCGAATGGATTGCAGCCTTTTGGACAGGAAGAAAAAAAGCGAGTTGTCGTATACAAAGGAATACAACTTGGCAGGGGGGAGTTTAAACATTTTTAGAGCAAAACCAGTGGTTGAACACGTGGACACAAGCGGGGCAGGGAAGAACACGTGGACGAGCTCAGACGACACAACCTAACCCGGGGAACCGGAAACGGAAGTCAATGGTTGGCAAAACTTGGTGTGACACAATGGTTGGTAAACTTTTGAGGTCAACGGGAGAAGGGTTAACTTCAGACCCACATACACCATCCGCGAAGCCCTGAGCAAGGTCAAAGATAGAGTGGATCACAACGATCGAGCAGGTCTTGTGTACACAATTATATGCAGATGTGGGGCAGTGTACATGGGAGATACCAAAAGGATTTGACCCAACGCCTCAAAGAACACCATAAGGTGTTTGAATGCAACCCTCCTGAAAAGTTGGCCATCGCAAAGAATGGCCTCAGAGTGGGCCACACTTCAGTATGGGATGATATAAACATCCTGGCTGCAACTCTACATCATGCCAGGAGATGGATGTTGGAAGCATGGCACGCAGTGAAGTCAAACTCACCTCTGACTGAATAAACGGTAGCCTTACCACAGGCGAACACTCCATTACTGTGTAAGGGCAGTAATGACCCACAAAGAGGCTGAATACAATATATATTTAAAAAAATAACCACCTTTAGAGGCCATTTTTCCCCGCAAAGCAGGGGTTGGCCTTTTTTGGGAACCGTGGTTGTTGTTGTTTTTTGGTCCCCTTTTTGAAGCAATGTTTTACGGCCGGATGCCCTTCCTGACGCCAACCCTTTTTGCCACCTTTAACGACAAGCAGGGAATTACCAGTGAGCTGGTACTCAATTTGCCGACCTCAGAAGGATGCCAGGCTGAGTCAACCCCCCCTGGCGTTAATTCAGCGATCGACCGGGATTCGAACCCAGGATCCTAGGATCCTAAGCCGGCACCCTAGCCGCTAGCCCAACACCAGGGTCTTGGTTGAATACAATGACATGGGATAATTACTGATTGGAGTAAAGTCACCACAATGCCACCATTAACACTCCCATCATGGCTCAACATTGGTCGGTTAACCATCAGGTCACATATATATCTATATATATATAAATAAACAATATATATAAACCTCTTTCCTATTTTGCATTTCCTATCTCTTATCCCTCTTTCCTATCTTGCATTTAAAATACATAGATAGTGCCTAATGGGGTCTTTGTTAAAGTAGTATATTTTGTTTATGTTTAATTGGTTGCATGTCTTGTTCTGTTAAAGATTTTATATATTTTTTATTTTTTCCCCCCCAGGAACCCAGGCTTGGAGATAGGGGCTTCCCTGTAGCAGGCCTTGGTGAAGACCATCTCGATATGCTGCAGCGCTTCGACCCTGGCATCTTGCTTCCCCTGAATCTGCGGTCTGCTTGTCCACAATACATGTCTGGGATGCTTGATGGACAGTGGCTGAAACTGGCAAATACCGACACGATTGGGTTTTTTATTGCTAAATTTGAAAAAAAGCTCTGACGCTGGATAGTGAACTTGAGCTCGTCTTGAAATTCTTTTCAACTCTAACACTCATTTCAGCTGAACAGAAATACAATTTAATAAAAATTAATGAAGCGATAAATGGTGCCATTTGTGCAATTTTCCATGTGTCAGCATTCACCAAAGTGGACATACTACATGCATGCTTTTAGAACTTCTGCTGGTGGCATGAGCTTTGCAATCTTAATCCATTCATTGTCTCTAAGTTCTCACATTTTCCCATTGTTGTCTAGGTCTACATCAATACGCCTGTTTCAACATCCCTTACTTCTGCCCCCCTCCACCCCCCTTGCCGGCCACCTCCATCTTATCTCACTTGAACTCCATACAACCTTCACTTCCACACCCTGAGGTGGTGGATGCGTGCACACACACACACACACACACACACACTGGAGGTGGATACTTGTGAGACCTGGTAGGTCTGTGTTTCATCTCCTAAAACTCTCCCACATGTGCAGATAGCAGCCAACAACAGCAACCTTGCGCGTGCACACACACAGTCGGTGTCTTTTCTAGGGACAACCATTATTCAAATAAATATGTTTGATGTTTCACATGATCATTTCTTGTGACCATCCCGAACTTATTTACAAATTTTTGGTGGTAATTCCAATTGAAGTATGGCGACTTCCGAAGTTAAGAAAAATATTGTTGAAATTCTAATATACCTAGGAAAGCACCCTCCAGAATTGGGGAAAGCAGTTATTGCACCAATACCCAAGAAAGGAAATTTAACGCTTCCTGAAAACTCCTGTGGAATAGGTTTAACTCGAACAGCAGCAAAAATCTAGAATCGCCTCTTTAACTGAATTCGCCCTGAATTCGAAAAAGATCCTGCACCCATATCAAAATGGATTTTACCCCTTTTGATCTACATCTTCTCATGTCCTTGCTCTCAGTCGCATCATTGAAGATAACCAACAAAAAGAGGCTGCTATTATCTTCATAGACTTCTTTAAAGCCTTCAACTCTATTGACAGGAATTTACTTTTCCAAATTCTACACGCATACGACATCACCGAGTCGATTGTGAAGGCCATACAAATCAAGTATGAAGATACCTCTGTAGTGGTATTAACTACTGAAGGAGACACTGCAACTTTTCAAATCGACAATGGAGATTTGTCAAGGTGACCCGCTCACTCCTGTAACCCTGGTGTTGGGCTAGCGGCTAGGGTGCCGGCTTAGGATCCTAGGATCCTGGGTTTGTAATCCCGGTCGATCGCTGAATTAACGCCAGGGGGGTTGACTCAGCCTGTCATCCTTCCGAGGTCGGCTAATTGAGTACCAGTTCACTGGTAATTCCCTGTTTGTCGTTAAAGGCGGCAAAAAGGGTTGGCGTCAGGAAGGGCATCCGGCCGTAAAACATTGCTTCAAAAAGAGGACCAAAAAACAACAACAACCACGGTCCCCGAAAAAGGCCAACCCCCGCTTTGCGGGGAAAAATGGCCTCTAAAGGTGGTTACCCGCTCACTCCTTTCTTGTTTACCATTGCCTTGGACCATGCCCTAAGACTGCGATTGAAGACTGGGATGGTTTACTTCTCTCCCGGCATAGAAGTCAGACATCCAGTCCAGCTAATTTCTGATCTCGACTTTGCTGACGACATAGCATGCCTCTCAGACATGTTTAGCGAAGCTGAACTTCCACTTCACAAGGTTGTAACTGCTGCTTGGTCGATTGGGCTCGTACTCAATGCTGACGAGCGTTACGCCTAGGTCCCCCGTCGGTGAAGTGATGCGAGTTGACAAAGTGGAAGACGCAAGGCGGCCATCTTGGATTTTGACGTGGCGACCCAATTTTCAATAGCGTTCTTCCTTATGCCTCGATACACCCACACACCAGATTAGAAGGTGGTACTTCGCTTATTTTTCAAGATATTCCGCTCACAAGGTTCAGACATACATGGCGGTGGCCATCTTGGATTTTGACGTGGCGACCCAATTTTCAATAGGGTTCTTCGTTATGCCTCGATACACCCACACACCAGACTATAAGTTAATACTTCGCTTATTTTTCAAGATATTTCGCTCACAAGGTTCAGACATATATATGGTGGCGGCCATCTTGGATTTTGACGTGGCGACCCAATTTTCCATAGCGTTCTTCCTTGTGCCTAGAGACCCACACACCAGATTAGAAGTTGGTACTTCGCTTATTTTTCAAGATATTTCGCTCACAAGGTTCAGACATATATGGTGGCGGCCATCTTGGATTTTGACGTGGTGACCCAATTTTCAATAGCGTTCTTCCTTATGCCGAAATACACCCACACACCAGATTAGAAGTCGGTACTTCGCTTATTTTTCAAGATATTCATCTCACAAGGTTCAGACATACATGGCGGCGGCCATCTTGGATTTTGACGTGGCAACCCAATTTTCAATAGCGTTCTTCCTTATGCCTAGATACACCCACACACCAGATTAGAAGTTGGTACTTCGCTTATTTTTCAAGATATTCAGCTCACAAGGTTCAGACATACATGGCATCAGACATACATGGTGGCGGCAATCTTGGATTTTGACGTGGGTTGCACCCACACACCAAATTCGAATGCGGTCCTTCGCGTACGCACGCACGCACGGACGGAGGGGAAAACCATAGTCCCCCTTTCGCTCCGCGGTGCGACGGGGGACAAAAAGACAGCATATGTATGTCCATCCTTCCACCGAGTGTGCTCTACTTACTGTTGCCAGAAGTCTGATAGAGTGAAGGACTTTAAATATCTCGGCTCATATACCAACATGCAGCGTGACTTCGAATGCAGAAAAGCGCAGGCTTGGGCAGTAGTATGTAATGAAATACCGTAGTCGAGGTAGAATTGTATAGAGTAGCGTGCTCCGTATGCCATGAGGTCACGTCAATCTATTTAAGTCCAGATGTCCGTGTAAGCATTATGTGTCTCCATGCGAGGGATGGAGATATGTTAATTATTTAGGGCCGATGGATAATTCCCTGTGTGTCGCAAGAGGCGACTAACAGGGTTGGCGGCAGGAAGAGCATCCGGCCGTAAAACATTGCTTCAAAAAGGGGACCAAGGGGGAAAATGGGGGGAAATGGAAAAATTTGCGGGGAAAAATGGCCTCTAAAGGTGGTTCGATGGATAAATTCCCAGTGTGTAATTGCCCTTGTGATTTTTCCCTTCATTCTTATAAAGCACACTCGGCGAGCCATGCGACCGCCCATTATTAAAATAACATAATCGCCGACAGTACCCAGACACTACGACACCACCCAGCCAAAACTTCTCGATGGGCGCCAAGTGTGGCCGTGAGGCCACGCCCCGAAGGACGATTGGTTGGGACGATTCGACGGCGCTCGGTGATTGGAGTGCGGGTGATATCAAAGAGAACGTTCGAGACAGTCGGAGCAAAAAGGGAAAGCACCACCATTTTCTCTCTCTCTTGGTCTGGGCTCTGGGTACGAGCAGTCGCATTCTCTCTCTCTGTTCCTCGCACAGTAAAAGGTCTTGTGCGTTTATTTGTCTGTAGGGATCGGATAACCCCCCGTGTCGTGTCCGTCCGTGCAAATAAGACCAGGGAACTCCGTTTCCCTCGAGTGCTGAAGAGATAATACCGCGATAGTTTTGGGTAAACGCCTCGGAGTTAAAGCTTGTTTTGGTCATCTGTCACCCTGAGGTCTTCACTACAGGATAGACGCGACTATATATATATATATATATTATATATATATATACGTATATATATATATATATATATATATATATATATATATATATATATATATATATATATATATATATATATATTGTGTGTGTGTGTGCTTTTCATCATTGATTATTGTGCTTGTAAATACGTGTTTGCTTTATTTGGTAAACGGTTTGTTTACACTCTTTATTAGATTAATTTAGTGTGTAAAATTAGATAGACAGGAAGTTCTGTCTCCCCTAACCCCCGATTTGTCCATAATTTAGCCTGTGACTACTTGACGGTTCCGCTCGGCCGTACATAATAAATAAACGAGTACGCACTGAGGATATGTGCCCCAGTTGGTATCACCACCCCACCGGAAAGGTAACGCATTTGTAAAAGAGTGAGGACCCTGCTTGTTTTGGCACCATCAATTGGCGTCCGGAGTTACTGGCTAACCAAATGGGCTGCTGACTTCTCTGTGATGCGGCAGCCTGCAGGGTCAGAGTTCGGGGTCTGTCAAAGGCTTTTGAGATACTCGTATAAAGGCCTAGACCCCGAGAGCAAAGGATTCCCAGTCGTCTCTCAGAGAAGAGGCCCAGACCCAGAAAGGACATCACTGGTAGATCTTGCCTTGTGAAAGCCATATTGATGGTCAGAGCAAAGACTATGTGATTCAAGATGCTTGAGGAAATGGGAATTGAGAAGACATTCAAAGACTTTGGAAACAGTAGAAGTCAGAGCAATAGTACAGTAGATGGAAGGGTTTGAACGATCACCCTTCTTTAAAATAGGCTGTATTAACTACTAATGCATGTTACCAGGAAAGAGGGAAAGTTTAGGTTTTTTAACAAAAACGAAACAAACGAGCAAGCACGGGTGCAATTTCTGAAGCACACTCCTTCAGGACACGAGGAGGAATGCCATCTTGTCCGTACGCCTTGTTTGTGTCCAAAGAGAGTACTTTTTGACTGCATGAAAAGAGATTGTAGGGAAGGGCATAGGATTGGTCAGGGGTGCATCAGAGGGAGATGGAATGTTGGGTCATCCATTGTGGAATTGAGGAGAAAAGAGAACCACATTTAGTTGCTTTATCAGTCGGAGAGACAGCTATAGTATCATGGGTATGCCCCCCAGGTTTCGTTTGCAGTCTTCTTCCCCCGTCCACAAAATGAAGAAACAGTATCACATCCCATTACTGCCTGCAAAAATAGGACTGCATTACACTTCTCTTGTCCAAGTGAGTCTGCAATTGCACGTGGTGTTATGTACCACAAATGCTTCCCAGTGCCGAATGAAACCCAGAGTTAATAAACTTGAAGTCTATGTATCCTACACAGAGGAACACAATATCCATATCAACTGTCCGTACTACGAGACAGACTAATATTGACAGCAGCAGAAACGTGGAGCAGTATCCTGGTATCTGCTTCCTCGTGGCTGCAGGATGTGATACCAGACTTGTCAATGGACACAGATTACACAACATCATCATTTACAGTGCCAAACAGTACTTCAACCTTTGTCACATATTCTGACAAGAATAAGAATAGCTCTGCCTTGTTTTCTTCTGACCTCAAGAAACTATGTCAGTTTCCTGGAAGTGTGGCATTACCCACCTCCCGCTTACGTATGCCATGCCACCGTGTATCTCTGATGCTTTGTTTCAGATTCTTCTCAAGTTATTTGTCCCAAACAACATCAACACGATTAAGAGCTTCCACTTTTACTTTGAGATATGGGGCAAACACATCTTGGAAATACTCTCCAAATGTTTTACATTTGTGGCCTGGTGGTACGACAGCATCCCCATCAACTATTATAGCATCAGCATCTGGTGCTTTTGTTGTCAATGCAGCTTCATTTTTCAGACATTAAAGTAGATCAGACTTCTGCCCATTCTGCAGTTTTCCTCTGATTGAGAGTGCTGTGGGACATTCCTGGTTTTCGTGCCTAAATAATTCCCCCACCAAATTTCCATCCTTTGTTGTTCATCTGTGCAGTTCTTTCCAGTTGGTGTGCCAAAGCCTTTCAGTTGATGTGTTCGTGCATAACATATCATGCTTTCCATGTTCCTTTGTGCCAATGACTTCTGTAATACATTGGAGTGTATGTGTGTATGTGTACATCACCATATAACTGGACTTCTCTCAGTGATATAACCACGGAGGTATATAATATGGAGAGCCAATTGGCCACCTCGCAGCATTAGCCGCCGTGAAGCCACCGGAAATAGTCTGGCGGCCATATTGGGAAGCCGATTGTTTTGTAAACAAAGCCTGTCAAAGCAAAGGCGTGGCGCACTGATGATGCAGCTGGAGCGAATTTTAGGACCGCCGACTATTTAATTAATATAGAATACTAATATTTGAACTGATATTCGGGCTCAGAATCCCGTTCTTTAAGGAAATGGTGTTCATTAAGTTTGAAGTTGATTCTAGACGCATTTTTCCTGGGGAATCCAATGGTTTAGAGCTTGTTTGAAAAAAAAGTGCCCAAAATTACCGCTCGGTGTTCTTTATCGTTCTTCTCATGACCCAATCATCCACTAGTAGGAATAAGAATCCTGACATGTTACACCCCTGTTTAACTCCTGTCTTCACCTTGAACCATTCTGTTGTTTCACCTTGGTCGACGACCGCACATTGAAAGTCTTGGTAAAGGGCTTTTACAAGGTTCACTAATTTTCCAGGTATGCTGTATTTCTTCATTATGACCCAGACTTTCTCTGGGCAAGGAGTCGAAAGCTTTCTAGAAATCTATAAAATTGAGGTACATCGTCGTTTGCCATTCTTTGGCTTGTTCTATAATGTTCCTCAATATAAAGATCTGATTTGTTGTCATGTTATATGATGTTACTTAATTCAGTCATTATATTGTAACTAAGATGTGTATGTTTCTATTACCGAGATGCTAGAAACCAGTCACATAAATGACATGAAACGCTGTCATGTAGTTAACCCACACAATTCTTGGGTTTCGGAAGTTTTTGCTATTCATAACATACAAGACTTACATGTTGCAATGGAACGTTCAACAGGACATGGTAATTGTTACATGAATAATGGAGCGGAGATATAGACATCTCATGCAACACATCTTTTACAGTTTAAATATTTACATGAAGTGTTGGTGAACTCGCCATATCAGACAAAGGGCAACCCACTTGCAGACTTGATGTCATGTCGCATCAAGAGGCGCTTATATGCGGCAACAAACTGCCGGGCCGTTGGGTTATTCCCACTTCCACATGCAATGCGGACCGCTCCAAAGAAAAGTTCAATGTGGTCTTGGCTCATTTTGTACGTAAGCAGGTATCGCAGGGGAGATGAGGCAGGTTTGACATATGTGAAATACAAAATTGTGACACTCTCTATGCAGATCATGAAACCAATGAAGGGGGTTTTCAAACGCGTATTGGTCATAACTTGACCATTCATGTTTTTGATGTTGGACAAGTAACTGTAGGCAGTATCCAGGAATGGCAGGAAAAGTCCTTCTCGTGATGTCATGAGTGGTGCCTTGTAGTTTCGTGCCAATGGATTGCGAGAATTTAGAATGTCAAACAGTTTGTCCAATGTTTCAATGTATTGGCAGGTAGCCCCACTGCCCTGAAATTCTGATAGTTGCAAAGTGTCCCTGCAAAACCGAATTGCATCTGCCACACTAGTGCTCAATGTCTGAGCGCTGTGTCCACCTTCATGACATTGCTCTTCCACTCGATGTGTTTCCGGGAGAGCTTATTTCCCAGACGCAAGCCTTCCCTCTTCTGCAGATCAAAGAGTGCCTGGATGTATTTCCACGCGATGACTTTTTTGTTGCCATCCTCCATCATTTTCATGGATCCAAGACAGTTTCTTGCAAGTTTAAGCATGTGACATGCATCGAGTACTTCGAGTACTTCGGCTTCAGTCGGACGGTTTGACCAGTCCTGTCGAAGTCACTCTCATTGAAGTGATCACTGCACAGAACTGTGGTGCCTGGGGTGGGGTAGAAGGACTCCCTTCTCAGGGCAGATGTCCATCGGGAGCACAAGTCCTTATCCTTTGGAAACCTTGAAACAAAATACGTTGTGGTCACAAAATGTGGTTGCGGGTCAAAACCTCAGAGGGCAGTCAAAACATCCGAGTCAAAACGACTCCATATCAAAATAATATTTTGAGTTTCATATGTATAGTTAAATACAACTTCATCTGCTAATGTTTGCCATGTGTCGGACTTTCGTACCTTCCACAAGTAACCCCCATTTGCTCTTTCTGCTCACGAGTGACACAGGAGGGCATGGAAACCCTGACAGTAGTAGACTGGACAATTAAGTGAAGCTCATCACAAATTAAATCACTTGACAATGATCACGAGCTGACGAGTCAATCTCGATACTTCAATCTGAATCAATGAATGAGTCAATCAGACATCAGTCTGACATACTCACATAGCCCTAGTGAATACACAATACAGTTATATTTGAGATCTGTGTCGTATTGCACACCCTGCGCGTGGTCTAACATCATCAAATTCAAACACAGTGTTCAAACTTCATTGAAACTTAATTACCTAGCCCCACCACCGTGACCACGCCAAAAACTGAAAAAGCAGAACACCCGCGATCGCGGTTTGTCACTGACTTGTGAAATGTGCATGTGGAGGCCTTCCCTGAGGTATTTGTGCAGTCAAATGCAACACACTGTGGCATTTTGAAACAGCGCGTTCACAAATAAGACTCCTTACAGTCGGTAAGCATCCAAAATGAATCAGAAATTGTGAGATCAGCTGATTGTGAGATCAAACACGGACGCAGACACAATCGGCTTCCCAATATGGCCGCCAAGCAACTTCCGCTAGCTTCAGCCGACAGCCATCATTGGCTCTCCAGGTTTATTATATACCTCCGTGGATATAACTGGTAGGGTGGTGGTTATCAGTCTATAACCAGTGAAGGAGCTTCAAAAGCTTGGTTGGTAGGCCAAGTGACTTTTTTGTTGCTAGGCACCACAACCATATCATTGTTGTCATGTGGTACCACAACCATGCCATTTTTAAGTCCCCAAAGTTGGTTTACTCTGTGTATGTTCTCCTTGCCATTTCTAATTGGCATAAATGGCTGTTATTATGAAAAGCATGGTTGCTGGGCAATATATGGCTGATTCCTAAGGAAGATGACATTTTATGTGATGGGTACCAATCTCAAATGTTTCAGCATATTTTTCTCACTTTATACCAAAAGTTTAATGCTTCTATCAAAAAGAGAACAATTCTTACTTGTACACGAGCAGCAGGAAGTATGGGTATTCACAGACTAAAGAGGCTGATTGCCACATTCATTTTGTACTACTCGTTCTAGATATGTGAGTTACAATATCAGAGAACAGAAGAGTGTTAGAGGGCGTGGTATGTTTTCTTTCGCCAATCAAATTGTGCTGTGAGTCACCACGTGGTCTTCACTCAGGATTGAGGGTCGCTGCTGCGGTTGCATCGGTTGTCCCTGTAGCTGGCGGTTGGAAATCCAGGACCTCCAAGCCGCCTTCAACTCTGCCTGCACCTGCAGTTGTATATAAATCAGCTGATAAACATGAGATGTTTACTTGTATAATAAAATTAATTCATTAATAATTATATGTGTGGCTGCCAGACATGAAATATTGTGGAACTAGCACGCCACTCAGTAGAGCGCATACTCCCGCCGTGGGTCAAGTTGGAATAATACGTTTTGTTTAACATCCCCTCTCCCCAAAACAATAAATGAAAAAGAAAGTAGGCCCAAACTGTCAGATATAATTTATTTTGATATATCTCGGAATTAGAGGAGAAAAACATCATTTAAGAATAAGAATAAAAGCTTTAATGCAATAAAACAGAAAAAAATCTTTCCTAAAAAAATTTCCAAAAAAACTCCTGGATCCGGAATAATATCCTGAGCTTCACCAAAAACTAATCAATTCTTCCTTATCCCAAGGGCAATCATCCCACCAACTTTCATCCAAATCAGTACAGAACTTTTCCAGATATCTTGTTCACAAACACGAACATACGAACACACACACACACGGACGGACACGATCGAATGCGTTACTTCCTGGCGGGAGTAATAAACCTAAAATCGCAGAGCCAGAACCAGAATTATTTATTTGGTCTGGGAAGCCCATGCGAGGTTTCTTCTTCTTCAGCCTCTCACAACCCTGGGTGAATATGCGATCTTTTTTTTAAAAGTTGCAATTTTGCCAAATCTGTTTATTCGTTTGTTAATATACCTGAGCCATTGACAAATCTGGAACTAAGTCTTTATAAGTTTATCAAATACTGACCGCAAATGACATTCGCTGAGCTAAATGTTGATGTCTCTTCTGAGGTTAAAAAAAAAAAACAAAAAAAAAAACAGTTTTAAAGCATTAATTATACGTATCAAACGATACATTTTATGAAACGGGGAAACCTAATACACACTTTGGTGGTTTTAAAATGACAGAATATGTCTTTATTAGAAAAAAAAATGAACCTTGAAGACGACGCTGCTAACAAAATACACCGCTCTAACGCATAACCACGAGTTTAAACTACATTTACAACAAATATGAAAACTATTTTCATATCACAATGTTAAATATAGAATATATAGAAGATAATGTTTAAAAAAATGAGCCCTATCTTCCAATGGTAAAAAAATCCTTCAAAAAATTCCTGGATCGGGAATAATATCCTGAGCTTCACCAAAAACTAATCAATTCTTCCTTATCGCAAGGGCAATCATCCCACCAACTTTCATCCAAATCCGTCCAGAACTTTTCCAGATATCTTGTTCACAAACACACACACGGACACGAGTGAATACATTACTCCCTGGCGGGAGTAAGTATGGAAAAACCAAAAGTTAGAGAAACAGCTACTCCTGCACTGCCCACAACTGAATAAAGGTGTTAAAGAATGCAGGAATTTGTGATCCCAGACATTTTAGAAAAAATAGATTCATACAAAGGATAAAAGTGCAATTTCACTTAAATATGGGATGGTCTATACTGTAATAAGTAAAAACACCAGACGTTTTCATTGTCTAAGTCTTAGTACATTCACATTATCATTCATAACAATGCAAAACCTTTTCCGACCCATTGAGAATTGGGAATGAAAATGCATGAGAAATAGGAATCAAATCTTGCCTTTAATTGTCCATTCTTAGTGAGAGAGTAAGGAAATATTAAGAGGGTAAATAAGTAATCATGCGTGGGAAACTAGAACGACACTCAGTCGAGCGCACACCTCCACCAGGCTGAACAGTGTATGTTTGGTATCCCACTGATAGGCCGGATCTGGATTCAGACCTGAACCAAAATCTAATCGGCTTGTTCTTGTCACCTAACCAACTCATCCCCCAAGTTTAGTCATAACTCGTCCACAACTTTTTTATATCATGTTATGTATCACTTTTCACCCTATCTCTCAATGGTGAAGAATCACTTAAAATTAAATAATTCTCGTGTCCGAATCCATATTCAGATCTTCACTAAAATCGAATCTATTTGTCCTTGTCAGACACCCAACCTCTCCACCAAGTTTCGTCCAAATCCGTCCATAACTTTTTGAGATATCCTGTTATGTATCGTTTTTAGCTTGATCACTCAATGGTGAAGAATCACTTATATATTAAAGAATTCTCATATCCGAATCCATATTCAGATCTTCACCAAAATCTAATCATTTTGTCCTTGACACACACCCAACCTGCCCACCAAGTTTCGTCCAAATCCGTCCACAACGTTTCGAGATATCCTGCTATGTATAGTTTTTGGCCCGATCTCCCAATGGCGAAGAATTACTTTAAAAATTCTAGTAGTCGGATCCGAATCCGGATCTTCACCAAAATCTAATAATTTCGTCCTTGTCTCATACGCTACAGCTTTGCCAAATTTAGTCGGAATCCGTCCACAGCTTTATGAGATATTTTGTTCACAAATAGACAGACAGGGGTGAAAACATAACCTCCATCCACCTTTGGTGTCGGAGGTAAACATGTTTATTCTGTGCGAACAAACAAACAAACAAACAGACAAACAAACGGACACAAATGCAATACCCTCTCCTCTCGCGAGGGTCAAAAGTTACAGCCTTTACAGCCAAATCACTTGGTCGCTGTCATGTCCCAATATCAGCTTCCTAGCTCAAAAAGTGCTTGAGATATTGCCCAGATGAGAAATAAAAGAAATAAGGAAATAATAAATTGATGATAATTACATAATTACCCGGCGCTCGCCGAAGCAAAAAGCGGAGTTAAGCTATCTGGCGGTATACATGCGTATGTACGTATCTGCATATTTAAAAGTCATTTTCTCGGCATCCGTTGATCCTCTTGACCCGAAATGTTCACCATAGTATGTCTATTCATACAGAATTTTAGTGATAATTATGACATCATAGGTCACGTGGTGCCGGAGCCATCTTGTAAAACCGAAAAACTTTGGACCTCCATGTCTCCAAAACCGCTCCATGGAAAAAATTGAAACATGGCTCATTGTAAATAACTCCACATGAGGAATAAATGTTTTTAACGATGATGTCACTGGCGCCTTCATTATGACGTCATAATTTTACAAGTACAATTCTTAGTCCGATCTGTTTGAGATTGATTGAGCGTGATCTAACCAACAACTATATTGGAAAATGTACATTTATGACGTCACTGGTCACATGGTCTGGCAACCAAATTCGATCAAAGAAAAAAAACCTTAAACAAACAAAAGAGTTTGCTTTCACCAAGTTAACTGCACGAGGTACGTATTCTATGAATACTATCTGGTTAATCAATTAAATGATTCATCAAAAAAATATTATATATCGTTTTTTTCCAAAGCACATGTTCTCTATTGCGGCCAAAGTTCAGCTTTCCAGCTCAATGGATGATTAAGATTTGCCTGGACAAACAGGAAAACTTTTCTCCCACCTCTTTTTCCTTTTTTTCTTCAAGAAACTTTTTTCTCTTTTCTCCCGCCTCTGGAACAAACTCCCTCACTCTCTTCAATCCCACTCCTCCCTCCAGGTCTTTAAAACAGCTGTTCACCACCATCTCTTGTCTTCCCCCATCCAAAACCTTGATCTTTTCTACCCCCGTTAATTCACCCCAGATCCACTTTTTTGAAATTCCGACTTCTTTCCTGGAAGTCCTTGTTGTCCTTGTGTTTTATACCTCTCCCACCCCCTCCCCCCCCCCCCCCCCCTTTCCGATGCCTCCTCCCCCCAAGCCCTCTCCCTCCCACAGATCTCCCGATGTCCCTGCTCTCAATTGTCGTACTTGTGTGCTTCCCTCTCTCTCCACATCTTGTTTCCCGCTCCCTTTATCTTATGTGTTATGTGTCAGTTTGTCTTTTTGTGATTAATCTTAGCTCTTCCACGAGCCTCGATCTTGTGTGCAAAAAAAACAAAACAAACAAACAAACAAGGAAGAAAGAAAACAAACGGAGTGAAAACTGAGTGCTCCCTTTCAGGGTGCGTCATTGCCGAGCCCCCTTCGGAGCCCGGAGATGACGTCATGCAGCGCCTGTAGATGGCATCGAGGGCGGCGGAGTACAATTACCAACACTATAAGCAGCTGGGGTTTATAGGATAACTCACAAGCAGCAAGCTGTGTCGTCAATGTTTGATTACTGACCAGACTATAAATGATCAGCCTGGTGCGTCACAGGCAGTACGTCAATAAATGCATTGTCCGTCCTTTGGAAGGACGTTAAATGGTTGTCCCACTTTAAAGATCCCCTGGTGTCTCACAATATTAGGCCATTGTGTGTCAGCACCCTGTTAAAAATAATGTTTGCGAATTCCAAATTTGTGCCACCACATACACCTGTGATGGAGCACCTGTCCTCGTTTGATTCTCAGCCACAAATTGCTTTGGCAGGACCGAGAGTCCTAGAAACCGGAGTACGGTGTGGTGATCGATGGACGTGCAGGTGTGATAAGCATTTGTAGCTTGTGAACAGACACTAGTATTCAAAATATATACATTACTTGTTTGTCATCCTACCTCTGCATTGAGGAAACAGTACAAAATGGCCACCACGAAGCCCTGAAAGAGAAAAGTCGGATTTGCAAAGAGATCTCATATTTCTGACTTCTTATTTCTCGTGTTGAAATGTAGTTTGGAATAATGCACACCTGTAATGATGCGGTACAAAGTCCAAGCATGATGCGGAACCTGGTGTTGACAAAAGCAAAGATACTGAAGTCGATTCCAAGGAGTGGAATGAGCAGCAACGTCGCTTTCGCGAAACGCCTGGAAACACGACCAAATAACCACACGCTGTCATCATCGAAAATATTGTACTGTCAATGAAAGAAGAAAACAAATCTTCAAACGCCCTGGAAACGTGTAATCACATCAATCACAAAGTTTACACTAATTATTATGGAGTATCATTTACAGTTTTGTTTTTTTTGTATACATAGTCGAGGCTCGTGGAAAAGCTAGTACGACACACTGAACGGATCAGGACACAACAAGACAAACATAGGGGCAATACAAGGGGCAATGCGCGATCAGGACACAAGGGGCAATGCGTGATCAGGACACAAGGGGCAATGCGCGATCAGGACACAAGGGGCAATGCGCGATCAGGACACAAGGGGCAATGCGCGATCAGGACACAAAGGGCAATACAAGGGGCAATGCGCGATCAGGACACAAAGGGCAATACAAGGGGCAATGCGCGATCAGGACACAAGGGGCAATGCGCGATCAGGACACAAGGGGCAATGCGCGATCAGGACACAAAGGGCAATACAAGGGGAAATGCGCGATCAGGACACAAGGGGCAATGTGCGATCAGGACACAAGGGTCAATGCACGATCAGGACACAAAGGGAAATGCGCGATCAGGACACAAGGGGCAATGCGTGATCAGGACACAAGGGGCAATGCGCGATCAGGACACAAGGGGCAATGCGCGATCAGGACACAAGGGGCAATGCGCGATCAGGACACAAGGGGCAATACAAGGGGAAATGCGCGATCAAGACACAAGGGGCAATGCGCGATCAGGATACAAGGGGCAATGCGCGATCAGGACACAAGGGGCAATGCGCGATCAGGACACAAGGGGCAATGTGCGATCAGGACACGAGGGGCAATGCGCGATCAGGACACAAGGGGCAATGCGCGATCAGGACACAAGGGGCAATGCGCGATCAGGACACAAGGGGCAATGCGCGATCAGGACACAAGGGCAATGCGCGATCAGGACACAAGGGCAATGCGCGATCAGGACACGAGGGGCAATGTGCGATCAGGACACAAGGGGCAATGCGCGATCAGGACACAAGGGGCAATACCCCTGGTGCTCACCTGGTAGAATAAACAGTCTACTGCACTGACTAAAGCAAAGGTATTTAAAACCAATTTCAATGGTTTCTAGACAGGGAAGCATGTAGAATCACACGAACATAACCATGAGACTTTAAACAAATAAAACAAAAAAATACCTATTTTGGGGGGTGAAGCCCCCTCCCCCAACCCCGTATACTTCCTCAGACCCAAATTTTTCTAATGCCTTGAACAAACATTGGTACATCACAGGTGATGAAGGTTGTGGTCAAGTTTCATCGAAATTGAGTGTAGTTTCTGAGAAGAAAGCAAATACCTATTATGGGGGGCAAGCCCCTCCCCCCCAATAGACCACATTACACCCCGATTTGTTAAATGCCAGGAACAAACTTTGGTACAGCACGGGTGGTGAAGGTTGTGAAGTTTCATCGAAATAGTGTGTGTAGTTTCAGAGGAAAAAGCAAATTCCTAATTTGGGGGATCAAACCTAAATCCAATTTGACCCCGATAAACCCCATTAGACCCCAAACGGTTTAATGGCATGGACAAATTTTAGTCGCAACATAACAAATATCATTTGTGCCAAGTTTGGTCACAATCCCTTCAGCAGTTTTGGAGAAGAAGTTTCAAGTGTTTACGGACGGACGGACGGACAATGCGCCATCGCATAAGCTCCACTGAACTTGGTTCCAGGTGAGCTAAACAAAAACTGTAGAGAGAGAGAGGGAGAAATGACCAGCAAAGCTGAAGGCCAAGATGAAGACAGACTTGGACAAACAGTGGGAGTGGGGAGGAATGGGGGCCAGGAGAGGATGCATGGGGTGGACAATATGGATACAGAAGGAAACTCTCATCAGGGAAAACTGGAAATTTGGAAGGAGGATGGATTAGGGTGGGGTTAACGAGGGGAGAAAATATCATGGTTTTGGATTGGGGCCAATCTGAGATGGTGGTGAACTGCTGTCTTGAAGACCTGGAGGGAAGAGTGAGATTGAAGAGAATGTGGAAGTTGATTTCACAGGCAGGAAAAAAAGAGGAATGAATGAGTGGAGGTGAGTAAGCATGAATGAGTGGAGGTGAGTAAGCAGGTAAGGGTGTAAGTACAGGGTTATATGTGCATGCAATTATATCATGTCTTTCCTCGAGTCTTCAAACTCCTTATGATTTTGGGTTTTTTAGTATTCATGATGTTGGTATACACTGTACATGCTTGTTTCTTGAAAAAAAGAAGATTTTTCAAGTGTGTGTGGGGTGGTTCGTGTGCAGCCACCTGGCTATTGGTTGCATCATTTTTCTGTGGGCGTGTCTGCCACTGATGCAATGCCTCTCTATAACCATAACCAGTTATCTGGTACTCATTTCGCACACCTCAGAGGGATGACTGGCTGAGTCAACCCCACCTGGTGTTAATTCAACGGGATTGCGAACTCATGACATCAGGATCCCAAGCCCGTCACCCTAACCATTAGGTCAACACCAGGTATAATTTTCAAGTGTATTGGTCGATTGAGTTTATTACTTGGCAAAAAAAAACAAAAAAAAACATTTTTTGACAGGAATGTTGATCACTGGTGTGTTTGTTTGTCTGTCCGTTTTTTTTTGTTTGTTTTTTTTGTATACAGAGTCGAGGCTCGTGAAAGAGCTAACATTTATCAAACAAACAAATCAAACAAACAAGTAAACAAAGTAAACAAGACAGTAAACCCCTGTGCTGTGGTCCTGGATGTCTTTTTGTTGAATGTGTTTTAATGAATGTTTCCCCCTGTACTGTCTTTCCCTCACGGTCCCCCTGTACTGTCTTTCCCTCGCGGTCCCCCTGTACTGTGTTCCTGGATGTCTTTTTGTTGAATGTGTTTTAATGAATGTTTCCCCCTGTACTGTCTTTCCCTCGCGGTCCCCCTGTGCTACGTTCCTGGATGTCTTTTTGTTGAATGTGTTTTAATGAATGTTTCCCCCTGTACTGTCTTTCCCTCGCGGTCCCCCTGTACTGTGTTCCTGGATGTCTTTTTGTTGAATGTGTTTTAATGAATGTTTCCCCCTGCACTGTCTTTCCCTCGCGGTCCCCCTGTACTGTGTTCCTGGATGTCTTTTTGTTGAATGTGTTTTAATGAATGTTTCCCCCTGCACTGTCTTTCCCTCGCGGTCCCCCTTTACTGTCTTTCCCTCGCGGTCCCCCTGTGCTGTGTTCCTGGATGTTTTTTTGTTGAATGTGTTTTAATGAATGTTTCCCCCTGCACTGTCTTTCCCTCGCGGTCCCCCTGTGCTGTGTTCCTGGATGTTTTTTTGTTGAATGTGTTTTAATGAATGTTTCCCCCTGTACTGTCTTTCCCTCGCGGTCCCCCTGTGCTGTGTTCCTGGATGTTTTTTTGTTGAATGTGTTTTAATGAATGTTTCCCCCTGCACTGTCTTTCCCTCGCGGTCCCCCTGTACTGTCTTTCCTTCGTGGTCCCCCTGTGCTGTGTTCCTGGATGTTTTTTTGTTGAATGTGTTTTAATGAATGTTTCCCCCTGCACTGTCTTTCCCTCGCGGTCCCCCTGTACTGTGTTCCTGGATGTCTTTTTGTTGAATGTGTTTTAATGAATGTTTCCCCCTGTACTGTCTTTCCCTCGTGGTCCCCCTGTGCTGTCTTTCCCTCGTGGTTGTCAGCTCTTTCACGAGCCTCGATTCAGTATTAAAAAAAAAAATAATAATAATAATAATATATATATATATAAATGGGAGCGGTCGACAAGATGGGGAGAGAAGGGGAGGAAGCACACAAACACAACATTTGAGGGCAGGGACATCGGGAGATGTGTGGGGGGCAGAGGGCCTGGGGGGAGGCAGGATAGGTATAAAACGCAAGGACACCGTTCATTTATACATGCCTACAAGTCACAATTTTAAACCGATCTTCACAAAACTTCGTGATCCGACATGGTGGTGGAGTTTGTGGTCTGACAAAATCCTATGTATTTTTGAGGTCAAAACGTCAAAAGCTCAACATAGGCCAAAGGTCAACCACTTTTTTCAAATATTTAAAGTCCTCAATTTTCATCTGATTGACTTGAAATTTGAATAGGATTTTCATATCGGCCAACTGAATTCAACCACCAACTATTTCAACATAGGCCAAAAGATCAACAAAGGCCAAAAGGTCAACATGGGCCAAAAGGTCAACATAGGCCAAAAGGTCAGCAATCTTTTAAAATTCCTAAAATCCTCAATTTTCATCCGATTGACTTGGAATTTGAAAGCGATTTTCATATCAGCAAACAGAATTCAACCACCAACTCTTTTTTTGATCAACATAAGCCAAAAGGTCAACATAGGCCAAAGGTCAATTTTACACATTTCTAAAATCCTCAATTTTCATCCAATTGACTTGAAATTTGAATAGGATATACATATCGGCAAACTTAATTCAACCACCAACTATTTTTGAGATCAGCATAGGCCAAAAGGTCAACATAGGCCAAAGGTCAACCACTTTTTCACAAATTTCAAAAATCCTCAATTTTCATTGGATAGACTTAAAACTTGGAAGACGATTTGCATATCAGGTCATTGAATTCAAACACCAATTTATTTTTGAGGTCATAAGGATGCTCTACTGAGTACCATTCTACTTTGTTCTATTTTTCCAAGTGTCGCTCTACAAGTGATTTTTCATTTGTTTGTTTGTCTGTCTGTCAATCGCCTACAGGTCACAATTTTAAACCGAGCTTCACAAAACTTCACCAGATTGTAGAGTTGGTCATAAGGAAGAAGCCTATTGATTTTGAGGTCAAAGGTCATCTTGAGGTTAGATTTCTAAATTTTAAATCATCAATTTTCATCCGATTGCCTTGAAAATTAAATAGCGACTGCACAATGCCTCGCTGAATTGGGAAACCAACTACTTTATGGTCAAAAGGTCAAAGGTCAAACATCTAAATTCATCTATTTTCATCTGAAAAATCATCACTTTTCATCCTATTAACTTGAAAATTAAATAGCGACTGCACAATGCCTCGCTGAATTGGGAAACCAACTACTTTATGGTCAAAAGGTCAAAGGTCAAACGTCTAAAATCATCTATTTTCATCTGAAAAATCATCACTTTTCATCCTATTAACTTGAAAATTAAACAGCAATTACATAGTGCATCACGGAATTTGGAAACCAACTATTTTTGAGGTCAAAGGTCAATTCAAGGTCAAACTTCCAAAATCATCAATTTTCATGTGGAAAATCATCAATTTTAATCCGATTGACCTGAGCTTTCATTAAGAATGTCAATTTTAATCTTAATGAAATAGATAATATTGATTTATCCATGGCAACTTTTATTTTGGGAGGGGTGGATTTTTCAAGTATCGTGCTCTGCACGACGTCTTCTTGTGTTGTAATGTTGGGATGGAAATTGGGTGCAAGCAAGATTGGCAGAATTTGAATATCTAAAAAAATTTGCAAAGCCACATCCACCATCAGAGAATGACTATTCGAAAGCTTGTAACAAAACGTCTGAGAAAATTTCACTCAGCAACTTACCAGAAAGTATGAACTGATAGCACAAAGACAAAAAGTATGCTAGGCCGTTGTAATGGCAATCCTTAAACATCTTACCTTTTGGTCTAACAACCTCAGGTGAAACACTTCAATCATTTGTGCCTTTCAGAATCGAATAAAGGTCTCATTAATAAAGGTAAGTAAGACAACTGATGCTCACCTGAACCTACGAGATGTGTAGTTGCCACCAATAGGAAGCTGCAGTTTCATAATCAGCACTTTGATGATGTAAAGGAAAATGACGACATTGATCTGCAGGAAGAATTGTTCACAAAAAGTGCTCTTTTGACATCATCCTTCTCTGCAGATACTAAAAAGCTATAGTAGAGGTAGTAATGGGTGGGAAAGATGAGGATGGGAGGAGGATTTATGAAACATGTCTTTTGTACTTTTCTTATACATACAAAAGTCTTATTTTTGACAGAACATTGGAGAATTAAAATAATTAAATAGGAACAACATAAATCCTCCCACTCTGCCCTGTGCAGTCTGCTCATGGCCGGAAGGTTTGTCCTTTGCTTGTAATTTTCCCAACTACCTCTCCAGATCTGTTTGTGGACCACACCGACACATCCTGGCAATGATTGGCAGACACCAACTCTTCAACATATATGTTTGGTTTGTCTCAATCTCAATATGTTTGGTTTGGTAGGTGGTTCCTGGTGCCATGGCAATAAAAGGGTTTGTATTATTGATTGGTATTTATTTAGCAGGGCTGGCAGGATAACCGAGAGGTATGCGCACTCACGCGGAGCTGTCTACCTGCTCAGAATGTTTGAAAGTGGGTTTGAATTCTGACCAGCTACAAACGGTCACCATGCTGTTTCGCATGCAGGGTCATATAGCATCAATATGTGTGCCATCCATCAGATAGCATTGTTTTTGGTAGATGTTCGTCAAAAATCTGGTGATCAGAGGAAAGAACTAAGGAGTGAAGACCTAACCGGTACGAGCATTCAAGAATGTTCAAGGACCGTCGACCATTTCTTCTTATTCTTCTGCCAGCCATTGCACAGCACTTGTGGATGCCAACCCCGATTGTGCAGACCAGTACAATGCAGATATGTTCAAGATATTGAGTTCAAGATGCTCTTCACTCTCCCATCCCTCCTCTCTCTCCCTTCTCTTAGTATCCTCGTCAGTCTGGAGGGAGGGGCCAGGGTGTCTGGAAGTATGGAGTGGGGTGGGAGGAGGGAGGGAGGAGTGGAAGGAAAGAGGGGAATGGGTGAAAGCCCAGAGGGAGGGGTTGGCATGGGAGGGGTGGGAGGAGGGAAGGGAAGGGGTAGAGTGGGAATCCGAAGGGAGGAGAGGGTAAGGAGTGAGGTGAGAGTCCAGAGGAAGGTGGGGTGGGGTCGGGTGGGAGGTTGCAGTGGCTGTGGTGGATTGAGGGAGGGGAAGGTGTCGGAGGAGGGATCCTGCGTTGCCCAGCAATGCCGGGTACCTTTGCTCGTAATCATTAAAGCTAAGGATAATCACAATGTAGGTGACATAATGGGGTGCATGGATGATATGTGTATATGGTCCATAATAGTATGTTCAGTTAATGATGTTATTCTTTTTTCAGCATGAGTGTGCGATGTGAGACTATGTGATCTATTGAGTGGCGTTCTAGTTCGTCACGTTTTCATCACAACAAACTATCAAATGTTGGAAATTTGTTCAATAGTTTATTTTCATGCTGTATTTCAAAACTCATTGTGCACAACATCAGCCAGATGGTGCATACGCAATTGTTACTTTGACAGCACAACAATGAAGTACTAATGTACATACATACCATAATTGATACAAAAATGGGGCCATTGATGATACACCATGAAAAGTTGATTTTAAAAGAATGTATCCAGCAACTGCAAAGAGAAGAAAAATGCAAATGTTCACATGAACAAACAGGAAGGTAGTTTGATGTAAAGCTTACACGTAATCCACATCACCACTGTCGAACTCATTTACCAGGTATTTGAATCCCTACCTCTTCACATAGCTTCACTGAGGCAATTATTGGTAGACAATTAGCATTAGTAGACAATGAGCATAGGCTTTCTGTTAGGAGAGTATAGATGGAGATCAATCCACGGTAAAAATTGTATGGGTTAAAATGTTTCTGTAAAGAACTAAAATATTTTGCAAAACTAGTAATAAAGTTGAAAGATATTTCTCTGTTTCAAAATCTTGGAAAAAAAATGTTTTGTATTCAAAGCCAAGGCTCGTTGAAGAGCTTGTACAATGAACGGATCATGACGCAACAGAACAAAAGGAACAGTAGAGAGAGGGCACACCAACACCCAGATGTTTTTTGAGTGGTCCAAATAAATGAAAACCACCAGGTGACAATCTGCCCTGTATGTTGGATGAATTAGAACTTCCAAACCCATCTTACCTATAGTCGTGGTCACATTTGATATAAGAGGGTGACGATTATCTTATTGTAAAATCATGCCCTGATACAACATACCTGGCCATATGTTTGCATAACAATGATTATGATCAGCAGCATCCCCTGTAAGATCAGGGGACAGACTTTCTGCTTTGTTGCAGAGAATCAATGTAAAAAGGAAGGGTTGACAAACTTTCAACAAGAAATGATAAATCTGTGAGAGTGTGGGCATCTCGAACAGGACAATTTCAACCATCCTTAGCCATCTACAAGTTCCATTGACATGGAAGACTACAAGCAGCATAACCCCTGACCTTAAATTTAGCAGGCCATTGAAAATGCCCTCAAGTAAGAATTGAAACTGTGATGGATTGTTATATTGAACAATCATGACTCTTATGATGGTATGATAATACGAGAGTTTCAACATGACATAATCCACCCGAGAATGCTCAGCGCATGTGCGGAAACCACAGGAAATGGCAGTGTTTATGGTAATTTTTCCTCGGCTCATCCATATCTCATCGTGTGTGTGAGATAAGAAGTGTAGCCTAAAATGGCTTACAAAACTTTTAAAATAAGCCAAAAATACTTGGAAAAGTATTTTCTCAGCTCGCAGAACAGGTAACTGCTTGTACTGCACCCTCTGGACCATGTATGCCGGGGCACTGAGGGCAAAACACCTGATTAGAAAGCCACATCACCCCCAGGTAAACGATAATTAGACGGAGGACCCTGGGGAATATTGTCAACTAATTGGCGTTCACGGTTGATTAGCAACCCGTTGGATTGCGGAGTTATCCGCACTCGGTGGCCTCAGGTTTGGTAGGCCGGGGAGGAACCGAAGACCTCCTTGAAGTAAACCCCAAAACCCATGGCCGCAACAATATATTCACTGCGGCCGCTCACTTGGATTAACAGAAATTATAGGAGCTCGACACCTCTCATCCACAGATATTTCTCATATTTATGTGAGTGGGATTTGTGTTCAGTAACAGAACAATAATTATAGTTAACCATTTCGAAATTGCCACTCTATCATCTAAATGCTGAGAATTATGTTTAAAAGACTATTTGAATCACAAATTTCATACTAGCAATGGCGTGTGTTGGTAGTTTGCCACAGGTTGATGACATGCGTCTAGTGCAATGGTCTCGATCCATTGCCACTGGCTAGCATACAGCGAAGAGAGAGGCGAGTGCGCAAGTCTCTCCTGCCAGTACATAGATTCTGTATCACCAAGACTCCTGTAGTGCCTCCTCGTGGCAACACATGGTAACTAGGCACCTTGTGGACCTAGACTAATCTTCAGGGGATTTCGGAGGAACCTTGGCCCCCAGAGATGTGACATGCAGGCTCACCACCGTGGAGATAATTTTGTCCCTTGGTCAGCTTCAAGAGAAGTGTAAGGAACAGAACACACCGCTCTACCTCACTTTCATGGGTCTCACAAAAGCTTCTATGTCCACCCAAGCTTCTCAGTGCCATCATTCTTTTCATGACAACATGCACGGCACAATACAGTTTCATGGTTCCACTTCAGAAAGTTTTGAGATCAAAAGCAGAGTGAAGCGGGGCTGCATCCTGGATCCATCTCTTTTTGCTATTTTCTTCTCGGTACTTCTGAGGTACTTCTTTCCTGCAGACATGGAAGGAATCTACCTTCACACCAGGACAGATTGCAAGCTGGATAACCTGTCAAGATTAAGGGCAAGGACAAAATCATGGCATGTCCTGATCAGAGAACTTCTCTATGCAGATGATGCTGCACTTGTCACCCACATAGAAGACCAGCTCCAGAAGCTAATTGATCGTCTCTCTCATGCGTGCATGATGTTCTCTCTCACCATCAGTGTAAATAAAACTATGGTGATGGGACAAGGTGTCACAACATAGCCCTTGATTACTCTAAACAATCCTGCGCTGTAAGTAGTCAGCAAATTCAGTTATCACGGGTCTACAGTGACTAACAACCTGTCTCTGGATGACGAACTGAACGTACGCATCGGGAAGGCAGCCACCACCTTTGGTCGTCTAAAAGAGAGGGTGTGGAAGAGCAGCAAGCTGACCCTCAGAACCAAGGTGCTGATCTACAAGGCGTGCATTATTAACACCCCAGTTTATGTCTGTAAAACATTGACAACTTATAGCTGCCAAGAACGGAGACTCAACAAGTTCCATCTTCGCTGTCTATGATGCATCCTTAGCATCACATGAAAGGACTAATGCACAAATGCAGAAGTCCTTTCCCAGGTAAATCTGCCAAGTGCCCTCGCACTTAAGCAAAGACGACTTTGATGGCTTGGGCAGGGATACAAGATGGAAGATGGACGTATCCCAAAGGACGCCCTATATGGGGAGATATCTGGGGCCAAAAGACCAAAAGGGCGCCCGAAGCTGAGGTATACGGATGTCTGTAAGCGGGATATGAAAGCCCCGCAAATCAATTTTGACACTTGGGAAACTGTAGCTAACTGCAAAGGCACAACAATTATGGGCTGGAATAAGGCATCATGATGACAGTGGTTGGAACAGCTGCACAGCAGAGGCTGTCGCCACAAACAACATCATCCCGCAACTACAGGAGATGCCAACCTCGCCAGCCACTTCAGATGTAGCACCTGTGGTAGACTCTATCATTCCCAAATTGTCTTGTACAATGACCAATGGAAGTGTAAAACATGTCTGACCTCAACAGGAAGTGTTGCATATCCACCATCTTATGTAAATGACTGATTAATGACTAGCAATGGCAATTTGAAAGTGCCCTGTGAGCAGAACCTTGCCAGTGTAAACACACACAGCGCATGCACAAAAGGCCTCGTATGGATTCATACGTCAATTGAAAAGTTGTGTATCCTTAACACAGCATTTTGTATGTATTTTCATTTTCTCAGATCTCATGATTCACATGGTGCAGTGAAATGAAATGTTATACTCACCCGTTGTTATCGTACTTCAAGCGGTAAAGCAGCCAGATAGTTACAAAAAAAGCTGGAAGTCCTATCGAAGAGAACAATAATGCAGTCAGAGTGGTGGAAATTGTATATGTGATGAGTCAAAGAAAAAGGTCAAAGGTTGCACAAATTTTCTTGATATTAGGGAGGATGTGGAGTCAACTACCACTCTCAGCTAAATGTCTACCTCGTATTGTGCGTGGAAGAATATTTAGTTATCAACTGTGTTTTTTAATAGCTCGTATCGTTTCTGGGTAGTTCATCTCACTCAACTAAAAAAATATTTTAATTGCGTCTTTGTACTTTTGAAAACCTCCATAATGCATTACCTTTAATCCTTTAATTGTGTATATATATATATATATATATATATATATATATATATATATATATATATATATATATATATATATATATATATATATGTTGGAACCCATCTGTGGATCGGTCCCATCGGCCGATGGGTCTGACCCATCTGTGGATGCACGAGAAATGACAATGCAGACCCATCGGCCCTGCGCCACCTGCGGATGTGTTGTTCACCTTGAAGGAATGTGTTGACAGAATGGTGCTCTTCAATCAGGTACACAGTCATTGGAATTACATGTGGTAGGAATTTAACAGAGATGATTTTTAAATGTTTTATTTAACTTTTATTTTTTTAATTTAAATTTTATTTTTTTATTTAATTTAAATTTTATTTAATTTAATTTAATAGAAAGGAATTTAACATTCCCCTCCGCCATTATCAGAAGAACACCTAATGTTTTGTATGAATGTTGAGTATGTTATGTAAAGCTTTACTAAAACTGCCATGTATCTGTTAATTACAAAATGTATTGACAAAATGTATAAATAGATGGGTAGAAATAGATAATAAAACATTTAAAAATCATCTCTGTTAAATTCCTACCACATGTAATTCCAATGACTGTGTACCTGATTGAAGAGCACCATTCTGTCAACACATTCCTTCAAGGTGAACAACACATCCGCAGATGGCGCAGACCCATCGGCCGATGGGTCTGCATTGTCATTTCTCGTGCATCCACAGATGGGTCAGACCCATCGGCCGATGGGACCGATCCACAGATGGGTTCCAACATATATATATATATATATATATATATATATATATATATATATATATATATATCTGTAGAAAATAGGGCAAAATGGAGATGATTGTCATGGGGCCCGCAAAGCTAACCCCCACTCTAGCAGGGAAAATGGCCTTAAAATGCCTGTTGTGGTTGTTGTTATTTATATATATTATATATATATATATATATATATATATATATATGTACTAGTGGTAAGTGTTGCTGTTTAGTGAACTAAGTAGAGTGAAAAAGATACTGCTTACCCCAACCTAGGAGGACGTAGCACAAAAAGCATTCTTTTGCGGTGAAAGGGAATGAGAGAAGTATTTGCAGGTAGATTGCTTCTACAAGCATCCAAGTAAAGTTAGCCATAACGCAGTAATGTAAGAACACCATGAATGACCTGCACCACACCTGGAGAGAAGATGCGGTGATGGAAAGGTATCACTGTTACGAGTATGCACCACGTGTGGGTGTTGGAGTGTGGGGGCATTGGTGAAAAAGGAAAATTTAACATTTTCATCATATACTATATCTCAAGGGTAGGAATGTTGAAGGACATTGACATAAGTGGTTAAAGCAATATGAACATCCTGGGTTATACTCAAGAGAAAGGGGTGTGGGAGTTCATACATTTAAAATGAAAACAGTTAAGATGCTGCTTACATATTACATTTGCATGAGTGGTGGGATGATTCAAATGAGAAGAAAAGTCAATAATTTCGTCTTTATGTAGATTTATTATGTTAGTGAGCCTAAAGGTAAGAGAACACGATGTGAAAATTGCAAAACAAATATACATCTAAATATTTTGCTGTACATATTGTAGCGTCGCTAAAGAGGACTCGACACGCTGAAGCAATATGCTTCGCAAATGGCCGAATTAAAGGGAATTGTGCTCGAGCAGATAGTATGGCTTCCCCTGGTCGGAATCCAAATCCCGCCGGTCTCGTAAAACAAACGTTTAAACAAATTATATCTTCCACAGGGATTAAACAAACCAGGCCGAAACAGTTTGCGCATGTCAAAATGGCGGTAATCATGCAACATGTAACTTTAATAATTGACAGGTTTATTTATGATAAGCTGCCCCCTGGTGATAACCTTTTGATTTCTTTCTTGTTATGAGCTTTTGAATGTCCACTAGTGATAACCTTTTGAAGGCTCTCTTTAAGCCTTAGACTTCCCCATTGTGACATGTTTTAGACGTCACATCCGTGATAAACTTTAGACTGCCACATTGTGAGAAGCTTTAGGGGTCACAATCGTGATAAGATTTAGATTGCCATCTTGTGAGAAGCTTTTGACGTCACAATCGTGATGAGATTTGGACTGCCACCGTGTGAGAAGCTTTAGACGTCACAATCATGATGAGATTTAGACTGCCTACTTCTGAGAAGCTTTAGAAGTCACAATCATGATAAGATTTAGACTGCCACCTTGTGAGAAGCTTCAGACGTCACAATCATGATAAGATTTAGACTGCCACCTTGTGAGAAGCTTTAGACGTCACAATCATGATAAGATTTAGACTGCCACCTTGTGAGAAGCTTTAGACGTCACAATCATGATAAGATTTAGATTGCCATCTTGTGAGAAGCTTTAGACGTCACAATCATGATGAGATTTAGACTGCCACCTTGTGAGAAGCTTTAGACGTCACAATCATGATAAGATTTAGACTGCCTACTTGTGAGAAGCTTTAGACGTCACAATCGTGATAAGATTTAGACTGCCATCTTGTGAGAAGCTTTAGACGTCACAATCATGATGAGATTTAGACTGCCTACTTGTGAGAAGCTTTAGACCGTTGGTTCTCAACCTACTTACCATCGTGGACCACACTTGCAGATTCCCATGTTCTATGTGGGACGCAGTATATATCAATATATAAATGTTGTGTATATTTTATCTGCCAGTAATTTAATAAAAATCAATAATCTGTAATAACTTTCATTTCTACACTGTCAATGTCTCCCAAGCACATTTCAAATGAGCAAACTAAGTCCAGGTATATTAACTGTTGAAATAGATCTGGTTTGCTGCTTACATTCGTGGGAGAACGATCTGGTTTGCTGCTTACATTCATGGGAGATTGATCTGGTTTGCTCCTTACATTCATGAGATTGATCTGGTTTGCTGCTTACATTCGTGGGAGATTGATCTGGTTTGCTGCTTACATTCATGGGAGATTGATCTGGTTTGCTGCTTACATTCATGGGAGATTGATCTGGTTTGCTGCTTACATTCGTGGGAGATTGATCTGGTTTGCTGCTTACATTAGTGGGACATTGATCTGGTTTGCTGCTTACATTAGTGGGACATTGATCTGGTTTGCTGCTTACATTTGTTACGTGCTCCTCCCCAAACCCTGGTCACGGTGTACCTCCGAGCCCCTAAAGGAGTCACGGCAGAAAGATGTCATAATGTGTGTCAATGACCAATGGTGAAACCACACCAACCAATTGTTACCAAAAAACAAGTATTGTATTAAGGTCACACAAGAATAACAGCACAAGTACAATATGTTTCAATTGCACCACAAAAATACCATATAATTCCTATGATGGTACCATCAGTTTCTTATTCAATAACTCACTGTGCTCCACGTGAGCGAAAAGAACATTCCCAAAGTCACTGTCCCGGCACCAAGCCAAAGTCGATCCACGCTCCGGTGATCGCAAGAAAAATGTCATATCGAGGCCAGAATCCAGGTCGGCTGACAGTCAACGCTGCCAAAGAGGCGCAAAGGTGCACCCAAAAGGCGACTGGGAAATCACACCTTCGGGTATGAACGTTCAACGGCTCCCAAACGGAGAACCACAAATTCCCACTCGAAATCCACGTTACACATGCAAACCAGGCTAACGGCTGGGTGCGGTGAAATGGCTGGAGCGAGGTGAAAAGACTGGAGCGATGCGAAATGGCGGGCGGGCCCGTAATGGAGGCGTCTCCAACAACGATTCTCTTCGGAATCAACCGCAAAACCCGTCACGCAGGTTTATCTGTCCCTGTGATCACGACTCTGTCACAGGAATCCCTTTCCCGGGAAAAACAAAGTTCGCTCGTGACCCACGTTCGCCAGCATCTCCCCGAGACCTCAAAGTAGCTTGGCTTTTTTCTCGACCTCCTTGCTCCGCTTTTCGCTTCCTCCTCTTCTTCCGGTTTCTCCCGATCCGGTTTCCGGTTTCTTTTAAAACACTAATTTTTTACCTTTTGAAAACAGTTATCTCCATTTCACTTAAACTATAACAATAATAGTACATGGAACCAAAAATGCTTACAGTGGATGAAAACCACAACGACAGAAGTGACGAATCCGTAACAACATTCATGGGAGATTTATCTGGTTTGCTGCTTACATTCGTGGGAGATTGATCTGGTTTGCTGCTTACATTTGTGGGAGGTTGACAATTCCCTTTATCCTTCAGTGGCAGAGGTAATAAATCTGAAATAAGCATTTTAAATTTTAACAAGTATCGTAATGCCTCAATCCCAATGAAAGAACTGTAATTCTTCAAATATATGATTAAAATGACTCGTACATACTTCAGGCCATTTCATCATCGGCATATTATTTCTGAACCTGTTTTGACATGAGAGATGCATGCACTAGTAAGTAGAATACCACTCGGTAGAGAGTATACCTCTGCCTGGCTGAACGGTTTACATTTATACTCCCAGAGCTTGGGGGTTTTATTTGAGTTTTATTTACCAAAAGGTCTGAGGGTTGTTTCTCGGGTAGAAATATCTGTAGAATTCAAAAATCCATTCCTGACAAAAATCTACTTGGACGTTTTTCCACACATTTGCTCTTGATGTGGGGGGTACCCCCTCCCCCCCAACTGCAATATCACGATTTTGCATCACATAATATTTCAGCTTTATACAGCTTTGTCTTGGAAAGGTGTAAAACTGTACTGATACATACAAATAAGGCATCATATGAACAAGTGTCATCTCCTGGGTCATTTTCTATGCTGGGCTGCCCGCTGTTCACAATATAATAGGATTGATAAGGCTATTTGTGACTACACCTCAATTTTGTTGGTGATGCTCTTGAAAAATGTGTTTTAGCTACTGTGATGAAATATGATGTAATGTCTCGAGCTGAGTGAAGAGACGATCCGAGCGAAGGGATGACCTTGAGAGAGCTTATATAAGCTGTGTCCATTCGGTGCGCTATCGGGTGGCAGTCTGTATCCCAGCGCTGTGGACTACTGAGATTTAACAGGTACGTAAATGCTTGCTTGCAGGAAACAAGAAGGAGATGTATGCTTGATTGCTTTCTTTGTGGAACTAATAATCTGCATTCTTGTGTTGTAGGATGAGTAGAGATATAGTTCAATAAACCCTCATTTATTGGAAGAGATCTGAGTTTTATTTCACAACAGCTACTTTTCTATTTGTCTAGAATGCACATACTCAACATAAATGGTGATTATGGTAAATTATAATGATGTAGAATCTTTGCATTTTACTGATGGGAGGCATCTACAGCGACATCAAATATGAAGCAGATTCACCCCCAAATTTTCAGATTGATTGTTTGTATGGTAATAACATACACTACAGTCATATAAATACAACCATGTGTTTTACTGATGCTTAGGTGATGTTATGGGTGATCGAACATATTTAATATTGAATTTTCTTTCCAGTCCAGCAGATAATTAAGGCTGAAAGTAGAATGTTGTTGGTGGTGGTTATACGATATAATACCATGTTTTCTGTCTATTGCAGAGTACTGTATAGTGTACATCCTTCCCAGAGTACACCATGACATCATCCAAACAGACTTGCATTTTACATCTTGATGGAAACAGTGCTGATGAAGTCAAACCATTCGATGATAAATCATGGAACAGAATCAAACAATGTGACACATCAAGGTCATACGATGAACAAGAGCTCGCGGTATTTTTGTATGAAATTACCTGACATTTACGATGACACCATAGGTTGTCACACACAGTGCTATAAAGGCTTTACTGCCATTTGCAAGACACAACATGATGACGTCCCAAGCATTTCGGCAAAACCTGTCCTGCGGTCCTGCATTGCAGATTGCCCCCAAACCAGCTCTACTGTCATCTTTGCAAATAAGTTCCTCTTTTTTATGGCAGTATCAAAATCTCGTGGGAAAGGAAGGAAATAAACCCTTGGGAACCTTGAGATTGAACCAGCTGGAAAAAGCATCGAGGATGCAACTGATACACTACAGGATCACGTGATGCTTGCACGGCTTGCTGGAATCGACCTCATTTCTAAGGAGGTTAAATATCATCATTCGTGTTGGAGAGATTATCTCAATAAAGCAAATGCAGTAAAGCGCAGCCATAAACCAAAAAAAATTCGCTAGCAAAGCAGCATTTGATGCTCTCAAACTGCACATCAACACAACTTTTTCTTTTTTTTTGATCGAGGCTCGTGTAAGAGCTAACATCAATCAGACAAAAAACAATCGGACAAACAAAATATACAATAAAGGGAGCGGGAGACAAGATGGGGAGAGAGAGGGCAGCACACAAGTACAACAGCAGAGAACAGGGACAACGGAAGAACTGTGGGAGGGAGAGGGCTTGGGGAGAGGAGGCATCGGAAAGGGGGGGGGGGAGGGGGTGGGAGAGGTATAAAACACATGGACACTGCTAGGACTTCCAGGAAAGAAGTCGGTATTTCAAAAAAGTGGATCTGGGGTGAATTCACGGGGGTACAAGAGATTGTAGGAGCTATGCTCCAACGTAAATCGGAAGAATGGACGCGACAAAAAGCTGGAATTCGTCCGAGTTTCTTTATTAACTCAAATCAACTCGGGTACTCTGAAAAGCCCGTTTATCGGGCAGCAATATATATACACATTATCCCGGAGCGTTTGCCCGGGAAAGGTGAGAGGGGGCGTGCCCGGGCGTCCTGGACGAGGCCTGGCAAGTCGAGAGCGGGCATACCCGGGCGCGCCCGGGTGTCCCGGACGAGGCCTGGCAAGTCGAGAGCGGGCATGCCCGGGCGTCCTGGACGAGCCCGGCATGGTGATCGCTCTGCGTCCTCGGTAGGTGCAAGGCGATTGTGTATACCCAGCGGTAGCCACTACACACGTCCCCCCAGAATCGACTTGCACAGGCAGGGTCAATTTAAGGGGGGTCCTGATGACCCGGCCGAAGCGACCCCTGGCAGGTCGTGGGGGGGGGGGGGGTCTGGTGTGGTGGTGGGCGGTCGAGTGGGGGGCACCATGGACGGGGGGCGGCCTCGCCGCGGCGGAAGGGCCAACCGTGGCAGTTGGTCGATGTCCACGTGCGCCGGCTTGAGGCGGTCCACCGCAATCCGGTCCGACCTGCTGCCGATGTCGATGACGAACGACTTGTCGTCCCGTCGCAGGACCCGGAAGGGCCCGTCGTACGGTGGCCGGAGTCGCCCCCGATGTGCGTCATGACACACAAAAACGTACTCCGCTGTGCGAAGCGCTGGGGGGACGTAGGACTGGGGGTCACCGTGGTGGGACGTTGGCACGGGGGCAAACCATCGGGCGGTCTCCTGGAGGTCCGAGCGCTGGTGAGCTGCGGACCAGGGACTGGTAGCGTCGGGCACGAATTTCCCCGGGACGCGTAGCGCCTGGCCGTAGACAAGCTCGGCGGTGGACGCCCGGAGGTCCTCCTTGGGGGCCGTGCGGAGGCCCAAAAGGACCCACGGCAGCCGGTCGGCCCAACCGCCGTCCTGAAGGCCGGCCATGAGCGCGGCCTTCATGGAGCGGTGGAATCGCTCGCACAACCCGTTGGCTTGGGGGTGGTAGGCCGTAGTACGGTGGAGCTTGACCCCCAGGTTGCGGGCGACCGTGCCCCACAGCTCGGAGTTGAACTGCGGTCCGACGAGATGTCCGCCGGTGCGCCGAAGCGGGTGACCCAGGTGGCGATGAAAGCCTGCGCCACGTCGGCGGTGGTGGTGGAGACGAGGGGAACGGCCTCCGGCCACCTGGTGGTCCTGTCCACCATGGTGAGCAGGTGTGTGAAACCCCGTGATGGGGGGAGGGGGCCCACCAGGTCCACGTTGACGTGGTCGAAACGTCGTTCGGGCACGGTGAAAGGTGCCAGCGGGGCCTGGGTGTGTCGGTGGACCTTGGCCTGTTGGCAGGCTGTGCAGGTGCTGGTCCAATCGCGGACGTCCCGTCGAAGGCCGTGCCAGACGAATTGCACTGACACCAGCTTCTGGGAAGCTTTCCGGCCCGGGTGGGAAAGGCCGTGGAGGGAGGTGAAGATGCGGCGTTGCCAGGTAACGGGTACGATGGGGCGAGGCTGGCCTTGGGAGATGTCGCAGAGCAGGACAGTGTCCGCGAAGGGGATGTCGGCCAGGCGGAGGCCCGTGTCCGCCGCCCGGAGGGCTTGCACCGTGGTGTCGGTGGTTTGGTCCGCCGCCATAAGCACGAAGTCCACGCCGAGGTGGACCGCGTTCGCGCTGGCCCGGGAAAGACAGTCGGCCACGGCGTTGTCTTTGCCGGCGACGTGCCGGATGTCCGTGGTAAACTCCGACACGGCGGAGAGGTGGCGCTGTTGGCGGGCCGACCAAGGCTCCGTGACCTTGGCCATTGCATAAACCATCGGCTTGTGGTCGACGAACGCCGTGAAAGGTCGGCCCTCCAGGAGGTGGCGGAAATGGCGGACGGCCAGGTGTAGACCGAGGAGCTCCCGGTCAAACGTGCTGTATTTGAGCTCGTTCGGCCGGAGCTGCCGGCTGAAAAAAGCGAGTGGCTGCCAAACCCCGTTCACCCATTGCTCATGTACAGCACCGGTTGAGCACCGGGTGAGCGAGCAGTGTTGCGTCGGCGAGGGCCCGCTTTGAGCTTTTAAAGGCCGCGTCCATTGCCGCGGACCAGACGACGTCGTCCTTGGCTGGCTTGCCCCGGAGGGCTTCGTAGAGGGGCCGCATGAGTTGAGCAGCGCGGGGCACGAAGCGGTGATAGAAATTCACCATTCCCAGGAATTCCTGCAGGGCCTTTATGGAGCGGGGACGCGGAAACGTGGTGATGGCCTCGACCTTGGTTGGCAGCGGCACGGCCCCGTTCTTGGTGATGTGGTGGCCCAAAAAATCAACGGCCGTCATGCCGAAGTGGCATTTGGCCGGGTTGACGATGAGGCCATGCTCGCTGAGGCGCCCAAACAGTGTTCGGAGGTGGAGGAGGTGCTCGGCCTGGGACGTGCTGGCAACGAGGATGTCGTCCAGGTAAACGAAGAGGAACGGCAGGTCGCGCAGCACGCCGTCCATCAAGTGCTGGAACGCCTGAGCCGCGTTCTTGAGGCCAAACGGCATTCGCAGGATTCGAATAAGCCGAACGGCGTGGTGACGGCCGTTTTGGGGACGTCGGCCACCCTGACAGGTACCTGGTGGTATCCCCGTATTAAATCGATCTTTGAAAAAATGACCCGTCCTGCCAAACGGGCGGAGAAGTCTTGGATGTGCGGGATCGGATACCTGTCGGGGGTGGTAGCGTCGTTAAGGCGGCGGTAGTCGCCACATGGGCACCAGCCGCCCCCTGGTTTTGGGACGATGTGTAGTGGCGAAGCCCACGCGCTATCGGAGCGCCGCACGATGCCGAGGTGTTCCAAAGCGTCGAACTCGGCTTTGGCCACGGCGAGCTTGGCTGGGTCGAGGCGGCGGGCTCTGGCGTAGACCGGCGGGCCCGTGGTTGGTATGTGGTGCTCGATCCCATGTCGTACTGCGACGGCCGAAAACGTCGGCCGCGTGAGGGCCGTGACAGCAGGCGAGCAAACACGTTCGTCGCCGGGAGGGCGCATGCCAGCTCGGTCGGAGCGGAGCTGCTCAATGTGCATGCCAGGGAGCTGAAAGTCTCGGCGTTGATGAGGCGACGCCGTTGGACGTCCACCAGCAGTCCGTGTGCGCAGAGGAAGTCGGCGCCTAGCAGAGCCATGGGCACGCTTGCGGTTACAAAAGTCCAATTAAAGCGTTGGCCGCCGAAGCAGAGGGTGACGTTGCGCGGGCCGAAGGTGCGGATGGCCGATCCGTTGGCCGCAACCAAGGAGGGGCCGCAAACCGCGGACTGCCTGTCCTGATCGGAGGCGGGTATGACGCTCAGTTGGGCGCCGGTGTCACACAGGAAACGCTGTCCGGACGCTTTGTCCCTGATGAAAAGTAAGTTGCCCGTGTGGCCGGCGCTCATGGCTGGTAATGAACGCCGGCCCGGCCGTTTCCCGGCTTGCCGAAGGTGCACGGGGGTTGGCATGTCCGGGCCTTCTGTCCGAACCTGGCATGATAATAACACCACGCCTGGTCAGGTGGAGGCCCCGGTCGTCGTGCTGGAGGTGGTCGGCGCGGCGTAGCGGCTGCCAATTGCGTCGGTAGTTCGGTCGTCGACCGTGCCGGGTGCTCGGGCGCCATGGGCGTTGCTTCAGACGGCGGTGGGCTCCAGGTCGCTGCTCCAATGCGTTGGCCTGCCGCGGAGATCTTGTCGGCTTCCCTGGCGAGGGCGCGGGGATCCGTGATCATCGTGCTTGCCAGGGCGAGGTGTACCGGGCTAGGCAGCTGACGGAGGAACAGCTCCCGGAACAGGAATGCCGGAGAGTGCTCGCCGAGCAGCGAAAGCATGTAGTCCATTCGCTCGGACGGGCGCGTGTCGCCGAGCTCGGGCAGGTCGAGCAGGCGCCGTATGCGTTCCACTGATGAGAGGGCGAAAGCGTCGAGGAGGAGCTTTTTAATCGCGTCGTATTTGTCAGCGGCTGGCGGGCTCTCGAGGAGGCTCAGGGCACGGGCCGCGGTGGCGGAGCCGAGCGCTGCTACCACATGGTGGAAGCGGGTGTCGTCGGCCGTGATGCCTCGCAGGGCGAACTGGGAGTCCGCCTGTGCGAACCAAACCGCTGCGTGAGCCTCCCAGAAGGTATGCAGTTTGAGGGTAACTGCCGTGTCCATGTCGGGTCACCAATGTAGGAGCTATGCTCCAACGTAAATCGGAAGAATGGACGTGACAAAAAGCTGGAATTCGTCTGAGTTTCTTTATTAACTCAAATCAACTCGGGTACTCTGAAAAGCCCGTTTATCGGGCAGCAATATATATACACATTATCCCGGAGCGTTTGCCCGGGAAAGGCGAGAGGGGGCGTGCCCGGGCATCCTGGACGAGGCCTGGCAAGTCGAGAGCGGGCATGCCCGGGCGTCCCGGACGAGGCCTGGCAAGTCGAGAGCGGGCATGCCCGGGCGCGCCCGGGCGTCCCGGACGAGGCCTGGCAAGTGGAGAGCGGGCATGCCCGGGCGTCCTGGACGAGCCCGGCATGGTGATCGCTCCACGTCCTCGGTAGGTGCAAGGCGATTGTGTATACCCAGCGTTAGCCACTACAAGATCAAGGTTTTGGATGGGGGGGAAGATAAGAGATGGTGGTGAACAGCTGTTTTAAAGACCTGGAGGGAGGAGTGGGATTGAAGGGAGTGGGGGAGTTTGTTCCAGAGACGGGAGAAAGGAGGAATGAAAGAGTGAAGATGAGCAGAGAGTCTTGATTTAGGCAATTTCACCAGAAGAGGGTTGCAGGCAGATCTTGTGCGACCTGTAGGAGTATTTGGGGGACAGAGCACACAGTGAGCTGGGGGAGCAAGGCCGGAGAGGAGTCGGTAGAAGACAGAAAGACCACTAACCTGCCTGCGGTGAGTGAGTGAAAGGCCCTCAGACCTTGATATAAAACCAAGGCGTGGAACTAGTAACATCACTTCATAAGCGATACAA
>NC_136270.1:88774194-88852978 GCF_964187855.1 Myxine glutinosa
TACCCTGTTCGAGTCTTTTCCAAAGGTGCAGGTGGGTTATTCAAACCTGCTTGCAGGTATTAGCAGTATGACTTAAAGTCTGCTCAAAAGAACAGCGTCCTGTGATGCCTGTGAAACACCAGGTGATAGTTTGTAATTTGATCCAATTCAAGATAGCATTGGGGTGGTGGTACAAGCATTGGGGTGGTGATACAACATGACCTACCTATGGCTGGCACTCAATATTGTTGCGTGGAGGTGGGGGGGGGGGGGTAGGGGGGACCTCAGCGAGATGGTGGTAGGTGTAGTATGGTCCATGTGTTTCGAGTACATTAGATTGCCCAGTAACAGCTAGGGACCTGTCAAGTTAAGTCGTTTATTACACGTGACGTGGATGAGGCAGCTTGTGTAACTTATAGACAGGTTAGACATTACTTTTGTGTATATGAACACCTCATGTGGATTGTCTGGTCAGTGTATGTCAGCCATGGTGGCATAATGTGCTGTGGATCCCGATGTGCCATCATGCAATTATTTTTATTGGCACCGCCCCATTGTGGGACGGCCAGAGGAGAACTCCAGAGTGGAAGACGAAGATAACGTGAGGAGACCTCGCTTGGAGGAGGGAGGCTAACTAGTGAGAGACAGCTCTCTTGCAGGAGGGAGAACAAGAGAGATGGAGAGACCTGCAGACGAGGAAGAAGAAGAAGTTTCATATGTTCAGAGGAGAGATATCAAGAAGCCTCATGTGAGAGGATGGACAGAGCAAGCTGACCACGGAGGAGATTTGAAGGAGACTTTAATTGTGGCTTTGTCTCTCTTGGGATTGACCCAAGCAGGGATCACCCTGTGTTTTGGAGGGCCTGGAGGAAGACGAAGGAGGGCAGACCAGGGCAGGAGGCCTTGCTTAAAAGACCAAAGGGGTCCACGAGGCCTGGTTTAGGCAGCTGATTATCACTGGCCTTCCTCATGATTTATGTTCATCATACTTGTTTTGGCCTTCGGTATATTGGGAGCTACTCATCACTGGCTCTCGTCTCGCACCTCGTTTCCCAAGCTGCGTCCACCCTGCACATCAGATAAAAGGGAAGTCTCACCTGCATTATTAGCTTGTTGTACGAGTGTGACCTGTGGAGCCTTTCGTGAGATGGTTTTTCGTTTATTTGTCAATCATTGTGCATAAGTTTGCATATGTCCATTTACATCTTGGTGTCCATTTACCTTGCTTGGTTCATTCCATTTTTGTTTATAGCATCTTGTTTACCCTCTTTCCTGTTTACTTTACAAAATAAATCCTTTAAAAGGTAAGAAAACGTGCTTGAGCCATCTGTCTGCTTTTCGTGTGTTTGCCGTCGATTTTGACCTGATTGAAGAATCTTTGGAGAACAGTAAATTTATATTGCATTGAACGCAGTGCAATAAAAGATCGTTGGTCCATCTTCTGAGACTAAAGGTCTCGGTGCTGAGGTTTCTGTCTTGACTGGAGCTTCAGACATGACAGTATAATAATTTTTAATTAAATTACGAAAGAAAATGTCATCAGTGTGAAACTACGGTATATATAAGCGATCCCTTGGCCTACAATCCAATAGTGGCCATATTTTGTTGGACCACCATATGAATTTGACCTTCAACATTTAGGGATAGAGTGTAAATTAGTAAAACGTGTCCCCATCTTCACCCTATCCATAAAACTCAACCATGAAAATTGGAGGAAATTTTTTTTTTTTTTTTGTATACAGAGTCGAGGCTCGTGAAAGAGCTAACATTTATCAAACAAACAAATCAAACAAACAAGTAAACAAAGTATATAAAAATGGGAGCGGTCGACAAGATTGGGAGAGAAGGGGAGGAAGCACACAAACAACATTTGAGAGCAGGGACATCGGGAGATGTTTTTGGAGGGAAAGGGCCTGGGGGGAGGCAGGATAGGTATAAAACGAAAGGACACCAAGGACTTCCAGGAAAGAAGACAAAAGTCACCTCAAAAAAGTGGATTTGGGGTGAAATTAGCAGGGGTAGAAAAGATCAAGGCTTTGGATGGGGGAGGATAAGAGATGGTGGTGAACAGCTGTTTTAAAGACCTGGAGGGTGGAGTGGGATTGAAGAGAGTGAGGGAGTTTGTTCCAGAGGCGGGAGAAAAGAGGAATGAAGGAGTGAAGGTGAGCAGAGAGCTCTTCTCTCCTCTTCTTCTTCAACCTAACCCTTAATGTTAATAATCGATAAGTAATTTTTAAAAAGACAACTGCTCTCGCCGTACCTACCAAATGCTTAGATACACCTCCACATCTTACCCTGACGGTCTTCATGGTGCTACTTAAAATGTTTCAATTTCCTTTTTGTCCCGTGTTGAACTCTATATTCTATTATAATTCACTCTTCCTTTTCCTCTTCAAAACTTGGTTTTCAAATAATTCATTCGACCACAGCAACACATACAGCTCTTCCTTTCTTCATTCCCCAAACTCACCTTCATACTCGCCCCAACTCTAACGTTTTCAAACGTTTACCCGACTTGTAAATTTCTAGATCCCCAGCTTACAATGGATGTTTGCATTTAATTAACCGTTTATTTTGTAAAATACACCAGCGTCGCAATCCCTGTACCCTCCCACGACTTCTTCAAACCCCATTCATCCCCTTCAAACCTCCACCCTCACCCCGCACCTTAAATTATTCAAGTTATGATCAAAAAGGTGTTTTTTTGTTATTTAGGACACTAATTAAATATCAAGTGCACAACTTCAGTGCAGGTCCACTATTATGATGCAAAAACATGTTGGAAGGCCAAGCGGTCTTTGACTCTGCATTGGAGAGGATTCTGCATTGTCAAAATTGAGCGATGACAAAAAAAAAACATTTCAATGCTTACTAGAAGACAGGGCAGCATGTATTATCATAATAACATAATCATAAGACTTTATATAAACAAAAAAACAAACTATTTTGGGGGGCAACCCAACCCCCCCCCCCCCCCCCCCCTCCCACCCCGTGTACTTCCTCAGATCCCAATTTTTCCAATTACTTGAACAAACATTGGTACATCACGGCTGATGAAGGTTGTGGTGACGTTTCATCAAAATTGTGTGTGTAGGTTCTGAGAAAAAAAAATACATATTTTGGGGGCAACCCTCCCCCCCCCCCCCCATAGATCCCCAAAGGGGCAGATTTTTTTTAATGCCGTGAACAAACTTCGGTACATCACGGGTGACGAAGGTTGTGGTAAACTTTCATCGAAATAGTGTGTGTAGTTTCAGAGGAAAAAGCAAATTCCTATTTTGGGGGGTCAAACGTGGATCCACTTTGACACCTGGTAGACCCCCTTAGATCCCGATTTTTTAAATGCCATGAACAAACTTTCGTCACAACACAACACATATCATTTGTGCCAAATTTGGTCGCAATCCCATCAGCGGTTTCGGAGAAGAAATTCCAAGTGTTTACGGACTGACGGACGGACAACGCGCCATCGCATAAGCTCCCCTGAACTTCGCTCCAGGTCAGCTAAAATTGGGAGCACTAATTGTAGAAACAAACCCTGCAATAGCAATAAAGCTGCCCCTATCCTATAGGTGGAGGCCTCATCGCAAATCTTGCCTTTTTGTTCATGAACAGTGCCATCAGAAAGTATTCACACACCTTAACTTTTTTCACATTTTCTTGTGTTACAGCCGGAATTTAAAATGGATTAAATTGAGATTTTGTTGTCACTGATCCACATATAGTACCCCATAATGTCAAAGTGGAATTTTGTTTTTGGAATATTTTACAAAGTAATTAGAAATTAAATACGAAATATCTAAATAAGTATTCAACCCCCTGAAGTCAATACTTTGTAAAAGTGCCTTTGGCAGTGATTACAGCTTTGAGTCTTCTTGGGTACGTCTGTATCAGTTTTGCACATCTGGATTTAGGGAATTTCTCCAATTCTTCTTGCAGACTTGCTCAAGCCCGGACAAGTTGAATGGGGAGCGTCGGTGAACAGCAATCTTCAAGTCTTTCCACAGATTCTCAATGGGATTAAAGCCTGGGATTGGCTGGGCCACTCAAGGACTTTCATGTTCTTGTTCTGAAGCCATTCCAATGTTGCTTTGGCTGAATGCTTGGGGTCATTGTCCTGTTGGAACATAAATCTTCGCTGCAGTCTTAAGTTCTTTTGCACACTGAAGCAGATTCTCCTCAAGGATGTGCCTGCATTTGGCAGCATTCATTGTTCCCTCTGTCCTGACAGGTCTCCTAGTCCCTGCCACTAAAGAGCATCCCCATAGCATGATGCTGCCTCTAACATGCTTCACTGTAGGGATTGTTAGATGGGTCATGAGCTGTGCTCGGTTTCCGCCAGACATAAGCACTTTGCATTCAGACCAAATAGGTCAATTTTCATCTCATCAGACCACATAATATTTTTCTTCATGCTCTCAGTCTTTGTCGTGACTTTTTCCAAACACCAAGCCTGCTGTCATGTGTCTTTTTTCATGAGTGGCTTCCGTCTGGCCACTCTCCCATAAAACCTAGATTTGTGAAGTGCTGCAAAGACTTGTCCTTCCAACAGGTTCTCCCATCTCAGCCAAGGAACTCTCTAGTTCTGTCAGAGTGGTTGTTGGGTCAGTTTGGCTGGACAACAAGCACTGGAAAGAGTCTGAGTGGTTCCATGTTCTTTTCATTTCCTAATGATGGAGCTCACTCTACCCTTGGGAACTTTCAACACCCTATAAATTGTTTTATACCCTTACACAGATCTACGCTTCCTCACAATTCTATCTCGTAGTTCTACAAACAGTTCCATGGACTTCATGATGGAGTTTCTGCTCTGACATTCACTTTCTGACTTTTCTGGTGTGTTTCTTTCTAAGTCATGTCCATTCAATTGAATTGGCCACAGGTGGACTCCAATCAAGTTACAGACACATTTCAAGGATGTTCAAAGGAAATTGGATTCACCTGAGCTCAACTTGCAGTATCATAGCGAAGGGGTTGAAAACATATTGACTCAAGACATTTCAGCTTTTCACAATTTCAGCAAATCTTCACCATTTCGTTTGCTCTGCATAGCTCTGAAGGCCTCATAAGCCTCTTTTGTTAGGCTCGTGCTTTCTGACCTCCTCATGGCTTTATCTCGACTCTAATTCACCATCTGATTTCATTTTCCATAGTCTCTAGGATGGTTTAATGCTCAGTTTCAGCAAAAGGTGAGAAAATCGGCAAAATGTATTCTAATAGCTGTTTTGAATGTGTCTGGAGAGAGGGGAGGGGGTTGAGAAGGGAGGAGGGTGGAGAGGAGGTTAGGTTGGGTTTTTTTTACTAGGAATTAGTTATTTTATTTCATAATAATACCCTCTATCCCCTGTGTGTGATGCTCTCTCCTGTGCAATGTGCACAGTGAGGAGTTGTAGAGGAGTGAATGGTTAGACGAGTGAGGGGTTAGACAGGAGTGAGGAAGGAGATGAAATGAGAGGGGTGAGGCGTTAGAGAGGATTGAGGGGTGAGAGGGAGAGTGAGGAGTGGTTGGAGAGGAGTGAGGAGGCATTGGAGAGGAGTGAGGAGGCATTGGAGAGGAGTGAGGAGGAGTTGGAGAGGAGTAAGGAGAGAGAAGGAGGGGTGAGTGAGGGGTGGGGGGGGGGGGGGGAAGGAGTGACATATCCAGAAATGATGAGTGAAGGGTCACATATTATGTGAAGTAAATAAGTTGTGTAGATTACATCATTTATGGATCTGATTAATTGTCAGTAACCATTTTGGAAAACAGAATGTGCAGCATCTAACTCAAGATGTCCAAATGTAACACACTTCTATATCCGTGGGTTTCCCATGGGTGCCCCACTTGTGTGTGTGTGTATATATATATATATATATTCAGCGCTGACCCGAAGGAACGTGTCAGGAGTCATTTAGGAATTTTAGGATTTTAGGATTTAGTCATTTAGGATTTAGTGTTGTAGATATATATATATAATAGGCCAATGCCATCTGTCTGTGCCACCCTGAAACACAGATGCGTTCTTCATAGAGAAAATAATATTCAGCAAAAGTTGCTTCAAATTAATTCAAACCTACAGGAAAATTTTAATTTCATTCAATCAAACCAAGAAGTAAAGCTGGGTGGTGTACAAGGGAACAGACCGCTGCTTCAATTGCTCCTGATTCTTTACATTTGTTGTTAAGAAATATGTCATGATATATTTGCTATTAAGAAAAATGATGATTTTGAAATTTCACAGTGCTCTATATTAAGTAGAATTAATAGGCTGATGGTGCATGTCTGTCCTGTCCCCTTGCACTGTATACTTGAGGGACCTCCACAGGAGTGCATGAATGAAAATTGGGTACTTGGGTAAAGTGAAACACACCTTTCGAAGATAAATAATGGGCTGATTCAATTAAATTAAAACAAAAAAACAGGCTTACTCTTGGCCAATCCACATTCACCTCACAGGGGGTCTTAATCCGCCATTTTGTTTCAGCCAAATCAAACTCGCACAGGCTTCTTGAGTACATTTCAAGACTGGACAATGCATCTACTAACATGACATGGAGGTACTGTTTTGAAGAAACAAGGTAATTTTGATTACAACTCATGCAGATGAAATGAGGTAATGCATGTTTTGTTCGCAGAGATCACGGCAGCAGTCTAATATACACCGCCCAATGAAGATATGTTCTCATAATGCAGAGGAAAGAAATTTTTGAAATCTTTCATATTATAATAAAGATTTGGGTTTTCGCCAGACTTTTCATGACTTGTAATCAAACTGATGGACATGTAATTCACATATTATATGAAGAAAATAAACATTAAAGGTGACAAAATCAGCTGGGTCGTGAAATGCCTGCGTACATAATTAATAAAACATCACCTGAGTTTATGTACATTTTAAAAACTAAAACAACGCATGGAAAACGGCACGGTACATTTTCATTTCAACGAAAATAGTCATGATCAATATTTCATAACTTATAAACATACGAGCCACCACCTGTCACAGGGAAGGGATGGGAGTCCAGAGGGAGGATGGTGGGGGTGGCGGATATCAGGGGGGCTGAAAGGAGGTAGGGGAATGGGAAGAGGGAGGGAGGGGAAGGCGTGTGGTGGAGGGAAGAGGTGAAAGGGAGTCAGGGGTGGGGTGGGAATCTGGAGTGGGTTGGCAGGAGGCAGGGGTTGAGGTGGGATGATGGAGGGGAAGGGGTTACGTGGGAGTCTGGAGGGAGGTGGTGTGGGGTTAGAGGAGGGAAGGGAAGAAGTGGGAGGAGGGAAGGGAAGAAGTGGGAGGAGGGAAGGGATGTGGTGGGAGTCCAGAGGAAGGAGGTGGGGTGGAAGGAGGCAGGAGAAGGGGTGTGGTGGGAGTCCTGAGGGAGGGGTGTGGGGCTGGATGAGGGAGGGGGATGGGGTGGGAGTCTGGAGGAAAGGGGTTTGGTGTGGGAGGAGGCAGGGGGAGGGGTGGGAAGAGGCACTCGGAAATGCCGGGTAACTTTGCTTGTTAGATATTAGGCAAGTTGATGTTGTAGTTGGTGTTTCTTTTTTGAGTATGTTACCCGAGATGTTTCACATTCTTTGTTGAGGACAAAGATGTCCTTTATGAAGACTGAAATGGCCCGAAGAATGAAGGAAAAGAAGTAATTTACATGGATGCGGTTCCGTGTGCAGTGCAGCTTCCTACTCCATCCATAGTGCCAGCCAGAAACAAGGGTGGGGATAAAGTTTTAAAAGATTACAAGAAGAGCCATTCTCAAAATGATAAAAACTATTTTTAGTTTGAATATAGATTCATGCATTAGAAACAGTACTGTATAAATCTGATATATTTTATTTGACAATGAATGCTATTGTCAGATATGTACACAAAGCACAATGCATTTCTGCCATTTTTACAGGCCCCAAATCAACTCCCCAACCCACACCACACCCCATCACTTCTTTCTAAGTCCTATATATTATCTGCAAAACTCAAAATTAAATCATAATAGGGCCATGTAATGTTTTTTAAATTTACAAGTACGTTATAGATAATTTACACATCATTATACATACTATGGGGAACATTCAAAATGTTGTTCCAAGAAATGTCATTTATTTTAATTTCCTAAAATATAGATAATTAGCAAGGGAAAAATGTTTTCTTAACTTTTCTTTCCAATCTTTGTCATATATTCTGTCCCCTTGCAGTTATAATGAACAAAGACAGGTCAGTGGTTCAAACCTCGACTCTGAGTCTGCTACTGGACCGGACGGCATCATCTCACGCATCATAAAAACCTGCTCTGCTGCTCTTGAACATCCACTCTCTGCCCCTTTTACCCTGTCGTTTGCGCTATGTCATCTTCCATCTGATTGGAAATCAACCAACATCACTGCATTACACAAAAACGTCCCCTCAACTACAGACCTATCAGCTTACGTCCAATGCGGAATTCTTTACAATGAGCCACGTTTCAATTTTTTCCATGGAACGGTTTTGGAAATAGAGGTGCAATGTTTTTCGGGTTTTCCAGGATGGTGCCTGTACCACGTGACCTATGACATCATAATTATCATAAAAATATTCTGCGGCAGGAGGTGCTCATATGGTGAAAAATTCATGTCCATCAGACCAACAGTTGCAGAGAAAAGAAATTCATACTGATCAAATGAAGCGTTATACTTGTAGAGTTGTGACGTCATAATCAAGGCATCGATGACATCATCATTAACACATCTTTTTCCCCATGTGGAGTACTTGACAATGAACCATGTTTCCATTTTCTCCATTGAGCGGTTTCGGAGATATAGAGGTGTAATGTTTTCCCAAGATGGCGTCCGTACCATGTTACGTCCTTAGGAGTGTTTGTTTACACTTAGTACACCTACCGGTGTACACCGGAGGGGACTATAGGTTTGCACGCCGTCCCTCCGTCCGTCAGTCCGTCAGTCTGTCAGTCCGTCCGTCCGTCACGCAAAGAACAGTTTTCCGGACTTTTTTTCTAAACGCTTAATGCTAATGATTTCACACTTGGTACATGGTTTCCTCATGATAAGTTACAGGTCAAGTTCGAACTTCACGACGTTTCGATCATTTTTAACAAAGATATGGCACTTTGAACTTTGGTAATTCTGATAATTCTGATGATCCTTAACTCAGTGCCATTTTAAGTTCAAGCTCACTCTGTTCAATACCCAGTCCCTCAACAACAAAAGCCTCATCCTGAACGACTACATTCTAGACAATAAACTGGACTTTCTCTGTCTCACTGAAACCTGGCAACAACCTCTGGACTACTTCTCACTCAACCTCACTACACCCAATGGATATTCTTCATCAATAAACCACGCTCGGAGGGCCAGGGTGGTGGAATTGCCGTAATTCACCGACAGGACATCAAGACCAGCCTCATCTCCATCTCATCTGCTCCATCATTTGAACACCTGGCTTTTAAACTCTCTGGTCACACACAGTCAGTCATGGCTGTCGTCTACCGCCCTCCCAAAGCACATCCATCATTCCTGTCTGACTTCTCCTACTTTCTGACCCAGCTCTGTTCCCTCTCCCCCTCAATCCTCCTCCTCGGTGATTTCAATATCCACATGGACTCCACTGACTCCACAATAACCACTGACTTCACTGATTTACTCACCTGCTTTAACCTCACTCAACATGTCAACTTTCCTACCCATAACCGTGGTCACATTCTGGACCTTGTCTGCTCTACTGGATTAATTTTGCACCATCTCTCTGGCTCCGACCTCACCCTCTCTGACCACTTAGCCATCACTATGACCATCAACATCCCCACCCCAGCACCAAGGCATTATCGCACTATCAACTTCCGTAAGCTAAACGCTCTTTCACCTACCTCATTCTCATCCACCCTCTCTGAAAAAATGTCCACTTCTCCCTTCGTTGACCTCCACACCCCTTCCGACCTCACTGACTACTACAACCACACTCTCTCCTCCTGCCTTGACCAGCTTGCGCCTATGAAAACCAAAACAGTTTCTTTCACCCATTCTGCTCCCTGGTTTACCCCTGAACTCCGCCTGATGAAAACTCGTGCTTGCCAACTTGAAAGACTCCGCAATAAAACAAGTCTCGCAATTCACTCCCAAGCCTACAAGGACCACCTACAGCACTACAAAGATGCCCTCTCCCGCGCCCGCTCCGCCTACTACTCTCAAATTATCCACTCTGGCTCTGGAAACCCAAAAGCACTCTTCTCTACAATAAACAAACTCCTCAGCCCCCTGAACACCACCACCCAGTCATTCACAGTAGACAACTGCATCTCCTTCCTTTCATTCTCCCAATGCAAAATTGACAACATCTACAACAGCTTAACCACCACCGCACCCGCTCCCCCTCAAACCACCTGCCCCCCCTTATCCTGCCAACCCCTGTCTCAATTCTCCCCAGTCTCCCCGACTGACCTCTCTGAACTCCTCATAGGAATGAAAACTGCCACCTGCACTCTTGACCCCATCCCCTCCAGCTTTGTCAAGGCCTCCCTTCCTGCTCTCTCTCCACTTATCACTGCAACAATAAACTCCTCCCTGTCTACAGGCATCGTCCCACCATCCCTCAAAATTGCTGCTGTTACCCCCATTCTGAAAAAACCTGGACTCAACCCTGACACCCTAAATAACTTCAGACCCATCTCCAACCTACCCTTTCTGTCAAAAGGTTTGGAACGCGCTGTAGCCACTCAACTCAAACATCACCTCTCTGCCAATAACCTGTATGAAACATTCCAATCCGGATTCCGCTCCAACCACAGTGCTGAAACTGCTCTCCTCAAAATCACCAACGACCTTCTCCTCTCCTCTGACGCTGGCAACCTCAACATTCTCATCCTCCTCGACCTCAGCGCCGCCTTTGAGACCATCAATCACACCATCCTCCTCACCCGACTTGAAACCACCTTTAACATTACCGGCACTGCCCTGCCCTCTCTTGGATCAAATCATACCTCTCTGACAGACGCCAGTTCATCTCCATCAATAACTGCAAATCCCCCACTGCTCCCCTCCCCCAAGGTGTCCCCCAAGGTTCAGTTCTCGGCCCCCATCCTCTTCATCCTGTACCTGTCCCCCTTTGGTCACTTAATCCGCTGTCATGGTCTCCAATTCCACTGCTTCGCCGATGACATCCAGCTTTTCATCTCCACCAAGTCCATCTCCACCGCCACCCACTCTATCCTGACAAACTGCATCACTGAAATAAAATCCTGGCTTCAAATCAACTTCCTCAAACTTAACTATGATAAATCTGAAATAATCATCATTGGCCCAAAAACGCTCACCAAATCCACCCATAACTTTGCCCTCAACATCGACGGTTTCCCAGTATCCACCTCCCCTCACATCCGGAATCTTGGCATCATCTTTGACCAAACCCTCTCCTTCGACAAATACACTAAACAGATCACAAAGACAGCCTGCTTTCACCTGAAAAACATCGCCCGTCTCCGTCCATCCCTCTCCTCCATGGCTGCAGAAACCCTCATCCACGCTTTCATCACCTCCCGTCTGGACTACTGCAACAGCCTCCTCTATGGTTCACCCTCAATAATCACCAATAAACTCCAATACATTCAGAACTCCGCTGCCCGTCTACTCACCCATTCCCGGACCCGTGACCACATCACCCCCGTCCTTTACAAGCTTCACTGGCTCCCCATCCCCCAGAGAATCCAGTACAAAATCCTCCTCTTGACCGACAAAGCCCTCCATAACCTGGCCCCATCCTACCTGGCTGACCTCCTTTCCAGACACACTCCCACCCGCAACCTCCGCTCTGCTGGTACCAACCTCCTGACCCCCCCCCCCCCCCCATGCGGACCAAATTCAGATCCTGGGGGGACAGGGCCTTCTCCATCGCTGCTCCCACCCTCTGGAACTCACTACCTCACACCATCAGAGACTCCACCTCACTCACCACATTCAAAACGTCACTCAAGACCCACCTGTTCAACACTGCATTCAACATTTAACCCACAGCATTTAACCCCTGACTATCTCTTCTCCTTCTCCTTCCTTTTGCTTTGATTATTTACCTATTGATTTTTGTCTTTTTGCACTTGTTTTTTGTACTCTGTCAAAGCGCCTTTGGGCTTCTTGAAAAGCGCTATATAAAATAAATATTATTATTATTATTAATAATAGGACCGATTGAGATAAAATTTTCAGCATATGATGGACTCGGTCTGCAGAATATTTTAAAGGTAATTATGACGTCACAGGTCACGTGGATCGGCCGCCATATTGTTTTTCATGAAAACACTAAAACCCCTTTTTCTCTGCAACGGCTGAACGGATCGGGGCCAGACTTTGCAGACAGAATCGCATACCCATGACGAACAAAAAAGTCAACGAGCATGACGTCATGCGTCACATGGTTTCAGAGTTATGACGTTTTTAAGCATGAACCTTTAAAACCGAGCCCCTCCCTCATTTTTGATCCAATCGAGGGGAAACTTCACAAATCTATTCAGCATGTCAGTCTACTAAAATGTCCTTTTGGAATATGCGATAGGGCACGTGGTCTGGCAGATATCGTTAATTAAACGAAATTTTTTTTTTTTTAAATGGATATCTCTTGAATCGCTAGTACCTCAAATCGTGAGTTGGTAATAATTTATATAATTCACACAGTGCAATACGTGCAGGCCGCTCCACGGAGCGACCTTGCGGGCTTATCAACGAGGCGAGGCGTGACACACGTGTCTCAGCATTCCTCAGATCAAGTTTGAAAACCAGCATCAACCGTGCATAAATTTGCATATTCGATCATTTTTGACAAAGTTATGGCACTTTGAACTTTGGTAGGGGACATGTATTGCAGCGCAATACTCAGAATGCTTGTTATGAATAAAAAATTAACAGGCAGAGGCGCTCCTATGGTAAAAATTTGTCTCAATCGGACCAACGGTTGCTGAGAAAATTAATTTTTAAAACTAATAAATAAATAAAATTACAGACATGCACGCCACACAAGGCTATGTGCGCAACCGAATGCCTAATCTTGCTTTTTGCTTCAGGAGCGCAGGGTAAATATAATGGAGCAAGTACTGTATATATATATATATATATATATATATATATATATATATATATATATATATATATATATATATATATATATATATATATATATAAATATAAATATATATTAAATATATATATATATATATATATATATATTTATATATATATATATATATATATATATATATATATATATATATATATATATATATATATATATATATATATACACTCAACCCTCGGCTATCGCGAACTCAGCTATCGCGTTTATCTGCTATCGCGGCTACCTAAAAAACTGCACAAACACGACTATCGCGCCCCAAATACGCGCTATAGCGCACCGGAAATGGTGAAAAAAAAAAATTCAAACAGTCCGGGTGCTACGTCATCACCGAGCGTGGGGTGATTCACGTGCTGATTGGTTGTGACGTCAGGACGTCAGGGGCACTGTGATTGTCCGCCCGGCGCCATTCAAGTGCGCGTCGCCTCAGAGTGAATACTGTAATAGCAGTGTCTAAACCTTTTTTTTGTGATATAACAATGGCCGATATACCCCGACCCCGACCCCCTACCATTGCCCAGCGTAATGCAGCGGCACCTGCTAGGGAAATCAAGAAGAGGAAGAACTTAACTTACGCTCAGAAATGCGAAATTGTGCAGTTGATAGACAATGGTGAAACAAAGCGAAGTGTTGGAAAGAAATTTGGGATAAATGAGTCAACAGTGCGAGGTATTTACCAAAACCGTGACCATATCAAGGCCCATATGAATCTTGCCTCATCAGAAGCAGGTGCCCAAGCTATGCGAAGCCGTAATCAATTGCTCCTCAAGACAGAACAATTACTCGGACGATATCTGGAGAGGCAAGCAAAGCGAAACTTGGCGATTGATACTCGTGAAATTATGGACACTGCCAAGGACATTTATGCTGTTGTGGCTCGTAAGATGGGTGTGCAACAACCTCCAGTCTTTCTTGCATCCAAAGGGTGGGTAGATAAGTTCATGTCCCGTCATAAAGTGAAAAGTGTGAAGATATCTGGCGAGGCGGCAAGTGGGGACAAGTCTGCAGCCCGTGAGTACCCTGAATCTCTAAAAATATTATCGATGAAGGCCAGTACACTCCTGATCAAATTTTTAATATGGACGAAACCAATTTCTATTGGAAAGCAATGCCTCGGCAAGCATGTATCACTACCAAGTCAGCCAAAGTTCGTGGAAGGGAAGGCCATAAAGGAGCGTTTCACCCTGCTGTTCGCTATGAATGCGTCAGGAACATGCCGCCTTAAACCCACAGTTGTGCATCGAGCTAAAACGACCCAGGGCCTACAAAGGATGCAACATGAACAAATTAAATGTGCACTGGTTGACATCAAAGAAGGGGTATATGTCGGCCAAACTTTCCCAGGACTGGCTCAAGGAGGCATTCATTCCCGAGGCTGAGGATTTTTGCAAGTCCCCAAAACATAAGGTTGAACATTCTCCTGCTCCTCGACAATGCCCCTGGACATTCGCCACTTCTAAGGGCCGAGCATCCTAATGTGAAGGTCGAGTTTTTGCCACCAAACACGACTTCCTTGATCCAGGCCCCTCGATCAGGAAGTCATATCAGTTGTGAAGGCGTCCTATTCCACACGGCAATTTAGGAAGATGCGCAGGCAACTAAAGACACCGCCGTTATCCAGCAATTGCTCGACAGGGAGGATGAGGATGACATGGTTCAATGGGATACTGAGGCAGAACAAAAAGTGATTCGGTATTGGAAAAACTACAATGTGAAACAGGCTATCGACTTAATGGTAGACTGCTGGAACAATGTTACCCCAGCCACTATCAATCATGCCTGGCGTAACATTTTGGAAGGTCTCCCTGAGGACCGCCAGGTGGCTGTGCCAGGTACGCCACAGACTGTTGAGGCAGAAGTAGAGGCAGCGGCGGAAGAGGCACGCCAAATCCCTGGAGCTGGTTTTGCTGAGACTACTGGTGAGGACATCCGAGAAATGATACAGCCTACTGCAGTTACTGTCGACGAAATAATTGAGGAAGATGATGTGGAACAAGAAGAGGACAGTTCAGGAGAGGATGAGGAAGGTGTAAATGTGAGGCGTGAGGGATTATCCATGGCCGACATCAAGAAATTGATAGACTTGGGTTGCCAGCTTCGCCACCTCCTTGAACAAGATTTAACAATCAACAGCGAAGCAAGGTGCTCCTTTATTAATAAGGCACTGGCAGGTTACGAGGAGCAGTATCACGCCCACATCAACTCCCTCCGCAATGCCAGATCACCGAATTCTTACGGCGTCGCAACGAGGCACAGCCCTCTGTCTTTGACGAGTCCTCTGACGTTGAGGGCTTCTCTGGTGCTACAGCTGACGCAATCCTGGATGAGTTAGAGGCACGTAGGGGTGGTCAATCAGACTCCACCCAAGCCTTGGAACCTACCCAACCATCTAAGCCCCTCATCGTCCCAAAAAGTAAATAAAAATGGTTAAAGAAAGTACTTTTTTTACCATTTTATTTTTATTTACATATTGTGATTCTTGTTTTAATGTTTCTTTATATGTTAATGTTTCTTTATATGGTAGAAACACTTGGTAAAAAAGTGGCAAAAATAGGTTAAATATGTGGTCAACTTGGGGGTCCTGGCACCAATTAGAATTATTACCATACGTTCTTCAGTTCGGCTATCGCGATTTCGGCTAACGCGCACCGATGGCGGCACCAATTAGGCGCGATAGCCGAGGGTTGATATATATATTGTTGCGGTTTTGAGTTTTGTACAGTCAGTATAATAAAGGTTAAAATTTCCCCCTCATAGTTTTAGTCACACAAGCAACATGTAGCCTCGCGATAGTGTCGTTATTTCTTAGTATTTGTGAGCTTAGTCCTTTTCCTATGTTAGTTCTGCGTTGAGTAGAGTCAGGAGAATAGGTCCTACTTCCATTGACTATCCAGCCTCCCTAGCCTCATGCCCCTTTGCACTGACTTTGGTTCATTTTGGGCGAATTAACACGAGGCAGGCCTAGGAGGGTCGGGGCGGAGCCGAATGAGGGCGGCAGAGGAGCTGACGGTAAGCACGAGCTGCCAATCAGGGCTCAGAGGTTGTGGCGGCAGCACTGCGTCACAGGGCGTGGTTGGAAGGTTCGAGAGGGTTCAAGAAGGTTCGGGGCGTATCTATATCACCCATCGCGCAAAGCCCCCAGGAGGACTAGCGCGGGAGGACTAGCGCGGGAGGACTAGTGCGGGAGGACTGCCCAAGAGGACTGAGCATCAAAGGACTGAAGTGAAGGACTCGCTGATGAGAAAGAGGACTGCCCAGGAGGACTCGTGCGCACTGACCAACCAGGAGGAATCGTTGACGAGCAGGAGTTGAGAGCGTCAAAGAAGTTTGAGAGATACGCGGGTGAAGAAAGACGCGCATGAACCGGAATACGCGCTATTAAAAAGTGACGCTCAGTTGAGCTGGAGGCCGAGCTGGTACAGTGCTTTAAGTCACGCGAGTGATAACGGCTGTGTAATCGCCAACCGCGCTGAGAGACGCGCATTTTCCCTTATACCTCATCGGCTGCCTTTGTTCAGGAGATGCGCTACGAGGTTCCTTCCACCGCCTGCTCGCCATCTTCGCGGGACGTGCTGGGACCGTGGAGAGCCGGACGGGGCTGTTCCTGGACGACCATGTCGACGCGTTTGGCTGGAACATCAACCCATCTGCAATTCCCTGTGTGAGTGTGACGGGCCCAAGTCTGGGTGATAAGATAAGACTGACTAAGTGCTGCTCTGTGTCTCTGCGTCCCGGTCATTGTACATACGTGTGGGAATCATAATTAAACCTGTGTTCTTCCTTTTTCCATTCGATCGTCCCTGTGATTTCCTCATTGGCAAAGCGTGGTACGAATAGAACCGCTCGAATCGGGTTCCACTACCTAAACTGCACGGACCACGTGGTACTCAATCTGCTCGGCGTACCCAAACCACACGTGGCTCGTGCGAGGCTTGCTTCCTCGCTTCCGTGGCGGCGCAGGGATTTAGGTACGAGCGAGACTTGGTCCCGAAACCCTACTTTGCGTTTTGCCCGGAAGAGGCGTTTCAAGTCTCGGTTCCGCCAAGCCCAGAAAGAACAAGGGGATTAATCCCCCCATGGTAAGGGGAAAAAGGGCGGCAGAGAACCGTAACAATATATATATATATATATATATATATATATATATATATATATATATATATATATATATATATATATATATATATATATATATATATATATATATACTGTATAAAAAATATTTAAAAAACACCTTTAGAGGCCATTTTTTCCCCGCAAGCGGGGGTTGGCCTTTTTCGGGAACTGTGGTTGTTGTTGTTTTCGGTCCCCTTTTTGAAGCAATGTTTTACGGCCGGATGCCCTTCCTGACGCCAACCCTTTTTGCCGCCTTTAACGACAAGCAGGGAATTACCAGTGAACTGGTACTCAATTTGCCGACCTTGGAAGGATGACAGGCTGAGTCAACCCCCCTGGCGTTAATTCAGCGATTGACCGGGACTACGAACCCAGGATCCTAGGATCCTAAGCCAGCACCCTAGCCGCTAGCCCAACACCAGGGTCTTGGTTGAATACAATACCACCACCGTTTAGAGGCCATTTTTCCCCGCAAAGCGGGGGTTGGCCTTTTCGGGGACCGTGGTAGTTGTTGTTTTTTGGTCCCCTTTTTGAAGCAATGTTTTACGGCCGGATGCCCTTCCTGACGCCAACCCTTTTTGCCGCCTTCAACGACAAACAGGGAATTACCAGTGAACTGGTACTCAATTAGCCGACCTCGGAAGGATGACAGGCTGAGTCAACCCCAATGGTTGAATACAATGACATGGGATAATTACTGATTGGAGTAAAGTCACCACAATGCCACCATTATACTGTATATATATAACATAACATATATATATATATATCTATATATATATATATATGGTTAACATAATATATACATAATACATACATAATATATATATGGTTAACATATATATATACTGTATATATATATATATATATATATATATATATATATATATATATATATATATATATATATATATATATATATATATATATATATATATATATATATATATATATATATATATATACATAAATAAAATCCCTGGTGTTGGGCTAGCGGCTAGGGTGCCGGCTTAGGATCCTAGGATCCTGGGCTCGAATCCCGGTCGATCGCTGAATTAACGCCAGGGGGGTTGACTCAGCCTGTTCATCCCTTCGAGGTCGGCAAATTGAGTACCAGTTCACTGGTAATTCCCTGTTTGTCGTTAAAGGCGGCAAAAAGGGTTGGCGTCAGGAAGGGCATCCGGCCGCAAAACATTAGCTTCAAAAAGGGGACCAAAAACAACAACCACGGTTCCCGAAAAAGGCCAACCCCCGCTTGTGGGGAAAAATGGCCTCTAAAGGTGGTTATTTTATTTTATATATATATATATATATATATATATATATATATATATATATATATATATATATATATATATATAGATATATATATACACACACACACATGATCTACTCCAGGGGTGGAACCCGGATATTTTGAAAGGGAGGTGAGGGGGGTCCAGAAATGAATGAAACCGGGTGCACACTCGCCTCGATGTTGCAAGTGCGAAGCTATCAAGGTGTGGGGTCTGGGGTCCACTTAAAGGGCCTGGAAGCTTTGGGATATTTGGTGCTCTCATGTACATTGAGATTCTGCTGACCAAATTGGCTACATGTTGGGGGTGGGATGGGGGGGGGGGGGAGGGGGTGAGGACCTTTGTTTCGATTGTAAGATATATTTTATTTGCCTTTTCATTATTAATTTTGACGTGGTTGAAATCCGGCAGCTTTGTTAACTTAAAATGACATCCTACAATCTTATCCTACAATTATCCTACACTTATCCTGCAATCTTTTTGCAATTTACTCCGAAAACAAAACATGTTTATTGTAGTAATTAAATTGAAGTATCTGAATTCGTTTAGGTACTCCGAGGATGAATTGTTCATGAATATTCATGAGTACTAGAACTTATGTAGCATTCGGGAACAGTCCTCTTCATACCGTGTATGTTTGTGAATATATGGCGAGCGGTTATAGTTGAACTTTACATGTATATTTTTTTAATTGTATTGTGTCACACAAGTGCAGTTTACACACAAGTGCAGAACCTGCTCCAAGCCAAGCCTAAGGTTTGATCTGTTCTTAGGCGCCATGATGGCACATAACGTGGCAGTGCAACATTTTTTTTTTACTGCCAACAAGTAGAACGCTGTGTTTTCAAGTCATTCTATCAAGCACTTCATGTGTACTCGAAGGTGGATGACATCAGAGGCAGCTAAAGTCGCCAATTTTTTTAACTAAGCAATTATATATTGTTGTGGATATGAGAATGTTTTTTTATTTTGTTGTTGTGGTAAAATGTTGTTGTAAAAGGTTGTTGTAAAATATCACCCCTCCTCCCTCCGTTTGTGGTTGTATAAAGGTCAAAGGGCGTTTCCGTAGTTAGTCCATAAAACATACATGCAGGACACGATATATCCTTTCTTTTGACAGTTATATCCTTATTATGTGTATTAGCGTAAGGCTGTGTCTTCCATTAATTGAAATACTCCATTGCACCAGTGAAAGAGAATAGATCCCCTTTCCTTCCCATCCCCAAAATCTCCATCCCATATTACATCCCCTCTCGTCACCGCTGAGCCCTCGATTGCCCATATTACCTCCGATCCAATTGCCGCCATTGACCACGAGGCAGGGTTGGGGGAAGGAAGGCGTTTCCCCACCTCGTCAGAGAGGGGAGGAGTGAACCAGCCCCGCTCGACCAACCATGAGCCAGGGGTTTGGCTACAGAGGGCGGAGGAAGAGCGGCCGGGGAGGTTCGCAAAGGTTGAGGGGCGGGGGCCTATATAACCCAAGGCAGGGGTGTGGCCAGAGATGATGCGTTTTTACAGAGGAGAGCAGAAGACAGAAAGGCCTGGAGTTGGACTTTGAGTTGGTCTGAGTTGGTTGGGAGTCGGTCGTCAAGTGCAGAGTGGTGAAGAGTCAGTCAGTAGAGGTGGTGGTCAAGTGGTTGCGTTGGTTGCGGTGAGGAGTCGGTGGTAAAGAGTGAGGGACCAAGAAAGAGAGAGAAAGAGTCCTGAAGCAAGAGAGGAAGTTGTTGGACTGGGTGGGACTAAGGAAGGAGAGAGAACCCGTCACACCAATCCCCCAAGCTCCGCGTTGGCTCCACCAAGCGTTCAGCTCCACCAAGCTCCGCGTTGGCTCCACCAAGCGTTCAGCTCCACCAAGCTCCGCGTTGGCTCCACCAAGCGTTCAGCTCCCCCAAGCTCCGCGTTGGCTCCACCAAGCGTTCAGCTCCACCAAGCTCCGCGTTGGCTCCACCAAGCGTTCAGCTCCACCAAGCTCCGCGTTGGCTCCACCAAGCGTTCAGCTCCACCAAGCTCCGCGTTGGCTCCACCAAGCGTTCAGCTCCACCAAGCTCCGCGTTGGCTCCACCAAGCGTTCAGCTCCACCAAGCTCCGCGTTGGCTCCACCAAGCGTTCACCTCCAGCCATCCACCTCCTGCAATTCCCCGCGTGAGTCCGTCTTTTGTTTGTTCTGTCCTGGGTTAATTAAGTCTGTATAAGCTAGTATTTTCCCTGTGTCACCTGCGTCTTATGTGTTGTAAATAAACCTTGATTGCTTTCTTTTTGCTTGTGTGTAAATAGCCAATAAATTCAGTCGTATTTCCAAACCTTTCTTTGCCTTCTTTTTCCTCTTTGCATTCGTCGCCTTTGTCTTTTCCCCATTGGGCAGCTACGGTGCGATACGGCCAAAGTTCGGGTGGAATCGGGTGAGTTTTGTTAGGTCGCGGTCTTACACCACCGCTCGGTCTATAACATCTAACCGCGATCTATAACAATTGGTAGTCAGGAGATGGGATTCGAACCTGGGACTAAATTTATTTAGCCCAAATTTTGGACACCAATTGTGTTAGTACTATAACAATTGGTGTCGGGAGTGAGATTCGAGGCCCGACCAAATTTTGAAAAAAAAAAAACGAATAGAGGAAAAAAAAAAATTTGGTCAAAATTTGGAGCGGCCGAAATTTGTTTTGTTTTACGAAACTCGAATTTTGCAAGTCGCGCTATGGCGGATCAAGACGGCTGGGGTCCGGTAAAGGAGAGTGAGGTAGGGTCGATCCAGGACCAAATTGAGGGACAAGAGGAGAGCGAAGCAGTGAGGGCGGCAGGTTCGCAAAATAGCGCCGTCACGCACGAAGTAGCGGGCGCGCAAAAAGGCGCCTCGCACGAGCGTGCGGTAGCCGAGCCGGCTGTATCAGCGGGCTTTAACATGCAGCCGATTGACATGCAGGCCCTCATTGCGCAGTTACAGGCAGCTGTACAGATGAGTATGGGGAGCCAAATTGAGCGATTGGGTGAGCGGTTGGGGAACCGGATGGATGCTCAGGGTGAGCGATTGGAGGGCCAAATGGGGGTAATGGGAAACCAAATGGGGGTAATGAGGGACGAAGCGAGGGGTACCGGTGAGAAGTTAGACAATAATTTTGAGGAGTTAGACAAGAAAATTGGGAAGTTAGACAATAATTTTGAGGAGTTAGACAAGAAAATTGGGAAGTTAGACAATAATTTTGAGGGGTTAGACAACGGGATAAAAGAAGTGAAAAATGGGTTAATGGGGGTAGAAAATAGAATGGCTGCCCAGGAGAATCAGATAGAGGGAGTGAAAACTGGGTTAACGGGGGTAGAAAACAGAATGGCCGCTCAAGAGAATCAAATAGAGGGAGTGAAAAATGGGTTAGAGGGGTTAGAAAACAGTATGGAAGGCAAATTGAGGGACATGAGGGACCAAGCGGAAAGGGAAGTTAAACAAATGGAGCAGCAGATAGAGGGGGTCAGAATGGGGGTAGAAACCAAACTGGATGCTCACAGGGAGGAAATGGAGCAGATGAGGGTGGCATCTGGGCAGGAGATGCAAGTGATGGGAGAGGAGATCAGAAGAGGAGTGAGTGAGGAGGTGAGGCACTGTAAGGAGCGCATGGAGAAAGAGGTGAGAAAGGGGACTGTAAAATTGCAAGGTGGTATAGAGGAGTTGACGCTGGGAGTAGAACAACTGACAGTGGGACAAAAGGAGTTGGGGGACCAGGTAAAGAAGAACACAGCGGTAATAGAGGGTTTAAAATCGACACAGAAAGAGATGAAAAAGGACGTAGGGGTAATTAAAAAAGAGTGCCAGACGGTACATGAGGACCTGACGAGGAAAATGGACAAGGTGGTAGAGGTAATGGAGGTTAAAGAGCGGGAGGTGCGGGAGCACATAGAAAAAAATAAAGTGGAGTTAGAGGAAGAACTTAAAGGGGCGCACGAAGAGATGAAGGAGATGAAGCAAAAATTAGAAGAAGTGGAAGAAGGGGTGAGCGAAATTAAGAAGCGACGGAGAGAGGATAAGAAAGAGATAAAGGAGGAAGTAAAAGAATTGGTCCAAAGTCTGTGTTCGGATCGTGATGATGTGCTCATTAACCGGATGAGGGATTCGCAGGTGATGGAGGAGAAGCGAAGAGAAAGAGGACCCGGTGTAAGTGGTGACCAATATGGTCGTGCGTATGATGCGCCAGGTGATTTAATAAGCTTGGGGGTCGAGATAGACCCGGAAGTTCGTGAGAGGCCACGAGTGAGGTGTATGGCTGGTCCGGAGGGTATGGAACGAGAGGTGCGAGGTGTGGGTGAGCAAGGTTGTGGGAGTATGGAATGGGTAGCGGGTTGCGGAGGTGTGACCCATGCATCGACACCAACAGGGGTAGTTGTTGGAGGGACCGGGGAGGCACGAGAGCCCCTTGGGGGTAATGTACTGTGGGGGCCCGGCCGGTTCGGCCCCGCGCTGACCCCGCAAGGGGCGACGCACGGGGTCCGGCCGGCGGGCAACGACTCGCATACGAGGTGGTCCCACAAGGTCCCACTCGCGCCGTATGACGGCAAGAGTGATCTACGCGCGTACCTGGCGCAGTTCGACTGTGTGTGTAAGGGTAACGGTTGGGGTGAGGACGAAGGTGGAGTACACCTGGTGGCCGCATTGCGCGGCGCGGCGGCGGAGGTGCTGACGGCATTACCAGCGGGTGCTCTCACCCTGCCAGCCCTCCGCGACGCCCTAATTAATCGATTTGGAATAGAACAGCAGAGCGAGCTTGTTAAAGCTCAGCTCGCGCTGCGAAAGCGCAAGCCCCAGGAAGCCATCGGGGAACTTGCCCACGACATTCGCCGCGCAGTGGGGATCGCACATGCTAGCATGGCAGCGGATTCCCGGGAAAGCCTGGCGCTGGACCATTTTATCCAGGCCCTCCCGGATATTGAGCTCCGGCAACAGCTCGCCATGTGGCGCCCGCAGACTCTGAGCCAGGCGGCTGACGCTGCGGCCCGTTGGGAAGCAGCGAGGCCCCTGGCCCGGGGGGGCGAGCGTCTCGCAATGGCGGTCCGCCAGATGGGACCCCCGATGGAGGGCGGACCCCTTAGGGGGCCCACCCCCGACGTGGGTCCTGACCTGGCGGGCATGGTCCGGAGGCTGCTGGACCAGCGCCTGGCAGGACCTGGACCATGGCAGGCGGCCCCGGAGGTGGCCCGCGGTGGACCACGAGTGGGTAATCCAATTCGGACCTACAGGGGGGGGAATTTGGAATTCCGGAGGCAAGCACCTTACCAGGTGAGGTGCTATACCTGCAACCGCCTGGGTCACCTGGCGCGGCACTGTCGAAACGCGCGCCGGGATGATCCCCGGCAGTTGAGGTCCTCAACTCCGCCCAGGGGGGAGCGGGTTAGCCGACCCCAGACACCCCCCCGCCAGACCCCGGGAAACTAGAAGGTGTCGGGCACGTAGGGCGGTGTTCGGCAGCAGAGGATGGAGGAGAGCCCTCATTGACGCGACAGGTCATTTATTGTGGCCAAATTGGAACCGGTAGCCTGACAATTAGATGCAAAATTGCCGGCGTGGGGGTAGACGCCGTAGTGGACACAGGAGCTAGCGCCACGATCATCAGCCCTGTGGTCCTTGATTCGAGCGCAGGTGGCTGGGATAAGATCCAGCGCCTGCAAAATTATAGTTTGCAGCTTGCTACCGGGGTGACGGCCCCGATCATAGGGCGTGGTTCTGTGACCCTCAAGTTAGGGTCGGTAAGGAGGGAGATAGATGTTTGGGTGGCGGAGGTGTGCGACCCATGTTTAATAGGGTTGGACCTGTTGACTGCCAGCGGTTGTAAAATCGACTTGTGCCGGGGGATCCTGCAGGTGGGAGTAGAAGAGCTGCCGTTAGGGGGAGTGAGCACGGCCGAGAGAGCGGAGCTGGAGGCTTCCGAGGCCGTGACCATCCCCCCAAGGGCCGAGGCGATAGTGCCGGCCCGATGGGCAGCTCGCCCAACATGGCAGGAGTCCTGCGGCCTGGTCGAACCGGTGGCAGCGCAGTCCATACCGGGTTTAATCGTGGGCCGCACCCTTGTAAAAACGGACGGACCGGTAGTGGCCGTCCGAGTAATAAATATGAGTACAGAACCACGCACTATAGTAAGGGGCACGAGGGTAGCTGGCTGCACCCCCGTTGAGGAAGTCGCGACAGTGAGGGGCGAGAACGTCCAGCCGAGCCGACCCCGGGGGGAGCCTTCAATAACAAGTAGGAATTGGCCCGATCCCATTTGCGAGATGGTAAATCGTAGCAGCATAGAGTTGGGAGGTACCCAGAGGGAGGCCTTACACAAACTGGTTGGGTCCCATTTGGACCTCTTCTCCCTGTCCACCGAGGATATTGGACGTACGGGCCTGGTGAAACATCAGATCCACACCGGTGAGGCCCGGCCTATTCGTCAGGCCGCCCGACGGCTCCCTTGGAGCAAGAGGGCGGAAGCTGACGAGCAGGTTGAAAAAATGCTCGACGCAGGTGTGATCGAGCCCTCGGGAAGTCCTTGGATGTCACCTGTTGTGCTGGTCAAAAAGAAGGATGGGACCACGCGGTTCTGCGTGGACTATCGCCAGCTAAACAACGTGACACTCAAGGACTCATATCCCCTGCCAAGGATTGATGACACCCTCGATGCCGTTGCGGGCTCAAATTGGTTCACAACTTTGGACCTCAAGAGTGGGTATTGGCAGGTGGAGATGGATAGGGCAGGGAAGGAGAAAACGGCATTTTCCACAGGTAAGGGACTGTATCAGTTTACTGTGATGCCGTTTGGTTTGTGTAACGCCCCCGCCACCTTTGAAAGATTGATGGAGCATGTACTAGGCGGCATGCCATGGCAGTCATGCCTGGTGTACCTGGATGACGTCCTGGTACATGCCCAAACGTTCCCCCAGGCAGTAGCTAATTTGGACCAGGTGTTCGGGTGCCTCAGACAGGCAGGGTTGAAGCTGAACCCGAGTAAGTGCACTTTGTTTGCAAGAGAGGTGGCCTATCTAGGTCACGTGATTGGCCGCGAGGGGGTAAAAACAGACCCAGACAAAATTAAAGCGGTAGAGGAGTGGCCCGCACCACGTACCATCAAAGAGGTGCGGGGATTTTTGGGACTCTGCTCCTACTACCGGCGCTTTGTGGCGAAATTTGCGGAGTTGGCCCGTCCCCTCCACCGGCTTACGGAGAAGGGGACGCGATTTAATTGGACACGGGAGTGCCACGAGGCCTTCCAAAAATTGAAGGGGTGTCTAACATCCGCACCCCTTCTAGCTTACCCCACTAGTGACGGGACATTTACCCTGGACACGGATGCGAGCCAGGAAGGATTGGGCGCAGTTTTGTCTCAGACACAGGAGGGCGTGGAGAGAGTGATTGGTTATTATAGTCGGGCCTTAAGTAGGCCCGAGAGAAATTATTGCGTCACTCGCAAAGAGTTATTGGCTATGCTGGCTGCCATGAACCATTTCCACCCGTACTTGTACGGGCGGAAATTTTTGGTTAGAACTGACCATTCCTCCTTGCAATGGCTCCTTCGGTTCAAGGAACCGGAGGGCCAAATTGCAAGGTGGTTGGAAAAGTTGCAGCAGTACGATTTTGATGTGGCCCATAGGGCCGGGAAGGCCCATGGTAATGCGGACGCACTCTCTCGGCGTCCTTGTCTGGGAGAAAACTGCAAATTTTGTGCGAGACACGAGGAGAGGGAACAATTGGGCGATTCGGACCCGACCCTCGTTGTCCGGGCAACCCGGGTGAGAGGGCCAATTTTGCCACTAACTGCAGATGAGGAATTCGGAACTTTGGCATGGAGCACGGCCCAGCAGGAGGATCCTGTCCTGGGGCCAGTGTTCAATTGGGTCAAATTGGGGCAAAGACCAAAGGGGGAAGAGGTCACCCCCCTCGGGGCACAAACAAAGGCATATTGGGCTCAGTGGCAGACCCTGGAATTGAAAGGCAACATCTTGTATCGCAAGTGGGTGGAGGTTCCCTCTGATCGAACTTCCTGGCTGGTGATAGTCCCTGACAAATTCAAGAACGTCATATTGCAACAGGTGCATGGTACCCGCTCCGGCGGCCATTTGGGCAGGACAAAGACAATATCTCGGGTCCGCCGGAGGTTCTATTGGGTGAATATGGGGCGCGACATACAGGACTGGTGTCGGAGATGCGACGCCTGTTCTGCCAAAAAGGGACCAGCACGGAGGATGAGGGCCCCCCTTCAATTACATCAGGTGGGGGCCCCCCTTGAGCGGGTGGCTATGGATATTCTAGGACCGCTGCCCCGCACCCGCCAAGGTAATAAGTATATCCTCGTTGTGATGGACTACTTCACCAAGTGGCCGGAGGCTTACGCCCTCCCCAACCAAGAAGCAGGGGTGGTAGCGCAGGCCTTCGTGGAAGGATTTGTGTGCCGGCATGGGATTCCACAGGAGTTGCACACCGACCAGGGACGAAATTTTGAGAGCAAATTACTAAAAGATGTGTGCAGTCTCCTGTCAATTCGAAAAACCAGGACAACGCCTTTAAGACCTCAATCTGACGGGATGGTGGAAAGATTCAACCGAACTTTAATCCAACAACTGGCACTGTTCACCACCACCCGTCAGGATGACTGGGACGAACATCTCCCTTATTTGCTCATGGCCTACCGAACCAGCCAGCACGGGGCCACCGCATGCAGTCCAGCGTTGCTTATGTATGGGCGGGAGTTACGGGCTCCCGCCGACTTGCTATGCGGTCCCGTGCCAGACACAGTGGTTAACCCGCCGAGGGAGGGGTACGCACGTCACCTAGAGGAAGGCATGGAGCTAGTCCATGCCTTCGCCCGCCGCCAACTCCATCTGGCGGGGGAAAAGATGAAGCGCAGGTACGACGACCGGAGCCAGGGGAGTCAATACGCTCCGGGGATGAAGATTTGGTTCTTTAAGGCGGAAGGGAAGGTGCCCAAAACTCACCTCCCCCTGGCAAGGCCCAGGAGTCGTCCTGTCGCAAATCTGTGACGTGGTCTTTAAGATCAAAATGGGGCCACGAGCCCTCCCTCGGATCGTCCACGCCGACCGGATAAGACCTTACACCGGCGAGCAGGCGCCCCCGTGGATTGCCTCGGCTTTAGATGCCGAGGCGGGACCCAGTACCTCTGAATAAGGGGGGCTTATTAGTGCCAGAGGACTGGGGGATTGAGGAGCGATAGGCCCGGTGGGAGAGGGTGGCATCCCTGCCACCCTTCCCATGGTGGTGGGGCAAATGCGCACTAGCTTATGGGGTGTATGGCAGTGAAAACTAGCCCGGGTGGGTTAGGATATTGTGTGTAGGGATCTAGAGAAGATGACCTTAGGTGACGTTAAGTTTAGTTAGTGACTGATACCTGTAGTAGGGACGCAGGTAGATTAGTGTGGATGATAATGACGAGGGAGCGCAATAGTTTAAAGGGACGACTGGGAAGCGCAAGTTTCAGAAGGGAGTAGTTAGCTGAGATGATGCCGTGTTTGTAAGAATTGAACAGGTGTGATTGCACAGGTGTGCAACTGGACAGGTGTGTGGAGCAGTGTATGAGTAGTGAGTGTGTGGATCAGCGCGAATGCGCTTGGGGAGAGAAGGGTGCAGGTGGCACCAGGTGTGAGAGCACAGGTGTGCAGGTACAGGTGTGTGGAGAGAGTTGGAGTGAGTGGTACGGAGTGGTGTGCATGGTGCGAAGGTGTGGATGGGGGAAGAGTGGACCCCTTTCACGAGCACCCGGGGCGGGTAGTGTAAGTGTTAGGTAGAGGGTGCAGGTAAATTGTGGTTGGATATTGGCATTTGTGGTGCGGTTGCAGAATGGTGTTGTGAATGGGTGCATTAGTGTTGTGGAAATGGCTGGGCGTGTAGCCTGTTAGTGTGTGTAGTTGGTTGAGCACTCCACCACTGTGAGGATGTCGGCCAGGTGAGGCCGCAGGTGGGCTCTGGGAGCCGGTAGAGTTGTGGATGGGGCCCGAGGATCCGGAGGACGGACCCGGGTAGCCCAGTGCCAGAGAGGGCACCGAGTGGGGAGAGTGCCAGAGGGCCTTCCCCAGGTAGTTAGGTTAGGGTAAGGAGCAGGTAAGCTCGGAGGCAACTGCAGTGGTGGAGGTGTGCAGGTGGGTAGACCCACTGGGAGAGGTACACGTCGCAGCCCAGAAATTGTACGAGGGCACCGGGAGATGAATCGGGGGAGTGAGACCCCAAATTGAAGAGCACCACAGTTTGGCCAATGGGAATTGGTTTTTAGAACCCATAGTGTAAGAGGGCCAATGGTTTGGCCGGAGAAAGACCCCGGGTAGTGTAAAGTTGTGAAAGTCATTTAGGAAATAGTTAGGATTGAAGAACCTGTCGCACCATACGCAGCCACTTACCTGTGGTGATGATGATGACTCCACACCTGTGTTTTCTTTGTTCTGTGTGCAGGAAATGAGAATTGCTGTGAGGATTTGTGAGACGCATCACGACGTGGATGAGACATTGGGGTGATTCCATCTCTCCCTCCCTAGGAGGGACTGATGATGAATTGGTAATGGCAAATTATGATGTTGAGTTGGAGATGGCAAATTTTGATGAGAGTTGAAAATGGCAAATTTGATTGGTTAGGAGGGAGAGAAGACGAATTTGGTATATGGGAGGAACGGGGAAGACAGTAGGGATGTTTGTTGATTTGTAAAGTAGATGTTTATGGGTAGTGTTGTGTTGTGTGGATACAGTAAGGGGTAAGGGAGGGGCCATGTAGGTTACCTGGTGGGGGGGGGGGGCGTACGATAGGAACGTACCTGTCTCACCTGGTTCCCATGTGCCCCCAGTGTGCATCACCTTACATTGCGTGCACTTTTGCGCCCTTACCACCTTACTCACTTGTTTCTTCTTTTGTCTCCCACCTCCGAGGATCTGGCTTTGGGGTAGAGAGAGAGGAGAGAGAGGTGCTGGCTGCGCAGTTGTGGGCCTGCACTTTCGCTGTTTGCTGCCGGGATCGATACACCATATGGACCGCAATGTTTGTGGCCACCCACAATGGACCGCAGTTCGTTTGCGGCCAAGCACCACCCGGGGATGGACCTATGGGTCAACGTGGCACCTATGCCATAAAGGTGAACCACTGTTAACTAACACCAAGTGCACCACAAGAAGAGCAAGAGACACCTGCAGGGTTAGGGGTTGTCAAATTTATTTTTATTCCAATGAACAATGGTGACTGCACCGATTGGTGGTGGGGTGGTGCTTTTGATGCTCGGGAAGGGTGCTCTGCACGTTATTAAAGGCCGTCGGCCACAGAGCACTCGTGGGTTGGTGTATCGATGCTGGCAAGCGCGCTCTCTCTATGCATAACATCTGCATGTGTTCCTCCAAAAACAGGTCCTGGATCGTAGTGTAAATAGCAGCGTAGTCGTGTAAATAATGCTCCCTACCGGCTGTATGTGTAGTTTGAGAATTCTTTCCGGATTCGGTTATCCTGTGGGTGTGTTTCTGTGAGGAGAAGGGTGCAACGTCGCAGGGGGACATATTTACTCATTTGTGAATATCTGTAAAACTGTCGCACTCAGGGTAGAGTTAATAGTAGAGGGAACTACATTGCGTGCCACACTAAAGTAGGTAAAAATTTATCGGGTCGGGACGCCCCGAGGGTAGAGAAGGGTGCAATGTTGCGAATATGGAATTTGGCCTCCATATCCGCTTGTAAATATTCCCCTATTTTCTCCAATACTCCCCAACTTTCCCCGATCCCCCATTCCCTAGTCCCATTGCATGTAAATAACAATCAGTAGAGCCGACCTTCCCCTTATTCCCCCATTAAATGTCGTGCCCAGGTCCACCGCACCACACGTAGACAACTTTCGGACATCTTCCTAGTTATTCTTAATCTATGTCAGTTAAGGCCTCGTCTCCATTAATTATGACTCTTCGTTGCACCAGAATGTGATTATATGGCATCAGTAGTGAGTTTAGGACCTTTCCCATACCTCCTTCCATCTTCTTCCCCAACAATTACAACAACAACAGAGGAGATGGCGGCGGAGCGGGGGAGGATGCGTCCTCACACCGGCTCGATTAGCGCCATAGACCATGCGCTCCACGGGGTTACCACGAAGGGGCTCCTTGTCAGCTCCTCGTCAAGGGCGGAGCCTGGTAAACCCCCCGCACGCACCCAATGAGAAGCAACGTGCCGATTCCACGAGGCGGAGCTAAGGAGCCGAGGGCGTGTCACTCCCCGCCGGATATACGCGGCCCCGCGCCGGATGTGACGTCAGATGCGCCCCCAGCTTGAGACGAAAAGACGCCACCTCGAGCGCTGTGCAACCTTCCGCATCTCTGGACCGGACCGAGTCGATTCTGCCTTGAGCCAAGAGTGCACCTTGAGCCATCGATACCCGCTGTCCTTTTCATCAACCCCCGTGTGAGTCAGCCTTTTGTCCCGTTTATCTGTCGTCTGTTGGGGTTAATATAAGAGTGTGTCTAAGTGCTTGTCTTTCTATGCTGTCCCTCTTGTAGTTGTAATCTAACCTTCCGCCTTAATATAACCTCCTCCGGAGGTCTTGAGAACTGAACCCCTGGTGTCGTATTGTGTTATTGTGATCCAGCCGGGTGTCTTCTTTTTTCTTATTGAGCCAGCATCGCGCGACTTCGTCAACGTCGAGTATAGTCGGGTAATTTGTGCGGACACGACGGCCATTCCGCTCGGCCCACTTTAACATCAAAGTCGTGTCTGTAACAATATATATATATATATATATATATATATATATATATATATATATATATATATATATATATATATATATATATATATATATATATATATATATATATATATATATACTGTATATATACTGTATATATACTGTATATATTGTTATGTCGGTAGGGTAAAGCAATATCTAGAGTCAGGTAGATCTGAATAGGTAACATGCTTCGTCTGTCGCGATAGGGAATCTAGCTGTAATAAGTTCCCTTTTGTGTAGTCCGGTTTGTCAGGTTATGATGTCTGCTTGTGAACATACCAGGATGTTTGAATGTTAAATAGTTAGGGATTAAAGATAACAGCCCTTGTGCATCACACCTGGTAATCAAACCTTTGTCCCTTATGGCAATGCATACCCATATAAACACTTAGACAGGCCCTGTAGTGCACACATTCATTAAATTCCCTTCCCTGACAAGGACTTCGGAAGAAAACAGGCAAGAGGCCAGTTCGGGGCACCGCCGCATGGGCCACAGCCAGCTACACCTCCGGCAGGCCTAGCACCATAGAGTGACCTGAGCTATTACCACGCTACAGAGAACGAGTGATTGGTTGGCGCGGAAGGCACGAACCTCCAGCCAATCAGGGCGAGCAATACCAGGTGGGAGGGACTCGGCCAATGAGAGGGCGCCAGCAAGAGGGAACATTGGAGGAGAGTGGACGCAAGGTGATAAAAATGGGCTGCATGACATCTTGCTCTAGCTTTAGTTTTTGGGTTCTACGCTGTCTCTTGTGCTGCACGTCCCTCCCTGGCTGTCTTGACGCTGCACAACGTCTTGTGCTCTCTGCGCTTCCCTTCTTGGTCTTGAGAGGTCCTGGTGGTCGTTGGTTCATCATCTGCGTGGTGCTTGGAGCGGTGCTCGGTGCTTTCGGTGCTGTGAACGGGCGGGGCCTCGTGTGCGAACGGAGAGGGCGTTGGCTCGGGCCTAGCAGAGCGTGGGTGCATCGGAGCTTGGAGCCGCGGCAGACAATACAAGACGACGGACAGATTCGACCGCACACCACATACCCACCATAACGAACAGTTCTTTTCCTTAATTCGTATTCCCTCGTCTTATATCCGAAATCTGTGTGTGGGGATGTCCCGATTAGGATATTTATTACCGGCGCGTGCTTTTCCCTGTCCCGATCTTTGCAAATAAACCCTTGTATTATTTTCCATTCCCTGCAAATCTTGTGCCGTTTGAGTTTGTTCGCCTTCCACAGGTACACGCTTTTACCGCAGCTTCCACTTCCCCTCTTCCTCCCACGTTTTATAGCCGAATCCGTGTTTGGTCGTCGCCTCAAGTAAATCCGTTCTGGTCCATCCGCGAGCCCTGGTGTTAACCGGAAGGGTCTGCACGACAACTGGTGTCAGGAGTGGGATCTGGGCCCGTCGGACAATTTTTTTTGTCCGCGGTGAGACATAGATACGGTCGGGCGTACATCACGCCCGCCATTTGGACGAAAAATTTCCGTAGTCCGAGGTGATAAATTGTATAGTCGATTGGACTTACGATACGCTGACGGCGCGTCATTAAATTTAATTTTATTCCTGCTAAAAGCCGCGCGGGGAAGCCAGCTCTTCTTCACGGATGGAAGAGGTACGCAATATGGAGGAAGGAAGGATGGAAGATGTGGGAAGCATTGGGAGTGAGCCGAAAGTAGTGGGGGTAGAGAGCAGTGGTGGAGCTTCCCCCGCTGCTATCAAGACGTCCCCAATGGATCTCCAGGCCATGTATGAAGAATTAATGAACGGCAATGAATGCTGAGGGAGCACAGTGAGCGAACGAGTGAGAAAATGAATGCCAAAATGGATGGAATGAACAATAAAATGGAGGGAATGAGTAATGAGATGGGAGAAATGAAAAATGAATTGAAGGGAGACATGAAGGGATTGGAAAACAAAATGGATGCTCAGAGTGAGCAGATGAAGGGAATGAATGAGCAAATTAATGCTCAAACGCAAAAAAATTGATGGATTGAAGGGGGAATTGAATGCCCAACAACAACAACACAACATGCATTTTAAAGGACATTTTCCCTGCTAGAGCGGGGGTTAGCCTTGCGGTCCCCATGACAATCTTCTCCATTTTGCCCTATTTTCTGCATCTCTCCTTGTTAACCCCCTTGGTGACCCGCATTTCTTCTTCCACCATCTTTAGCCAAGTCTTTCTCGGTCTTCCCCGTCTTCTACTTCCTTCTACATTCATTTCCATCACTCTTCTCAACCAGTCACTTTCATCCTTCCTCAACACATGACCAAACCATCTCAACCTGTTCCTCTTCACAGCATCAATCACAGGCTCTATTCCCATCATCTTTCGCAATTCATCATTTGTCTTCCTCTCTCTCAACGATACTCCGCACATCCGTCGAACCATTCGCATTTCCACCCTTTATTACCACGTTCATTACCCATGTCTCGCTCCCATAAATCATAACACTTCTCACACATGCAGCATACACCTTTCCCTTCAGCTTCAACGACACTCCCCTCATCATCAGCACGCCACTCAATTCCCGAAACTTCTTCCATGCACATCTCACTTGAGCAACCGTTGCCGAGTCTGATCCACCTTCTCCATTCAGCATGTCTCCGAGGTAGCAAAATGTTTTCACACCTTCCAGCTTCACGCCGTCTCCAAGATCCAACTCAACATTTCCTCCATCTGCAGCTCCCTCTGTGCACACCTTACATTTGAATGTAGCTGCCACACTGGTTAATGACCCTCTCAGACCACTACATTTTTGATGAACCCACTCAGCGCACATTGTACACTGAATGGAGTTCACTCCGACACCCTTCCTACACACAGCACAGGGCCACTTCCCAGTTCTTTCCACCTCACCACATGCTTTACCACTTGCCATCACCTTCGTCTTTCCGATATTCACTTTCAGACCTTTTGTCTCCATACATTCCTTCCACGTGTTCATCTTTTCCTTCAGTCCATCCATACTTTCCGCAAACAACACCAGATCATCTGCATACAACAACTCCCACGGTAAACCCTCCTTTACGTTCTGAGCCAGCACCTCCATCACAGCTACAAATAGTAGTGGACTTAGTACCGACCCCTGATGCACTCCCACCTTCACCTCAAACTCACCACTGTTCCCGTCCTTCGTCCTTACAGCTGTGCGCGCTCTTTTGTACATTGCCATCACTACTCTGATCAACCATTCCTCCACTCCTAACTTCCTCAATGCCCATGTCAATACTTTGCGTGGAACCCGATCGAATGCTTTCTCCAGATCAACAAACCCAAGAAACAACTTCTTCCTCTTCTCCATGTACTTCTCCTGCAACTGCCTCACAATGAAAAGCGCGTCTGTCGTTCCTCTTCCTGGCATAAATCCAAACTGCATTTCGTCGATCTTCACTTTCTTCCTTATCCTCCTCTCCAACACCCTTTCCAATACCTTCATTCCATGCTCCAATAACTTTATCGCTTGGTACGAGCCACACTCCAGAGGGTCACCTTTCCCCTTGTATAGAGGGACGAGGGTACTCAGTTCCCAATCCACTGGAATGCGGCCTTCTTTCACCACCAGATTACAGATCTCTGTCATTCTCTTCACACCCCAACTTCCTGCTGCCTTCAACATATCTCCCACAACTCCCGTCGGCCCTCCCGCTTTTCTACCCTTCATTGCTTTTATCGCTTATTTGCTTTTTGTTTTTATTGCTTTTATCGCTTATTTCTTTTATCGCTTTTATTGCAACCCTGGTGTTGGGCTAGCGGCTAGGGTGCCGGCCTAGGATCCTAGGATCCTGGGTTCGAATCCCGGTCGATCGCTGAATTAACGCCAGGGGGGTTGACTCAGCCTGTCATCCTTCCGAGGTCGGCTAATTGAGTACCAGTTCACTGGTAATTCCCTGTTTGTCGCTAAAGGCGGCAAAAAGGGTTGGCGTCAGGAAGGGCATCCGGCCGTAAAACATTGCTTCAAAAAGGGGACCAAAAAAAACAACAACAACCACGGTTCCCGAAAAAGGCCAACCCCCGCTTGCGGGGGAAAATGGCCTCTAAAGGTGGTTTTTATTGCTTTTATCGCTTCCTCAACTTCCTTCTCAGTTATTCTTCTCTGCCGGTCCTAAAACTGGGTTACTCTCTATGTTGCCATCCCATTCATTCTCTGTATTCAACAGCATTTCCATATATCTTTTCCATCTTCCTTTAATTCCATCTGGGTCGACAACGATTTGTCCCACTTCATCCTTCAAGCAGCTCACCCCCATCACATCACACCTCTCTTTCGCTATCTGCTTTGCAATCCTGACTACTGCTTTCTGACCCTCTTCCGAATCCAAGCGTTCTCCGAACATTTTCCTACATGCCTCCTGCGCCTTTGCTACCTCTTTCTTTGCAGCCTTCCTGGCTGCCTTATAACTTTCATGCTCTGCTGATTCTGCTCCCGTACCCTTCGCCTTCTGCCACTCCTTGAACTTCTTCCTCTTCTATTGGAATTGGGGAATTGGGGAATTGAATGCCCAGTGATAAAATTGAGGGATTGAAGGAAGAGATGGAGGGGCAAATTGATGGACTGAAGGAGGGATTGAAAGAACAAATTGAAGGGATGGGAAATAAAATTGATGGATTGGAGGGAAAAATGGAGGTGATGAATGAGCAAATGAATGAACAAGGGAATGAAATGAAGGAAAGGTATGAACAATTGGAAGGAAAAATTGGGGAAATGGCACAGCAGCTGGGGGAACGAATTGACGGCATAGAAGGGAGAGTGCAAAACCAAATTACGGACAGACTGGGGGAATTTGAGGTTAAAGTAGAAACTGAAATGGGGGAGATGGAAAAATCCATGGGGGTGGAAATTGAACTTAAACGGGAAGAATTAATGTCAAAAATAGAGGGCATGACCCAGGCTGTCCGAATGGGGGAAAAGTTGGACGATAGAATTGGGGCCCAGGAGAAGCCAAGGGTGGCAGAAATAGAATCGGAATGGGGGGAAGGCAAATTGGGAATTGCACCGGAAATGGCAATTGAAGGAAATGGGGAGTGCTCACAGGTGAGTGGGGAAGGAAATTTGGAATGTTTGGAAGTAAATGGAGGATGTTTCCCACCTGCTGGCCTGGAGGTTTGTCGGGACCGGGTGGATGCCACAACATACCAACTGGGGGATGGATTTGAATCCTTGCTGTGCCAGGGCGGTGGTTCAGAGCAAGAGGGGGTAGAATTATTGGGGGTCCGGATAACGGAGCCAGACCGGGTATTTATTGGGGAAGACCTTTCGGGGCCGCAAAGTGTTGATGGGGATGATGGAAATGATGTGATTCAGCGGCTGGGGACCTGGGCCATTCCCATGGAGGACAAGGTTGACCAGGCCCAAAGGAGTTTGCGGAATGAGGTGAGTCAGTCCGAGGAAGAGGTTGTGGTGACCGAGGGGACCCTCACCGTGCATAACAATTGGGAACAGGAGGCTCCGGAATTGAACAACCAGTTGGGGGAGTGTGTTGGCTCCGGGCTGGATTTGGACATAGAAGCATCGGGAGATAGAGACTCAGGCGATTTGGTCCCCGTAGGGAATTTGGACCAGCTGCAGGGAGGGGCAGAACAACCTGTGGGAGGGGTTGTTACCTGCAGCTGCGGTTTGGGACGGGAGATACAAATTGTTAAAAGGAAATTTAAAATGAAATGGAAATGGGAAATGGATTTGGCACAGCCGTGGAGGGAGTTGGTCCCCGGGCTGCGGGATTTGGACATGGAGAGGTCAATGGTGATGGCCTCGGGGAAAAGTTGCCCCTTTAAAAATTTGGGGATGCCAGCCAGCGGGGGGAATGTGCTGGCGAGATTTGGACGTGTGGTCCAGCCATGGGTGTCATGGTACGACCTGGGCCTAATGGGGGGTCTGGTGGAGTGTGGCGTCCCTTGTCCGTCGAGGCGCCGTCCGAGCTGGTGGCTCAGGCCGACAGGGTCAATGGTGGGGGTTAAGACCTCTGGGGGGTGGAGGGGGGGGTCCGAGGTGGTTTCTCAAGCCTGGGATGGCTTATATTGAGGACCACCAGGGGGAGGTGTTGCGGGTCGCGCTTTGGTGGTGGCATCGCGGACGGCCAACTTGGGCCTGATGTGGTGACCACCCGGGCATGCGGCCTGGCACCCTCTCCCTGAGACTCTGGGACGGCCGGCATGTGGTGACCTGCCATGCCGTGCTGGTCTATGGATGCGGGTCGAACCGAATGGACAGGAATGTTATAGCCTACTGGACAACCATTGGGGCATCTGTGGAACGTGATGGTGTGAGAGTGACCTTCCACAGATGTTCCGTTATGATTTATGGACTCTCGGTTTGGGAAGAGAGCCATGGGAATGTGATCGGGAATTTGTAACGTGCCGAATATATGGGCCATGCTCGGCTGGCATGTGTATGGCAAAGCATCTTTCTTTGGTGAGTTAGTAAAATGTGAAAAATGTTTGGCATGGGTAATCTGAAGGTTAGATGTAAATTTAAGGGTGAATTTTGAAATGTCATGGTGGTCACTGACAGTTGTGACACCATTATTGATCCAGGTGTGTAGAACAAAGTGTTGGAGGCTGTGATAAAATTGACAGGGTAGCAAGACACAGCCTTCAACTGGTTGCGGGGGCGACTGTGCCGATATTTGGGATGCAGGATCATGGGGATGTAGTTGGAGGTCTGGGGGTCAACGTGGTGCTATGGGTGTCCGAGGTGTGTGGACCATGTATTCTGGGTGGGTCTCCTGGTGGAGCATGGCTGTCGACTGGACCTTGGTGTGGTCAAGTGTGGGTGGGCACTGGGGGGCTGCAGTTCTGTGGACTGGGGGATGAGGGCGGGCGTAGGTGACGTGAGGGGAATGCCACGCACTGCGACCGTCTCCCCCAGGGCCGAGGTTGTGCGTGCAGTAGTGTTTGTGGCAGCAGGTGCTCACCACATCGGCCAGCTGGGGCTGGTGCAGCTGTGTTCCTCGCAGGGGGGCTGAAGAATGGATGGTGGGTCGCACCCTTATGGACACTCATGGGCCATGTTGGCGTTTCGACTGCTCGGCTTGTCCCGATGACCCTTGCACGGTAGAGGTGCGGAGCTGTCGTAGCCACAGGTAGTTGTTTAGAACGGTTCACCGTTGGATGCGGACCCACATACCTGCCAGTGTAGTGGGGACAAAAGAGAAATTTGAAGAATTTGGTCGGCCCAATGATACATTTTTGGATTTTGAAGGGTGGATGGCACTTTGGGTGTGAGCAACCTGCAACTACCGGCACTTGAGGTGAGTGTTTGGATGTGTACTGTCCCAGGCGTCAGGACTTGCTTATGGAAATGTTGGGGACATGTAATTTGGAGTTGGGAGGCGGGTGAGAGTGATGACATGGCCGGTGAGGGGGATGGAATGTGTGCCACAAAGTCTTGTGGGTGGCGTATGTTTATGTGTAGAGGTGACGTGTTTTCATGTGGTCGTGAGAGTGGAGATAATGGAGAGTGAGTGATGATTATTGGTTTTGAAAATGTGATTTAAATGTGAATTGGGATTTCACAAGGGCAGGCCATGGCACATCTTTTGTAACATCTTCTCATGGAAATGTGTTGAGAATTGAATGGCAGCAGGGGAGGAGATGTGTTTTGGGATCTTGTGGATGGGAAAGGTGTGTGTGTCCGCAGGTACAGATCAGGCTCTGAGGAGCGATGTCTGCGGCTCCCCTCTGCGGCAATTACCCCTGGCAGCCAGTGGTATCTGGAAATTGGAGCTCGTCGGTGGAGGGTCTGGTTGGGCACCGTGGGGTAAAGGAGATCCCCGGCGACCCGTGGAGTTGCGCTGAAGCAGGAGGCAACGGAGCGTGGTGTGTGGAGACCCTCACCAGCAGGGTAACGGCGGAAAGGGCTGTTGGGCTGCCATGGGGCCAAGAGGTAAAGGGGGGGGGGGGGGCAATGAACTTGTAAGTCGGTTGACTTGTTTTGGGACTGCAGGCACCACAGCCTGAAGCGCCCCCACCATCTTAGTTGTGCGGTACCTTCCCGCTGCCAGGTTGAGAAATGAAATGCACACACGAATTATATCAATGCCATGGTCCTGCAGGGTGGTGAAATATGTGCTTTGAAATGATTTTGTGTGCGAGGAGTTTTGGAATGTGTATGAGTGGATAAGGGGTTTGTGTTGCATGAATGTGGGCGAAATCCACCGAGCCATGTCACTCACCTGTAACATCTGGATAGGGCCCGTGGAAATTTAGGGGTACATTGGGATGGCCCCACAGGTAAGGTTGTGTCTTGTGGCATCCACTGGGGGACGCGGTCTGTCGACCGGGGTTGTATAAATGTTCATAGAGTTGTGAATTTTTGTAAGCTTGGTAAGTTTTGTGGTTAAGGTTGGATTTTTGAGTGTATGTTTGTTTCCTCCCACCGCAGGAACGAATCGAAATCATTGTAAATATTTGATTGCATGACTGTTAAGGGGATTAACATGTTAAGGAGAACAGGTAGGAAGTCCGACTCACTTCCACCAGCCCTCCTGATTTATTTCGTAGGTTAATTAAGTGTTAAGGCTGGAATGGTAACGCCTGCAGTGAACCCAGCAGGAGCTACGGTTCCAGGGTGGGGATGGGGGGGGGAAGGGGGGGGGCTGTGTTATGTCGGTAGGGTAAAACAATATCTAGAGTCAGGTAGACCTGAAGAGGTAACATGCTTCGTCTGTCAACAACAACAACAACATGCATTTTAAGGCCATTTTCCCTGCTAGAGCGGGGGTTAGCCTTGCGGTCCCCATGACAATCTTCTCCATCTTGCCCTATTTTCTGCATCTCTCCTTGTTAACCCCCTTGCCCGCATTTCTTCTTCCACCATCTTTGGCCAAGTCTTTCTCGGTCTTCCCCGTCCTCTACTTCCTTCTACATTCATTTCCATCACTCTTCTCAACCAGTCACTTTCATCCTTCCTCAACACATGACCAAACCATCTCAACCTGTTCCTCTTCACAACATTAATCACAGACTCTATTCCCATCATTTTTCGCAAGTCATCATTTGTCTTCCTCTCTCTCAACGATACTCCGCACATCCATCGAACCATTCACATTTCCACCCTTTCCAACCTTCGTTGCTGCTCTACATTCATGACCCATGTCTCGCTCCCATAAATCATAACACTTCTCACACATGCAGCATACACCTTTCCCTTCAGCTTCAACGACACTCCCCTCCTCATCAGCATGCCACTCAGTTCCCGAAACTTCTTCCATGCACATCTCACTCTTGCAACCGTTGCCGAGTCTGATCCACCTTCTCCATTCAGCATGTCTCCGAGGTAGCAAAATGTTTTCACACCTTCCAGCTTCACGCCATCTCCAAGATCCAACTCAACATTTCCTCCATCGGCAGCTCCCTCTGTGCACACCTTACATTTGAATGTAGCTGCCACACTGGTTAATGACACTCTCAGACCACTACATTTTTGATGAACCCACTCAGCGGACATTGTACATTGAATGGAGTTCACTCCGACACCCTTCCTGCACACAGCACAGGGCCACTTCCCAGTTCTTTCCACCTCACCACATGCTTTACAACTTGCCATCACCTTCGTCTTTCCGATATTCACCTTCAGACCTTTTGTCTCCATACATCCCTTCCACTTGTTCATCTTTTCCTTCAGTCCATCCATACTTTCCACAATCAACACCAGATCATCTGCATACAACAACTCCCACGGTAAACCCTCCTTTACGTTCTGAGCCAGCACCTCCATCACAGCTATAAATAGTAGTGGACTTATTACCGACCCCTGATGCACTCCCACCTTCACCTCAAACTCACCACTGTTCACGTCCTTCGTCTTTACAGCTGTGCGCGCTCTTTTGTACATTGCCATCACAACTCTGATCAACCATTCCTCCACTCCTAACTTCCTCATTGCCCATGTCAATACTTCGCGTGGAACCCTATCGAATGCTTTCTCCAGATCAACAAACCCAAGAAACAACTTCTTCCTCTTCTCCATGTACTTCTCCTGCAACTGCCTCACAATAAAAAGCGCGTCTGTCGTTCCTCTTCCTGGCATAAATCCAAACTGCACTTCGTCGATCTTCACTTTCTTCCTTATCCTCCTCTCCAACACCCTTACCAATACCTTCATTCCATGCTCCAATAACTTTATCACTCGGTACGAGCCACACTCCAGAGGGTCACCTTTCCCCTTGTATAGAGGGACGAGGGTACTCAGTTCCCAATCCACTGGAATGCGGCCTTCTTTCACCGCCAGATTACAGATCTCTGTCATTCTCTTCACACCCCAACTTCCTGCTGCCTTCAACATATCTCCCACAACTCCCGTCGGCCCTCCCGCCTTTCTACTCTTCATTGCTTTTATCGCTTCCTCAACTTCCTTCTCCGTTATCTTCTCTGCCGGTCCTAAAACTGGGTTTCTCTCTATGTTGCCATACCATTCATTCTCTGTATTCAACAGCATTTCCATATATCTTTTCCATCTTCCTTTAATTCCATCTGGGTCCACAATGATTTGTCCCACTTCATCCTTCAAGCAACTCACCCCCATCACATCACACCTCTCTTTCGCTATCTGCTTTGCAATCCTGAATACTGCTCTCTGACCCTCTTCCGAATCCAAACGTTCTACGAACATTTTCCTACATGCCTCCTGCGCCTTTGCTACCTCTTTCTTTGCAGCCTTCCTGGCTGCCTTATAACTTTCATGCTCTCCTGTTTCTGCTCCCGTACCCTTCGCCTTCTGCCACTCTTTGAACTTCTTCCTCTTCTCGTCAATCCTCTTTCCAACTTCATCATCCCACCACCATGTTTCCGAGTGCCTCGGTGGTCCTTTTGTCCATCCACATACCTCACCAACGGCTCCCAACAGACTAGCTTTCATTGACATCCAACCACTTTCAAGCTCAACCACATCATCCTCTACCCTACTCAGCCTCTCTTTTAATGTCTCCCTTACTGTCACCTCTTTCAACCTCCACACCTTCATTCTTGGTTGGTACTTCACCTGCCGAGCTCTCCTCGCACCTTTCACCCTTATGTCGCAGACAAGTAAGTGGTGCTGTGAAACAGCCTCCTCCCCCGGGATCACCTTTGTGTCCCGGAGGTGCCCCCTATCTCGCCTACGCACCATCGGGTAGTCAACGGTTGTCGTCAACCCACCTGACGTGTATGTAACAAGCTTATTATCCTCTTTCTGGAACTGAGTATTACAAATCAACAAATCAGCTCCATCAGCAAACTCCAAAATCCTTTCACCTTCTCCATTTCTCACACCATATCCGTAACCCCCATGAACTCCCTAAAAAAAAAACTCCCTTCGTCTGTCGCGATAGGGAATCTACCTGTAATAAATCCGTAAATCCGTTCTTGTCCATCCCCGAGCCCTGGTGTTAACCGGAAGGGTCCGCGCAACAATATGTTACTGGCTCGGAACGTAAAGGAGGGTTTACCGTGGGAGTTGTTGTATGCAGATGATCTGGTGTTGATTGCAGAAAGTATGGATGGACTGAAGGAGAATATGAACAAGTGGAAGGAATGTATGGAGACAAAAGGTCTGAAGGTGAATATCGGAAAAACGAAGGTGATGGCAAGTGGTAAAGCATGTGGTGAGGTGGAAAGAACTGGGAAGTGGCCGTGTGCTGTGTGCAGGGTGTCGGAGTGAATTCCATTCAATGGACAATGTGCGCTGAATGGGTTCATCAAAAATGTCGTGGTTTGAGAGGGTCATTTACCAGTGTGGCAGCGACATTCAAGTGTAAGGTGTGCACAGAGGGAGCTGCAGATGGAGGAAATGTTGAGTTGGATCTTGGAGATGGGGTGAAGCTGGAAGGTGTGAAAACATTTTGTTACTGAGGAGACATGCTGAATGGAGAAGGTGGATCAGACTCGGCAACGGTTGCTGGAGTGAGATGTGCATGGAAGAAGTTTCGGGAACTGAGTGGCATGCTGACGAGGAGGGGAGTGTCGTTGAAGCTGAAGGGTAAGGTGTGTGCTGCATGTGTGAGAAGTGTTATGATTTATGGGAGTGAGACATGGGTAATGAACGTAGAGCAGCAACGAAGGCTGGAAAGGGTGGAAATGCGAATGGTTCGGTGGATGTGTGGAGTATCGTTGAGAGAGAGGAAGACAAATGATGAATTGCGAAAGATGATGGGAATGGAGCCTGTGATGGATGCTGTGAAGAGAAACAGGTTGAGATGGTTTGGTCATGTGTTGAGGAAGGATGAGACTGGTTGAGAAGAGTGATGGAAATGAATGTAGAAGGAAGTAGAGGACGGGGAAGACCGAGAAAGACTTGGCTAAAGATAGTCGAAGAAGAAATGCGGGCAAGGGGGTTAACAAGGGGAGATGCAGAAAATCGGGCAAAATGGAGAAGATTGTCATGGGGACCGCAAGGCTAACCCTAACTCTTGCAGGGAAAATGGCCTTAAAATGCCTGTTGTTGTTTGTTGTAGAAGAGAGTCATTAGAGATATTTGACGTGCTGAAGTAAAGACCCTGCTAAAAATGTTCTATAGAATCTCTAAAGAAACCAATAGACTTCTATAGAAATCTCTATGGAACAATTTATTTCTATAGAACAGCAACGTAGTTCTACAGGACAGAAATGTTGTTCTATAGAAGAGGACTCTGTTCTAAACAGACTCGGCGTCAGAACAAATCTAATCGGGGGGCATTAGGGTAACCGCGGGGGGGGGGGGGGGGGCACAAACTGCTGTTGGAGAACTCCAATCTATGATGTAAATGCTTGATAATAAGAGTTTGCCGTCAACAACCAACGCACCAACCCAGTTAGAATTTAAAAACATGCTGCAAAGTCTCTCTCTCTCTTTCTCACACACACACACACACACACACACACACACACACACACACACACACACACACACACACACACACACACACACACACTATATCCTACGTGCAAGCCACGTCTTTTTCTTTCTCTTTGTCGCTCTCTCCCTCTCTCTCACACACTGCACTGTGCACGTCATTCGAACATCATTTGAAACAGACTGTATACTCCTCTTAAAAAGCAGACAGACCCAAAAATCATTCAACATTTTGCGTAATAATCATGAAAACCAAGGCTGGCAAAGTTTGGCACCAAAGGCTTGGCCTGGGGATGGGGGAGGGGGGGGCACAATAATTCATTTGGGGGGGCATGTCCAGCGAATGCCCCCCCATGACGCCGACCCTGGTTCTATAGGACAACACTCCTGTTCTATCGGACAGCAATGGTGTTCTATAAAATGGTGTTCTATAGAAGAGGACTCCTGTTCTATAGGACAGAAATGGTGTTCTATAGGACAACACTCCTGTTCTATAGGACAGCAATGGTGCTTGGTGGTGTATAAAATGGTGTTCTACAGAAGAGGACGGCCATTTTGAATGTATCTTGTCTAACCTTGTTCCCTGAACCGCTTGGTCAGATAACGGATTTCGCCAGTTCTCGTGGCAGCTAGCTGTAGTGTTTGCAGTATATTATAAGCATTTAGTTTATGAACAGTATGAGTATGCCTTATCATTTCTCAGATGACGAATACAAAAGCGAACGAACCTACTGTACGTCGCCGGCAGGCGCTACTGTGTACGGGGTACCTGAAGACTCCGGAGCGGAAATCAGTGAGGAGATTACGGAAATGGCCGATATGTTGCGAGTGTAATGAGGGAGGGGGAGGGGGGCTGGACCTACTTTGTGTTAAAACGAAGTCTTAGACAATAAAATAGCAATGATTGGCTAACTTGTCAATTTTGAAAACAAAAGGCGGGTTTGTAGAAATTAGATTCATACATTTTTTTCCATCTTAACCAAATCGTTTTGGATCTGCTTTATAATTGGATGACCAAGCATAACTCGCGTACTTATACACGTGTACATTTTGGCGCGAATCTCCTCACGCTCTTTCACTGCGCGTGATAAGCTAACTGTCGTCTGCTCGGAGTATGCTTTGTTTAATATACAGCTCCATTCTCAGAGCGTTTTCATTCAACTTTCATGGCGGGTTATTTTCTGTCGACGAATCAGGTTTTATCTTTTTGTTAGTTTTGTATTTTGATCCACCCGCCTATAGTGACCTACAATGGGGCAACGGAAGTTTGCAATATTGTTGATTTCTTTGAATCGAATGAGGTCGAGCTGATCGAGACAAAGCATTTTCCCACCAAGGAAGATCAATCAACGTTTAACAGCGAGGAGTGCTGGGCCTGCCTTGGGGCCTACTCGTGGACCTCCACTGGGGCCTACTGTATGGGCCTGCACTGGGGCCTACTCGTGGACCTGCCTGCTCCTACCCTCTCGTGCTGGGCCTGCACTGGGGCCTACTGTATGGGCGTGCCTTGGGGCCTACTGTATGGGCCTGCCTTGGGGCCTACTCGTGGACCTGCCTACTCCTAGTCTCCTACCCTCGTGCTGGGCCTGCCCTGGGGCCTACCGCTGGGCCTGTCTTGGGGGCCTACTCTTGGACCTGCCTACTCATGGACCAGCCTACTCTTGGACCTGCCTACTCTTGGACCAGCCTACTCTTGGACCAGCCTACTCTTGGACCTGCCTACTCTTGGACCTGCCTACTCTTGGACCTGCCTACTCTTGGACCTGCCTACTCTTGGACCTGCCTACTCTTGGACCTGCCTACTCTTGGACCTGCCTACTCTTGGACCAGCCTACTCTTGGACCGGCCTACTCTGGTTTTTCCCTCTCTTCTCCCTTCTTTGTTTTATGTGTAGGAAGAGATTTTTCATGTGATAACCCATAAATAAAGACAGTGCAGTGATTGAAGGCTTGGCTTGGTGTGCTTTCGGCCATAACAAATGTTTGTTCAAGGAGGAAAAACCTCTTGGGGAGGTGGGATATTATTGGTATTAATATTAATATGGTTTTGTAATAGCATTAATATTACGCTATTATCGTTAGTTTTGTTATTCGAAGCGGCCTTGGGAAAACGCCACGATAAAGCTAACTTAATACGGCTATACACCTCAACACGCAACCCATTGACGGCAATGGCGGAGAAAACCTGCTCAGGGGAGAAAACCCCCTTGGGGAGGGGGGCAAATGAATGCGCTACAACCTTCATTATGTAACCCTTGGTCATCCTGTCAAGTTTGCTTGAGATTGGATAAGTAACGACAGAATGTATTGGCGTCAAAAATTCATCAGACGGACAGAAATGGCGTATTGGAAAAATGCGGAAATTGGAAAAAAACGTATGATGATTGCACCTGTTGTTGACCTTGTTCTATGTTGAGCTTTTGTCCTTTTGACCTCAAATTCAATCGGCTTTTTCCTGATTATCAACTCTACCATTTGATGAAGTTTCTTAAAGATCGGTTTAAAATTGTGACCTGAAGGCGATTGACATACGGAGACACACGTTCAGAATAACCCACAAGACAAACCAATATACTTGGAAAAATATTCGATTTTGCAAGTAACAGGCAAACAGACAGGGGTGAAAACACAACCTCCATCCACCTTCGGCAGCGGAGCTAAAGAACCTTGGCCCTCTACGAATGGTTACCTGAAAAGTGAAACGAGTGTTCCAGGCATGTGACGTGTAGTGAGTCCTTTTGGGCTAAAGTGCAGCATGTCTATTATTGTGATGTTGTAGCGGTTACCGCTGGATGCACACAATCGCCTTGCACCGGCCAGAACACGGCCAGACGTGCCTCTCCCGGGCATGCCCGGACTCACTGTTCCCGGGCACGCCCGAACCTCCCGGGCATGCCCGCTCTCGCCTTTCCAGTGCTCGTCCAGAGCGCCCGGGCACGCCCAGCCTCGACTTGCCAGGCCGCAGCCAAACACGCCCGGGCAGGTCCAGACTCGCCTTTCCAAGGCTCGCCCTTGACACCCGGGCATGCCCGGTATAGCTTTTGCCGGGCAAACTTCCCGACATAAATGTGTATATATATTGCTGCCCGATAAACGGGCTTTGGAAAGTACCCGAGTGTGATACATTTATTAAACCTACTCGGACGAATTTCCATCTTTGGTCGCGTCAATTCTTTCAACTCGCGTTGGAGCACAGCTCCTTCATTGGTGACCTACCGACATGGACACGGCAGTCGCCCTTAAACTGCCTACCTTCTGGGAGGCTCACGCGGCGGTTTGGTTCGCACAGGCGGATTCCCTGTTCGCCCTGCGAGGCATCACCGCGGACGACACCCGCTTCCACCATGTTGTGGCGGCGCTCGATTCCGCCACCGCGGCCCGCGCCTTGAGCCTCCTCGAGCACCCGCCGGCCGCTGACAAATACGACGCGCTGAAGACACTCCTCCTCGACGCTTTCGCCCTCTCACCGGCAGCACGCGCACGGCGCCTGCTCGCTCTGCCCGAGCTCGGCGACACGCGCCCGTCCGAGCGCATGGACTATATGCTCTCGTTGCTCGGTGAGCACTCTCTGGATTTTCTGTTCCGCGAGCTGTTCCTCCGTCAGCTGCCTCACCCGGTACGCCTCGCCCTGGCTGGCACGTTGATCACGGATTCCCGCGCCCTCGCCAGGGAAGCCGACAAGATCTCCTCGGCGGGCCAGCACATCGGCGCGGTTACCTGGAGCCCGCCACCGTCCGACGCAACACCCATGGCGCCCGAGCACCCTGTGCGGTTGGAGGCCGAACTACCGGTGCAACTGGCGGCCGCACCGCCCGCTTCCGACACGACGGCCGGGGCCTCCACCTGACCGAGCGTGGTGTTATTACCACGCCAGGTTCGGACACAAGGCTCGGACGTGCCGGCCCCCGTGCACTTTCGGCAGGTCGGGAAACGGCCGGGCCGGCGTTCATTCCCAGCCATGAGCGCCGGCCACTCAGGCAACTTGCTGTTTATCACGGATAAAGCGTCTGGGCGGCGTTTCCTGTGTGACACCGGCGCCCAACTGAGCGTCATACCCGCCTCCGAGCAGGACAGGCGGGACGCCGTTTGCGGCCCCTCTTTGGTCGCTGCTAATGGCTCGGACATACGCACTTTCGGCCCACGCGTCGTCACCCTCTGCTTCGGCAGCCAGCGTTTTCAATGGACTTTTGTTACCGCCAGCGTCCCCGTGGCTTTTCTGGGCGCCGACTTCCTCTGCGCGCACGGGCTGCTGGTCGACGTCAAACGACGTCGCCTTGTCCACGCCGAGACCTTCAGCTCCCTGGCGTGCACAATGAGCAGCTCCGCGCCGACCGAACTGGCGTGCGCCCTCCCGGCAGCGAACGAGTTCGCTCGCCTGCTCGCGGAATTCCCGGCCCTCACGCGGCCGACATTTTCGGCCGTCGCGGTGCGGCATGGGATCGAGCACCACATACCCACTACGGGCCCGCCGGTCTACGCCAGGGCCCGCCGCCTCGACCCGGCCAAGCTCGCCGTGGCGAAGGCCGAGTTCGACGCGTTGGAGCACCTCGGCATTGTGCGGCGCTCCGACAGCGCGTGGGCCTCGCCACTGCACATCGTGCCGAAGCCGGGGGGTGGATGGCGCCCATGTGGCGACTACCGCCGTCTCAACGACGCTACCGCCCCCGACAGGTACCCGATCCCGCATATCCAAGACTTCTCCGCCCGTCTGGCGGGACGGGTCATCTTTTCGAAAATTGACCTGATACGGGGCTACCACCAGGTACCTGTCCGGGCGGCCGACGTCCCTAAAACGGCAGTCATCACGCCGTTCGGCTTATTCGAATTCTTGCGGATGCCGTTTGGTCTCAAGAACGCGGCTCAGGCGTTCCAGCGCTTGATGGACGGCGTGCTGCGTGGCCTGCCGTTCCTTTTCGTTTACCTGGACGACATCCTCGTCGCCAGCACGTCCCGGGCCGAGCACCTCCTCCACCTCCGAACACTGTTCGGGCGCCTCAGCGAGCACGGCCTCATCGTCAACCCGGCCAAATGCCACTTCGGCACGACGGCCGTTGATTTTTTGGGCCACCACATCACCAAGAACGGGGCCGTGCCGCTGCCAACCAAGGTCGAGGCCATCACCACGTTCCCGCGTCCCCGCACCATAAAGGCCCTGCAGGAATTCCTGGGAATGGTGAATTTTTATCACCGCTTCGTGCCCCGCGCTGCTCAACTCATGCGGCCCCTCTACGAAGCCCTCCGGGGCAAGCCGGCCAAGCACGACATCGCCTGGTCCTCAGCAATGGATGCGGCCTTCCAAAGCTCAAAGCGGGCCCTCGCCGACGCAACGCTGCTCGCTCACCCGGTGCTCAACGCTCCCATCGCCCTCACCACGGATGCCTCCGACTACGCGGTGGGCGCCGTACATGAGCAATGGGTGAACGGGGTTTGGCAGCCACTCGCTTTTTTCAGCCGGCAGCTCCGGCCGAACGAGCTCAAATACAGCACGTTTGACCGGGAGCTCCTCGGTCTACACCTGGCCGTCCGCCATTTCCGCCACCTCCTGGAGGGCCGACCTTTCACGGCGTTCGTCGACCACAAGCCGTTGGTTTACGCCATGGCCAAGGTCACGGAGCCGTGGTCAGCCCGCCAACAGCGCCACCTCTCCGCCGTGTCGGAGTTTACCACGGACATCCGGCACGTCGCCGGCAAAAACAACGCCGTGGCCGACTGTCTTTCCCGGGCCAGCGCGAACGCGGTCCACCTGGGCGTGGACTTTGCGCTTATGGCGGCGGACCAAACCACCGACACCACGGTGCAAGCCCTCCGGGCGGCGGACATGGGCCTCTGCCTGGCCGACATCCCCTTCGCGGACACTGTCCTGCTCTGCGACGTCTCCCAAGGCCAGCCTCGCCCCATTGTGCCCGTCACCTGGCAACGCCGCATCTTCGCCTCCCTCCACGGCCTTTCCCACCCGGGCCGGAAAGCTTCCCAGAAGCTGGTGTCGGCGCGATTCGTCTGGCACGGCCTTCGTCGGGACGTCCGCGATTGGACCAGCACCTGCACGGCCTGCCAACGGGCCAAGGTCCACCGACACACCCAGGCCCCGCTGGCACCTTTCACCGTGCCCGAACGACGTTTCGACCACGTCAACGTGGATCTGGTGGGCCCCCTCCCCCCGTCACGGGGGTTCACACACCTGCTCACCATGGTGGACAGGACCACCAGGTGGCCGGAGGCCGTTCCCCTCGTCTCCACCACCACCGCCGACGTGGCGCAGGCTTTCATCGCCACCTGGGTCGCCCGCTTCGGCGCACCGGCGGACATCTCGTCAGACCGCGGACCACAGTTCACCTCCGAGCTGTGGGGCGCGGTCGCCCGCAACCTGGGGGTCAAGCTCCACCGTACTACGGCCTACCACCCCCAAGCAAACGGGTTGTGCGAGCGATTCCACCGCTCCATGAAGGCCGCGCTCATGGCCGGCCTTCAAGACGGCGGTTGGGCCGACCAGCTGCCGTGGGTCCTTTTGGGCCTCCGCACGGCCCCCAAGGAGGACCTCCAGGCATCCACCGCCGAGCTGGTCTATGGCCAGGCGCTACGCGTCCCGGGTGAATTCGTGCCCGACGCTAGCAGTCCCTGGTCCGCAGCTCACCAGCGCTTGGACCTCCAGGAGGCCGCCCGACGGTTTGCCCCCGTGCCAACATCCCACCACGGTGACCCCCAGTCCTACGTCCCCCCAGCACTTCGCACAGCGGAGTATGTTTTTGTGCGTCACGACGCACATCGGGGGCCACTCCGGCCGCCGTACGACGGGCCCTTCCGGGTGCTGCGACGGGACGACAAGTCGTTCGTCATCGACATTGGCGGCAGGTCGGACCGGATTGCGGTGGACCGCCTCAAGCCGGCGCACGTGGACGTCGACCACCCACCACGGGTGGCCCTTCCGCCGCGGCGAGGCCGCCCCCCATCCACGGTGCCCCCCACTCGACCGCCCACCACCACACCAGACCCCCTCCCATGACCCGCCAGGGGTCGCTTCGGCCGGGTCATCAGGGCCCCCCTCAAATTGACCCTGCCGGTGCAAGTCGATTCTGGGGGGACGTGTGTAGCAGCTACCGCTGGGTTTTCACAATCGCCTTGCACCTATCAAGGACGCGGAGCGATCACCATGCCGGGCTCGTCCAGGACGCCCGGGCAGGCCCGCGCTCAACTTGCCAGGCCTCGGTCGGGACGCCCGGGCATGCCCGGGCAGGCTCGCCCTCAACTTGCCAGGCCGCAGCCAGGACGCTGGGCCACGCCCCCTCTCGCCTTTCCTGGGCAAACGCTCCGGGATAATATGTATATATATTGCTGCCCGATAAACGGTCTTTTCAGAGTGCCTGAGTGTTTGGTTTGATTAAATGTACTCTATTTCTACAGTGCAGCATGTCTATTATTGTGATGTACTGTATTTCGACAGTGCAGCATGTCTACTATTGTGGTGAACTGTATTTCGACAGTGCAGCATGTCTATTATTGTGATGTACTGTATTTCGACAGTGCAGCATGTCTACTATTTTGGTGAACTGTATTTCGACAGTGCAGCATGTCTATTATTGTGATGTACTGTATTTCGACAGTGCAGCATGTCTATTATTGTGATGTACTCTATTTCTACAGTGCAGCATGTCTATACTATGGTGTTGTACTGTAATTCGACAGTGCAGCATGTCTATCATTGTGGTGTACTGTATTTCGACAGTGCAGCATGTCTATTATTGTGATGTACTGTATTTCGACAGTGCAGCATGTCTATTATTGTGATGTACTGTATTTCGACAGTGCAGCACGTCTATTATTGTGATGTACTGTATTTCGACAGTGCAGTATGTCTATTATTGTGATGTTGTAGCGGGTACCGGTAGCATGACACAATTACCCTGCACCGGCCGATGACGCAACCGGCAAGCGGTCACGTGTCCGGACTCGCCCGGGCGTGTTGAGACTTGCCTTTACCGGGCGAACGCTTGCCTTGCATACCACGCCCCGTTGAGAGGCGTGGCTTATCTATTTGCATACCACGCCCCGCCTGAGAGGCGTGGCTTTTGTGTGTTGAGTTTCTGATATATATTGCCGCCCGTTCGATGGGCTGATTCAGTGCTTTGGAGTTCGTTTGAGTGAGCTGGGAATAAATAGCTCAGAGAAACTTAATTCCTGGCGTCGTCCATTTTGTCCGATTTTATCGTGCAAGCACAGCTCCCACAATTGGTGACCCCTTTCTACGAACAGGGCGATGGAGTCAGCTGTAGCTTTGAAGCTCCCGGGCTTTTGGGAATCTCACGCGGCCGTTTGGTTTGCTCAAGCCGATTCTCAATTCGCCCTGCGAAAGATTACAGAGGACACGACGCGCTACCACCACGTGGTCTCCGCGCTCAACGCCTCCTCTGCGGCCCGGGTTCTGACCTTCCTACAGCACCCGCCGGACGCCGACAAATACGGCGCGCTCAAAGGCCTACTCCTCGGTGCGTTTGGACTCACGGAGACCGAACGCGCACGACAACTACTACACCTCCCGGAGCTGGGCGAGGCCCGTCCATCCGAAAGCATGGACCACATGCTTGCTCTTCTCGGTGACCACAGCCCGGACTTCCTCTTCCGCGAGCTGTTTCTCCAGCGGCTACCTGGGCAGGTACGCTTAGCTTTGGCTAATTCGCCCATCACGGACCCTCGCGCCCTGGCCAAGGAGGCCGATAAATTTTGCTCGGCCAGGCGACATGTCGGAGCGGCCGCCTGGGACCCTGGGCCGACCGAGGCAACGCCCGCGCCATGACCGACGCCTCCACCGGCCGAGTCAGCGCCACTGACGGCAGTGGCCGCCGCGACGCCCCGTCGACCGAACCCGACGCGACCGCCGGAGCCTCCACCAGAGCGGACCATGTGCTATTACCACGCCAGGTTCGGGCAGAAGGCCAGAACGTGCCGCCCACCGTGCACTTTCGGCGGGTCGGGAAACGACCAGGCCGGCGCTCGCTGCCTGCCATGAGCGTCGGCCATTCAGGCAGCCTTCTGTTTATCACGGACACGGAGTCCGGGCGGCGTTTTTTGTGTGACACCGGCGCTCAGTTGAGCGTGATACCCACCTCGGTGGAGGACAAACAGGCCGCGCTTTGCAGCCCCGCTTTGGTCACCGCATACGGTTCCTCCATCCGCACCTTCGGTTTGCGCAGCGTCGAATTCTGCTTCGGGGGCCAGCGCTTCAGGTGGGACTTCATCACGGCGAACGTGCCCATGGCCTTGCTGGGTGCAGATTTTCTTTGCGCGCATGGGCTTTTGGTCGATGTCAAACGGCGTCGGCTCATCAACGCGGAGACCTTCAGCTCGCTCACTTGCTCATTGAGCGGCTCCGCTCCGACCAAGCTAGCCTGCGCGCTCCCGGCCACGGACGATTTCACCCGCCTACTCGCCGAGTTTCCCGCCCTCATGCAGCCGACGTTTTTGGCCGTCGCCATCAAGCACGGCGTCGAACACCACATCCCGACCACAGGTCCACCGGTCTACGCCAGGGCTCGCTGCCTCGACCCGGCCAAACTCGCCGTAGCGAAGGCGGAATTCGACGCGCTGGAGCGATTGGGAATTGTGCGACGCTCGAATAGCGTGTGGGCCTCGCCCATGCACATCGTGCCCAAACCGGATGGCGACCATGCGGCGATTACCGCCGCCTCAACGACGCCACCACCCCCGACCGGAACCCGATACCACACATACACGACTTTTCCGCCCGTTTGGCGGGGCGGGTGATCTTCTCCAAGGTCGACCTCATTCGGGGCTACCACCAGGTACCTGTCCGGCCGGCGGACGTTCCGAAGACGGCTGTAATTACACCTTTTGGCCTCCAAGTTCCTCCGAATGCCGTTCGGCCTTAAGAACGCGGCCCAGGCCTTCCAGCGGCTGATGGACAGTGTGCTGCACGATCTCACCTTTCTGTTTGTCTACCTGGATGACATTCTCATCGCCAGCACTTCCCGGGCGGAGCACCTCGTCCACCTGCGCACGCTTTTTGAGCGCCTCGGCCAGCACGGCCTCATCATCAACCCGGCGAAATGCCAGTTTGGCGTAACGGCCGTCGACTTCCTGGGGCACCGCATCACGAAGCGCGGGGCTGTCCCGCTGCCTACCAAGGTGGAGGCAGTCACAAATTTCCTGCACCCTCGCTCCATCAAGGCCCTACAGGAATTTTTGGGGATGGTAAATTTCTACCACCGGTTCGTGCCTCGCGCCGCCCAACTCATGCGCCCCCTGTACAAAGCCCTCCGGGGCAAGCCGGCCAAGCACGACGTCGCCTGGACCACAGAGATGGACGCGGCGTTCACGGGCACTAAGCTGGCCCTCGCCAACGCGACCATGCTGGTGCACCCGGCGCTCGACGCACCCATCGCCCTCACCACGGACGCTTCCGACTACGCGGTGGGCGCCGTGCATGAACAGTGGGTGAACGGAGCTTGGCCACCGCTGGCCTTCTTCAGCCGGCAGCTTCGCCCTAACGAGCGCAAGTATAGCGCTTTCGGCCGCGAGCTCCTCGGCCTTTACCTGGCTGTTCGCCACTTCCGCCATCTTTTGGAGGGCCGCCCGTTCACGGCGTTTGTGGACCACAAACCCCTGGTCTTCGCCATGGCCAAGGTTACAGAGCCGTGGTCGGCCCGCCAGCAGCGCCACCTCTCTGCCGTGTCCGAATTTACGACGGACATCCGGCACGTCGCGGGCAAGGACAAGGCTGTGGCCGATTGCCTCTCCCGGTCCGGCGCGAACGCCGTCCACCTGGGTGTGGACTTCGCCCGCATGGTGGCCGTCCAGACCGCCGACCCCACGGTGCAAGCCCTCCGGACAGCGGACACAGGCCTGCGGTTGGCCGACGTCCCCTTCGAGGACACAGGCACAGTTCTCATGTGCGACGTCTCCCTGGGCCAACCTCGCCCCATCGTGCCCACCGGATGGCGGCGGCACATTTTTGACGCCCTCCACGGCCTTTCCCACCCGGGCCGGAAAGCATCACAGAAGCTCGTGGCAGCGAAATTTGTCTGGCACGGGCTCCGTAAAGATGTCCGCGACTGGGCCAATGCCTGTGCCGCCTGCCAGCGCGCGAAGGTCCACCGGCACACCCAGGCCCCGTTGACACCATTCGACGTGCCCGCGCGGCGCTTCGACCACGTCAATGTGGACCTGGTGGGACCCCTTCCCTCCTCGCGGGGCTTCACCCACCTCCTCACAATGGTGGACAGGACCACCAGGTGGCCGGAGGCAGTCCCGCTGGCATCAACAACATCCGCCGACGTGGCGCAGGCCTTCATTGGCACCTGGATTGCCCGTTTTGGCGCCCCCTTGGACATCTCCTCCGACAGGCCCGCAATTCACCTCCGAGCTTTGGGGCACGGTCGCCCAGGCCTTGGGGGTCAAGCTTCACCGCACCACGGCCTACCATCCCCAAGCCAACGGCTTGTGCAAGCGGTTCCACCGCTCGATGAAGGCCGCTCTCAGGGCCAACCTCCAGGACGACGGTGGGGCCGACAGGCTCCCGTGGGTCCTATTGGGCCTCCGAACGGCCCCTAAAGAGGACCTCCAGGCTTCCACCGCCGAGCTGGTCTACGGCCAGCCACTGCGCGTACCGGGCGAATTCATCCCTGACGCCACCGGCCCCTGGTCCGCGGTTCGCCAACGCTCGGTCCTCCAGGAGGCCGCCAGGAGATTTGCCCCCGTGCCCACGTCCCACCACGGCTGCCCCCAACCCCACGTCCCCCCAGCACTTCGCACTGCGGAGTACGTTTTTATCCGGCACGACGCACACCGGGGATCGCTCCGGCCACCGTACGATGGACCTTTCCGGGTCCTGAAGAGGGACGACAAGTTGTTCACCATCGACATCGGCGGCAAGGCGGACCGCATCTCCGTGGACCGCCTCAAGCCGGCCCATTTGGACCTCGACCAACCTCCACGGTTGGCCCTTCCTCCACGACGGGGCCGTCCCCCGTCAACCAGGCCCCCCGCCCGACCATCCACCGCCCCGCCACCTACCACCCCCACATGAATCGTCAGGGGTCGTTTCGGCCGGGTCATCAAGACCCCCCTCAAACTGACTCTCCCGGTGCAAGTTAATTCTGGGGGGGCGCATGTAGCGGTTAGCGGTAGCATGACACAAGTACCCTGCACCGGCCGATGACGCAACCGGCGAGCGGTGACGTGTCCGGACTCGCCCGGGCGTGTTGAGACTTGCCTTTACCGGGCGAACGCTTGCCTTGCATACCACGCCCCGTTGAGAGGCGTGGCTTATCTATTTGCATACCACGCCCCGCCTGAGAGGCGTGGCTTTTGTGTGTTGAGTTTCTGATATATATTGCCGCCCGTTCGATGGGCTGATTCAGTGCTTTGGAGTTCGTTTGAGTGAGCTGGGAATAAATAGCTCAGAGAAACTTAATTCCTGGCGTCGTCCATTTTGTCCGATTTTATCGTGCGAGCACAGCTCCCACAGTGTACTGTATTTCGACAGTGCAGCATGTCTATTATCGTGGTGTACTGTATTTCGACAGTGCAGCATGTCTATTATTGTGATGTACTGTATTTCGACAGTGCAGCATGTCTGTTATTGTGATGTACTGTCTTTCTACAGTGCAGCATGTCTATTATTGTGATGTACTGTATTTCGACAGTGCAGCATGTCTATTATTGTGGTGTACTGTATTTCGACAGTGCAGCATGTCTATTGTTGTGGTGTACTGTATTTCTACAGTGCAGCATGTCTATTATTGTGATGTACTGTATTTATACAGTGCTGCATGTCTATTATTGTGATGTACTGTATTTCGACAGTGCAGCATGTCTATTATTGTGATGTACTGTGTTTCTACAGTGCAGCATGTCTATTATTGTGATGTACTGTATTTCGACAGTGCAGCATGTCTATTATTGTGGTGAACTGTATTTCGACAGTGCAGCATGTCTATGTTTGTGATGTACTGTGTTTCGACAGTGCAGTATGTCTATTGTTGTGATGTACTGTGTTTCGACAGTGCAGCATATCTATTATTGTGGTGTACTCTATTTCTACAGTGCAGCATGTCTATTATTGTGGTGTACTGTATTTCGACAGTGCAGCATGTCTATTATTGTGGTGTACTCTATTTCTACAGTGCAGCATGTCTATTATTGTGATATACTGTATTTCTACAGTGCAGCATGTCTATTATTGTGGTGTACTCTATTTCTACAGTGCAGCATGTCTATTATTTTGATATACTGTATTTCTACAGTGCAGCATGTCTATTATTGTGATATACTGTATTTCTACAGTGCAGCATGTCTATTATTGTGGTGTACTCTATTTCTACAGTGCAGCATGTCTATTATTGTGGTGTACTCTATTTCTACAGTGCAGCATGTCTATTATTGTGATGTACTGTATTTCGACAGTGCAGCATGTCTATTATTGTGATGTACTGTATTTCTACAGTGCAGCATGTCTATTATTGTGATGTACTGTATTTCTACAGTGCAGCATGTCTATTATTGTGGTGTACTCTATTTCTACAGTGCAGCATGTCTATTATTGTGATGTACTGTATTTCTACAGTGCAGCATGTCTATTATTGTGATGTACTGTATTTCGACAGTGCAGCATGTCTATTATTGTGATATACTGTATTTCTACAGTGCAGCATGTCTATTATTGTGGTGTACTCTATTTCTACAGTGCAGCATGTCTATTATTGTGGTGTACTCTATTTCTACAGTGCAGCATGTCTATTATTGTGATGTACTGTATTTCGACAGTGCAGCATGTCTATTATTGTGATATACTGTGGCGGACACAAAAGCCCACTGGCGTGGTGACATCATTCCACGCACCAAGTGGGCGGTGGCCACGCCCGAGGGGTAGGCGTGGCCTCATGATATACACCGGGCGACCAGCCCGGAGGAGTTCAGTGTTACAGTGTAGTCTTACAATAAAGACGTTTATATGTTACCGCTTGTCTGCTTCCTCCTTGCTCACAAGCAGCGCGCGTAACGCCGCGCTTTACTGGTGACCCTCGACGTTGGATCTGCCGGAGCGATCCTTCCACACGCGACGCCATCGCCATGGCCGCCTTCGTCAAACTTCCGGAATCTTGGGAGGCTCAGGCCGAAGTCTGGTTCGTCCAGGCCGAAGCCCAATTTCAGCTTCGGCACCTCACCGGCGATGACACGCGCTACTGCCACGTCGTCGCCTCCCTCGGGCCCGGCACGGCCGCTCGAGTTGTGTCCGTCCTTCGCCACCCACCGGACGGCCACAAGTACGAGGCACTCAAGCGGCTACTCCTAGCCACGTTCAGCCTCACGGACGACGCACGGGCCGACCGCCTCCTGGATCTCCCCGAGCTCGGTGAGACGCGCCCGTCGGTCCGAATGGACCATATGCTGTCACTGTTGGGTGACGAAGCCCCCGGTTCGCTATTCCGGGCGCTTTTCCGTCGCCAACTTCCAGCGCAGGTTCGCCTCGCGTTGGCCGGGACCGGGCTAACGGAACCCCGAGCATTGGCGGCCGAGGCGGACAAGTACTTCGCCGCTTCGGACACGCGGGCGAGCGTTGGCGTGGCCGTCACGGCCTTCGACGCTGATGTTCCACAGCATCATCTTCTACAGCACGCTGAAGTTCAGCAGCATGCTGATACGCACCTCGTGAACTCCGCCACGCCCCGCCCACCGCTGCGGCGAAAACCGCCACCGTGGGGAAACCCGTCGACTCCACCGGCCTGGCGGAGCCAGCCGCGCTCCTCCAGCTCCACCACCTGGTGCTGGTTCCACGCCAAGTTCGGCCACGAAGCTCGGCGGTGTCATCCGCCGTGCTCCTTCACCGGGTCGGGAAATGCCCGGGCCGGCGCTCAATTGTGGCGATGAGCGCCGGCCGTTCGAGCAGCCTGCTGTTCATAACGGACACCTTCTCCGGGCGCCGTTACCTGTGCGACACGGGAGCGCAGGTGAGTGTCATTCCCGCCGGCACGTCAGACAAGCACGCCGCGGGTGGGGGCCCCGCGCTGCTTGCCGCGAACGGGACGCCCATCCGTACGTACGGAAAACGCTGCCTCTCTCTGCGGTTTGGAGGGCAGGTTTTCCGATGGACGTTCGTCACCGCCGACGTGCCCATGGCACTGCTTGGCGCGGACTTCCTGTGCGCTAATGGGCTCCTGGTCGACGTCAAGCGCAGACGGCTTGTCCAGGCCGAGACGTTCAGCTCGCTCGCGTGTGCGTTGCCCAGCTCAACGAGCGGCTTGCCAAGCGGCTTGCCGAACGATTCGGTTCCGGCCACGTTGGTCTGTACGCTTCCGGCAGCGGACGCATTCACCCGCCTCCTCGCCGGCTTCCCGGCCCTCACGCGGCCCACCTTCTCGGCGGGGGCCGTCAAGCACGGGGTGGCCCATCACATCCCCACCGTCGGGCCACCGGTCTACGCCCGGGCACGCCGCCTCGAGCCGACGAAGCTGGCGGTGGCAAAAGCGGTGTTCGCTACCCTGGAGCGACTCGGCATCGTTCGGCGCTCAGAGAGCGCTTGGGCGTCGCCGCTGCACATCGTGCCGAAGCCCGGCGGGGGATGGCGACCGTGCGGGGACTATCGCCGTCTCAATGACGCCACGACTCCCGACCGCTACCCCGTCCCCCACATTCAGGACTTTTCCGCCCGTTTGGCGGGCAGGTCCTTCTTCTCGAAGGTGGACCTCATACGCGGCTACCATCAGGTCCCCGTCAGGCCGGAGGACGTCCCGAAGACGGCGGTCATCACGCCATTCGGACTCTTCGAGTTCCTGCGCATGCCCTTCGGTCTGAAGAATGCGGCTCAGGCGTTCCAGCGACTGATGGACAGCGTCCTGCGCGACTTGGATTTTGTCTACGTCTACCTGGACGATATCCTCGTCGCCAGCGCGTCCCGCGAAGAGCACCTACGCCACCTCCGCACGCTCTTCGAACGCCTGGGCCAGCATGGCCTGATTGTGAACCCCGCAAAGTGCCGGTTCGGCGCCGCCACAATCGATTTTCTGGGGCACCGTGTCACCAGGCACGGCGCCGTCCCCCTGCCGGCCAAGGTGGAGGCGGTGAAGGGGTTTCCGCGCCCCCGCACGATCAGAGGGCTGCAGGAGTTCCTGGGCATGGTGAACTTTTACCATCGGTTCCTGCCCCGTATCGCCCAGCTCCTGCGCCCCCTGCACGAAGCTCTCCGAGGTAAGCCGGGCAAAGGCGACGTTACCTGGACCGAGCAGATGGACACGGCGTTCACGGGCGCGAAGCTCGCCTTGGCTAACGCCACCATGCTCGCGCACCCGGCGCCCGATGCACCGATCGCCCTCACCACCGATGCCTCGGACTACGCGGTGGGCGCGGTGCACGAGCAATGGGTGCGTGGAGCTTGGCAACCGCTGGCGTTCTTTAGCCGGCAGCTTCGCCCGCCCGAACGCCGTTACAGTACCTTCGACCGCGAGTTGCTCGGACTTCACTTGGCGGTCAGGCACTTCCGCCATCTGCTCGAGGGCCGGGCGTTCACTGCCTTCGTCGACCACAAGCCGCTGATCTTCGCGATGGGCAAGGTCACCGAGCCGTGGTCGGCCCGGCAGCAGCGTCACCTCTCGGCCGTGTCCGAGTACACGACGGACATCCAGCACGTCGCGGGGAAGGACAACCCGGTGGCGGATTGCCTTTCCCGGGCCGTCGCCCACGCAGTCCACCTCGGCATCGACTATGCCCGGATGGCAGCGGACCAGGCCGCCGACCCCGACGTCCAGGCCTTGCGGACCGCCGTCACGGGCCTCCGCGTCACCGAGGTGCCGTTCGACGGCGCGGGCGCGGCCCTCTTGTGCGACGTCTCCCTCGGGCGTCCTCGCCCCATTGTGCCCGCGGGCTGGCAGCGCCAGGTGTTTGACGCCATCCACGGCCTGTCCCACCCGGGCGCGAGGGCCTCCCAAAGGCTGATCGCCGACAAGTTCGTCTGGCACGGCCTCCGGAAGGCCGTCCGCGGCTGGGCCAGGACGTGCCTTGCGTGCCAGCGCGCCAAGGTGCACCGGCACACCCAGTCCCCGTTGGCCCCGTTCACGGTGCCGGAACGCCGGTTTGACCACGTCCACGTGGACCTGGTGGGACCTCTGCCCCCCTCGCGGGGTTTCACCTACGTCCTCACCATGGTGGACCGCACCACCCGGTGGCCGGAGGCCGTGCCATTGGCGTCGACAACGGCGGCCGATGTCGCGCAGGCTTTCATCGCCACCTGGGTCGCCCGGTTCGGCGCCCCCTCAGACATCTCATCCGACCGTGGCCCCCAGTTCACCTCGGAGCTCTGGGGGGCGGTTGCGCAGGGGCTCGGGGTCCGGCTGCACCGAACCACGGCCTACCACCCCCAGGCTAACGGCCTGTGTGAGCGATTTCACCGCTCATTGAAGGCCGCGCTCCGGGCCACCCTCCGCGACGGCGGCTGGGTCGACAGGCTCCCCTGGGTCCTGCTGGGCCTCCGGACGGCGCCCAAGGAGGACCTGCGCGCATCCGCGGCGGAGTTGGTCTTCGGGCAACCGCTGCGGGTGCCGGGCGAGTTCCTCCCCGACTCCACGGCACCATGGTCCGCGGCACAGCAGCGCTCCGCTCTGCAAGAGACCGCCCAGAGGTTCGCCCCGGTGCAACGGCATGCCACGGGCACCCACCGACGCACGTCGCCCCGGAGCTTCGCACGGCGGAGTACGTCTTCGTCCGCCACGATGCCCATCGGACACCACTGCGGCCCCCGTACGACGGGCCTTTCCGCGTGCTGGAGACCGGGGCGAAGCACTTCACCCTGGACATCGGCGGTACTCCTGACCGCGTTTCGGTAGACCGCCTCAAGCCGGCCCACCTCGATGTGGACCATCCACCGCCAGTGGCCCGACCCCCACGTCGGGGCCGCCCTCCTGCGGGCGGACCCCCGGCACCGCCCAGCCCCGCCGCCACGGCGCCCCCCGGTCCTGCACCCATCCCAGGGGCAGCCAGGGGCATCCCACCTGGTATCCCTGCACCCCGGACGCCGCCGATCGCCAGGGGGCGCTTCGGCCGGGTCATTCGTCTGCCCCGCAAACTGGCCCTCCAGGTGCGCGGGAATTCTGGGGGGGCGCGTGTGGCGGACACAAAAGCCCACTGGCGTGGTGACATCATTCCACGCACCAAGTGGGCGGTGGCCACGCCCGAGGGGTAGGCGTGGCCTCATGATATACACCGGGCGACCAGCCCGGAGGAGTTCAGTGTTACAGTGTAGTCTTACAATAAAGACGTTTATATGTTACCGCTTGTCCGCTTCCTCCTTGCTCACAAGCAGCGCGCGTAATGCCGCGCTTTAATACTGTATTTCTACAGTGCAGCATGTCTATTATTGTGGTGTACTCTATTTCTACAGTGCAGCATGTCTATTATTGTGATATACTGTATTTCTACAGTGCAGCATGTCTATTATTGTGATATACTGTATTTCTACAGTGCAGCATGTCTACTATTGTGGTGTACTCTATTTCTACAGTGCAGCATGTCTATTATTGTGATGTACTGTATTTCTCCAGTGCAGCATGTCTATTATTGTGGTGTACTCTATTTCTACAGTGCAGCATGTCTATTATTGTGATGTACTGTATTTCTCCAGTGCAGCATGTCCATTATTGTGGTGTACTCTATTTCTACAGTGCAGCATGTCTATTGTTGTGGTGTACTCTATTTCTACAGTGCAGCATGTCTATTATTGTGGTGTACTCTATTTCTACAGTGCAGCATGTCCATTATTGTGGTGTACTCTATTTCTATAGTGCAGCATGTCTATTATTGTGATGTACTGTATTTCTACAGTGCAGCATGTCCATTATTGTGGTGTACTCTATTTCTACAGTGCAGCATGTCTATTGTTGTGGTGTACTCTATTTCTACAGTGCAGCATGTCTATTATTGTGGTGTACTCTATTTCTACAGTGCAGCATGTCTATTATTGTGGTGTACTCTATTTCTACAGTGCAGCATGTCTATTGTTGTGGTGTACTCTATTTCTACAGTGCAGCATGTCTATTATTGTGGTGTACTCTATTTCTACAGTGCAGCATGTCTATTATTGTGGTGTACTCTATTTCTACAGTGCAGCATGTCTATTATTGTGGTGTACTCTATTTCTACAGTGCAGCATGTCTATTGTTGTGATGTACTGTATTTACCCTGCAAAAAATGTTCTATGGAGATTCCATGAAAATGTTTCTATGAAAGTCTTATAGACATCCTATAGAACAGTCCAATAGAGTTTCTATAGAACTCTAGGACCGTTTCTATAGAATAACTTTCCTATAGAACATGTTTTCTATAGAATCCTGAAGAGCACTTTCTATACAATCTTATAGAATTAATTTCTGTAGGATTTTGTGCCTTTCTATAGAAGCCATTCTATAGGGTTCTATTGAAACAGGTATATAGGATTCTATAGAACGATCTTACAGGATTCTATAGAACCTGCTCTATAAGATTGTATAGAAAGTGCTCTTCAGGATTCTATAGAAAACATGTTCTATAGGAAAGTTATTCTATAGAAACGGTCCTAGAGTTCTATAGAAACTCTATTGGACTGTTCTATAGGATGTCTATAAGACTTCTATAGAAACATTTTTATGCAATCGCTACAGAACATTTTTTGCAGGGGACAGTAAAGACCATTATCGGTAATTATGTGGCTCCCAATTGGCGGTCCGCGGTCATTTATCGCTGACCTTTGCCGGTCCCTGATAAGAAAGGGGTTAAGAACCACCACTGTAGGCCATCCTTCCAGCCCTTACAAACCCCCTATCTCCTGCGGTCCCAAACCCCACCCCTCTGTAGGCCATCCTTCCAGCCCTTATAAACCCCCTATCTCCTGCCGTCCCAAACCCCACCCCTCTGTAGGCCATCCTTCCAGCCCTTACAAACCCCCTATCTCCTGCCGTCCCAAACCCCACCCCTCTGTAGGCCATCTTTCCAGCCCTTACAAACCCCCTATCTCCTGCCGTCCCAAACCCCACCCCTCTGTAGGCCATCCTTCCAGCCCTTACAAACCCCCTATCTCCTGCGGTCCCAAACCCCACCCCTCTGTAGGCCATCCTTCCAGCCCTTACAAACCCCCTATCTCCTGCCGTCCCAAACCCCACCCCTCTGTAGGCCATCCTTCCAGCCCTTACAAACCCCCTATCTCCTGCCGTCCCAAACCCCACCCCTCTGTAGGCCATCCTTCCAGCCCTTACAAACCCCCTATCTCCTGCCGTCCCAAACCCCACCCCTCTGTAGGCCATCCTTCCAGCCCTTACAAGCCCCCTATCTCCTGCCGTCCCAAACCCCACCCCTCTGTAGGCCATCCTTCCAGCCCTTACAAACCCCCTATCTCCTGCCGTCCCAAACCCCACCCCTCACGTGGTCAGAATATGGAGAAGGACCCTGAAAACATTCACGGTGAAAAGCAGATGACGTTATCAGATTCGGTGGTGTAACGGTTCGAGCGTCTGGAAGGTCGGTGGTTCGAACCCCGGCTGAGTCACACCAAAGACTTTTTAAAATGGTATGTGCTGCTTCCTTCCTTGATGCTCAGCATTTTGAAAGGATAGACTGATAGAGCATGGACAAACAACCCTAGTTTGGCAATTAATACACAGGCTTGATGGACCAAATGGCTTCCTCTGGCATTGAAGTTTCTTGTACCAAACTCGTATTATGTTGAAGAATAAGCTTTTAAAAACCGTGGGTGCTTTAGATTCTCACCGGAAGGCAAGCAGGATAGCCATTGCAAGCAGCAAGGCAATGAGCGAAGCGCTGTACCCCACCGTGTACACATTTTTCAATGTCAATAAGAGACCTTCCTCAGCCTGCTGTGATATAAATAACATGGAATGGCACACACAAACTTATTACCAACATTAGAAACATTCGTGCAGTAATCAACATGTATCCCAGATTCCCACTCGGTATATATTTCCATTATGTTTGAATAACCACAGGGTTGTAATTATAAAACAGTATATAATGTGTAATTCGTTTTTGAGTTATTTCATATAGCAATGTATATATATTATGGTGTTTGTGCAGTTGAGCATCGGACTGTAGTGACGCATTCTGAAATATCGAATTATGTTTGACTCACATCAACATCGATTGCCTTGTAATCACAAGCATCCTTGTATTTGGGGAACTCGTCAGACCAACCATCTTTTGTGCAATTTCTCCAAACACTTCCTGAAAAGAACAACATTCATACAATGTCGATACATCAACATCGACCACACACTCACGAACCGATTGAAAGTGTGTTGCGACCAAAATAAAAAAGCAAATCCACCACAATGTTCTCTCTCATTTGTTAACTCCAGCTGTGCCTTGGGTGCTGCTTTGAGGAGATTTCATCCATTCTACCAAAAATAATAATAATGCAGAAAGTTCTGTTGTGCACACTTTATTCGATTCCAGCATCACTCTTTCTGATAATATAACATTATGTTACCAGAAATATATTCATGTGAATTTGTTCATAACATCTTTCAATTTGAAGAGAAATATTTGTGAATGATGATGCATTTGTACAAAGCAAGGCCTGTCATACCATGGCCTATCCACACTCTAACATTAATCTATTAATTTACTTACTATCTATCTATATATATATATATATATATATATATATATATATATATATATATATATATATATATATATATATATATATATATATATATATTGTTGCGGATATGGGATTTGCATCCATCCATATCCACTTGTAAATATTCCCCTATTTCCTCAATACTTCCCAACTCTCCCCAATCCCCCATTCCCTAGTCCCATTTTCTGTAAACAACACTCTGTAGACCCGACCTCCCCCTATTTCCCCCATTAAATGTCGCATCCAGGTTCACCGCATCTCATGTAAGACAACTATAGGACATCTTGCTAGTTATTCTTAGTCTATGTCAGTTAAGGATTCGTTTCCATTAATTCTGACCCTTCGTTGCACCAGAATGTGATTGTATGGCACCGTTAGGAAGTTTAGGACCTCCCAATACCTCCCCGCAGCTCTTCCTCACAGTTCAGCAACAACAACAACAACAACGAGCGCAGGAAATGCGCGTCCTCACTCCGGCTTGGTTGGTAGGGGTGGTGGGAGGGCACCAGGCCTTCCCAACGAGCCGCCATCGGACATGTGCTCGACGGGGTTACCAAACAGGGGCTCCCTGTCGGCTCCTCGTCAAGGGCGGAGCCCAGTAACCCCCGCACCCAATGGAAGCGGCGGACTGGCCCCAGTGGGGCGGAACCAACCAGCCGAGGGCGTGTCACTCCCCGCTGAGCATGCGCAGTGAGAGGGAGGTGACGTCAGATGCGCGCCGAGCTGAGAGAAAGCAAGACGTCCCCTCCGAGCGCTGTGACACCTCCCTGCATCTTTGGACTGTGTTTATCCTGTCCCCGAGCCAAGGTGCACCTTGTGCCATCGACCTACCTGTCCCTTCCTGCCATCAATCCCTGTGTAAGTCTACCTTGTCCGTTTGTCCGTGGTCTGTCGGGGAATAGATAAGACTACATTTAAGTGCCCATCTCTTCTGTGTCTTTACCTCACTCTGCCTTGTAATCTACCCCCTTTTCTCCACCACTGTAATTATACCCTCCTCCGGAGGTCTTGAGAACTGTACCCCCCTTGCGTCGTTTCCTCTTTCCCAGTCGTCGTGTCCTTTCCATCATTGATTTAGCATAGCGCGATTTGGCCAACGTCTGGGTGAATCGGGTGAGTCGGGAAGAAACGGGGAACAACTGTTCGGCCGCGGTTACCTCCGCTCGGTAAATAACATCCAATCCGCGGACCGTAACAATATATATATATATATATATATACTGTATATATATATATATGTATATATATATATATATATATATATATATATATATATATATATATATATATATATATATATTATAATAGCCGTAGATGATTCTGTCTGTGTCTGTTGGGTGTCTGTCCGGGTTGTGGCTTACTCGGTTTGCAGAGTAGCTCCACCCATTCTGGGAGTGGCTTCATATAATTATAAACAAATATCCACCATTTTATTAACTCGCATAGCTTTGAGGCCTGTTTTGTAGGCCCATGGTGTCTTGCTCTCTCTCCCAGTTTTATTTCAAATCAAATTCGATATATCATTTCATTTTTCACAGTCGCTAACATAGTTTTAGACTCGGTTGAAAAAAAACTGGAAGAAAATCCAATGAAAGTTGCCGTTTATAGAACGAAATGAATTCTTAAACGCCTGTAACTTCAAGGCCATTGAGTCTCTCTCACGCCTTTATCTCCAATCTAACTCACCATATGATTTCATTTTTATCGATGGTTTTAGACTCAGTGTCAGCAATAATTGAGAACATTCCACACACGCGGGAAAATGCAGAGATATATTTTTTAAAATCGCGTCATGGTGTATCATACACCGCCCAACATGACACCGACGGCAACGTGTCGATATATATTAAAAATTCGCTTTTGCTTTTCCGTTAAGATATATTACTTTTTCGTTTGATGACAGTTGTCACAAAAACGTCAACAATGATGCCGACATATATTTCTTCGTTTTTATTTCATTCAACATTATTAGCCGGAAGTAAAATATGTTTCAGGAAATTACCGAGAGATATTTCTTCGTTTTTTTTTATTAGTTATGTGCGCATACACTTTAAATAGGTTTATTTGAAATCTTTAATTTTCCACAATATAATTTACTTGCCATTTATCATTTGATGATTACGAGACACTTCCTCTTGAGGATCGCGACAATTCATGCGCTGCGTGGAAACTTCTATTTCCAAAATGAATGAGACGATCGATGAAGAACGCAGACTTGAACAGGATGCAGCAAGAAAACGAATGAGACGGGCGAACGAGTCCATCGACGAACGTCAATGCAAACTTGCGGGGTCACCCGTGGGAATCCCACGGGCATGAATGTGTGTGACATTTCGACATATTGAGTTAGATGCTGCACATTCATTTTTACAAAATGGTTACTGGCAAGTCATCAGATCCAGAAATGGTGTAATGAACACAATTTATTTACGCGCAAGCACGAAAGCAAGACGGGCCGATTTCCGATTCCGACGGGCGAGACGGGCCGATTTGGAGCAAGAAAAAGAACGAGACGGGAGAAAAACGAGAGAAACGAGACGGGGAAAGCCGATTGGAGAGGCGAGTGAGGAGCGATTGGAGAGGCGAGTGAGGAGCAATTGGAGAGGCGAGTGAGGAGCGATTGGAGAGGCGAGTGAGGAGCGATTGGAGAGGCGAGTGAGGAGCGATTGGAGAGGCGAGTGAGGAGCGATTGGAGAGGCGAGTGAGGAGCGATTGGAGAGGCGAGTGAGGAGCGATTGGAGAGGCGAGTGAGGAGCGATTGGAGAGGCGAGTGAGGAGCGATTGGAGAGGCGAGTGAGGAGCGATTGGAGAGGCGAGTGAGGAGCGATTGGAGAGGCGGGTGAGGAGCGATTGGAGAGGTGGGTGAGGAGCGATTGGAGAGGCGGGTGAGGAGCGATTGGAGAGGCGGGTGAGGAGCGATTGGAGAGGCGGGTGAGGAGCGATTGGAGAGGCGGGTGAGGAGCGATTGGAGAGGCGAGTGAGGAGCGATTGGAGAGGAGAGTGAGGGATTGGAGAGGAGAGGAGTGTGAGGGATTGGAGAGGTGAGGGATTGGAGAGGAGAGGAATGTGAGGAATTGGAGAGGAGAGGAGTGCTAGGTGGAGAGAGGAGAGTGTCAGGTGGAGAGAGGAGAGTGTCAGGTGGAGAGGAGTGAGGGGTCACATATTATGTGAAATAAATAAATTGTGTTCATTACACCATTTCTGGATCTGATGACTTGCCAGTAACCATTTTGTAAAAATGAATGTGCAGCATCTAACTCAATATGTCGAAATGTCACACACGTCCATGCCCGTGGGATTCCCACGGGTGACCCCACTATATTTCTTCGTTTTTATTTCATTCAACATTATTATCCGGAAGTAAAGGTTCACATGTTCATTTCACGTGTGCAAAAACAAACTCCATTTCAAGTGTGCATGGACATGAAACACAGATGGGAAATTGCTTAGAGATATTTCGTTCGAAGCAATTATACACCGCCCAAATAAAATATTTCATCCAATTCCACCGAGTTTCAGGAAATTACCCAGAGATATTTCTTCGTTTTTATTTCATTAGTTACTAGCAGAAGTACTCAGCGTTGCCGGGCAGGGGAGGGGGGAAGGGCACGTACACTTTAAACATGTATATACATGTGGGATGTGGGATATATACATGTGGGACGTGTGTGTGTGTGTGTGTGTGCACGTGCATATATGTGTGTGTGTGTGTGCGTGCATATATGTGTATGTGTGTATATATATGTCTGTGTGTGTTTGTGTGTATATATATATATATATATATATATATATATATATATATATATATATATATATATATATATATATATATATATATATGTGTGTGTGCATATTTGTGTATGTGTGTGCATGTGTGTCGATGTACATTTGTCTGTACGTGTGTGTGTGCGTGTATGTGTGTGTATATATGTGTGTGTGTGTTTTTGTGCATGTGTATATATGTGTGTGTCTGTATGTGTATATATATGTGTGTGTGTGTGTTTGTGTGTGTGTATGTGTGTGTGTGTGTGTGTGTGTGTATGTATGTGTGTGTGTGGGTGTACATGTATGTGTATATATATGTGTATGTGTGCATGTGTGTGCATGTGTGTCGGTGTACATGTGTGTGTACACGTGTGTATGTGTGTGTATATATGTGTGTATGTGTATATATGTGTGTGTCTGTATGTGTATATATGTGTGTCTGTATGTGTATATATATATATATGTGTGTGCATGTGTGTGGGTGTACATGTGTGTGTACGTGTGTGTGTGTGTGTATGTATGTATATGTGTGTATGTGTATGCATGTGTGTGTGTGTGTGTGTGTATGTGTCTGTATGTGTATGTGTGTATATGTGTGTATGTGTATATGCATGTGTCGGTGTACATGTGTGTGTACGTGTGCGTGCGTGTGTGTGTGTGTGTGTGTGTGTGTGTGTGTGTGTGTGTGTGTGTGTGTGTGTGTGTGTGTGTGTGTGTGTGTGGATGTGTGTTTGCGTGTGTGTGTATATATATGTGTATATGTGTGTATATGTGTATGTGTGTCGGTGTACGTGTGTGTGTGTGTGTGTGTTTGTGTGGGTGTGTGAATAAGAGAGAGACCGAATTGTGAGAAACAGAAATGAAAAAACGAGGTGTGTGTGTGTGTGTGTGTGTGTTATTGTGAAACAGGTGCAGCATCTAACTCAATATGTCGAAATGTCACACACGTCCATGCCCGTGGGATTCCCACGGGTGACCCCACTAGTATATATATATATATATATATATATATATATATATATATATATATATATATATATATATATATATATACATACACACATACTGTATACACAGTATACAGTGCCCCCCATAAGTATTGGAACAGTGAAATCAAATTTGTTATTATCCCTATATACTCAAGAAATTTGGATTTTATATGAAAAGATGAATGAGGCAAGAGTACAGAAGGTCAGGTTTTCCTTCATGGTATTTCAATGTATATATACATTATACACAAGTATATATATGTTTTAACATTGTTGGACAATAGCACTTTTTATGTTAAAAAGAAAAGAAAAAAAAGTCCCTCCCATTTTAGGTAAGCATACATATTAGAACAGACTGACAGGTGTTTCTTGTATCTTAGGTGTTTCTTGGTGCATTGATTTTTCACACATAAAAGAGTTGTGAATGTCTAGTCTTGGTTTTAGCCTTTGCTTTTGCCTTTTGAGTCAGTTGGCATAAACCAACATGAAGAACAGTGAATAACAGAGTCTATGAAAGAAAAACCAGCAATTTGGAGCTAAAATAACAGAATAATTCGATTGGAACAAAACACAAAAATTGTGTATAGCGAATACACCAATTTGTAATATCTTGAAAAAGAGATAAACCACTCATGTACTTATCAAGAGACAATGGCCAGGTCGGCCAAGGAAAACAACTGCAGTTGATGATAGAAAGATCATCTGAGCTTTGAAGAAAACCCCTAAAACAACTGCAGTGACATCACCAACAACCTCTCGGGCTGAAATTATCACAATCTACCATTTGCGGAAGACTTTGACAGCAGAATTACAAAGGCTACACCACAAGACGCAAACCTCTCATCAGCACCAAAAAGAGAAAGGCGAGATTACCAATAAGCCAATTTGCCAATAAGTACAGAGGTTATATGGACAGATGAGACTGAGATGAACTTTTACTAAAGCAATGGAAAGGCGAGTGTGTGGGGAAAGGAAGGAACTGCATGTGATCCAAAGCATACATCATCTGTGAGGCATGGTGGAGGGAGTGTCATGGCCTGGGCTTGCATGGCTGCCTCTAGGACTGCCTCACTCACATCTATTGATGATGTAACTAATGATGGCAGCAGCAGAATGAATTTGGAAGTGTACAGAAACATTTTGTCTACCTATGTACAAGAACACATCTCCAAATTCATTGGGTGGCGTTTCACCATGCAGGATGACAATGACCGAAAATACACTGCCATCGCAACCAAGGAGTTCATCAGGGGAAAAAGTGGTTATTGTATGCAAGTGATATGCAACCAAATGCTAACTATTATACGACTTCAATTTACTTTAGGTTAATCTGTTCCAATGCTTATGCTTACCTAAAATGGGGAAACTAAACATAAAAAGTGACAAGTCAGGAGATGACGATGGTTCACGAGCGAGCGGTATTCATTGACAAAGGACGGACTATAAACCGAAACAGGCCCGGACTGGGGGGTCGGGGGCCCACGTGGCAGGTGTTGGCCCCGACATGCGGTGTACATGCCTATTTACAAAGGGCCCCAATGCGCTGTGTGCGCAGGCCTTTAAGAGCCAGCTGTACGTAATTGTGTGTGGTGCTGGCCTGGAAATGTCAAAACAAAGGTTACTGCCCTTGAAATGGGATAGAAAATAATGCATAATCAGTTATGAGGTTAGTTAGCTACACAATACTAATCTTGCGCGCTGGCGATGATCTTGCGGGTGACGTGCGGTTTTTGATCTTTGCTCTTTGATCTTGTGGGCGACGGCACGGTTTTTCAAAGCTGTACACGTTCTCCACGTTTTCGAAGTTAAGTAATTGTTCGCAATTGTATTTTTGTCGAAACTGTATTTATCTCTCGGTGTGTGTACCTATAGTGTGTCCCTTGGAAGATTCTCGGTGTTAATCTTTCATAAATTAATCGTTTCTGTTTGCCCAGCAGCAACAAAAATTCCCTCGATGATGTAGCCAGTCACATGAGCAATCAAATCGCCGTTTTTTGGGTGGCGGGGGCCAATCGAGTTATATTTATTTTTTTTAAAGGACGATTAAGTGTTAAGTGAAGCAATATCTATTAATTAAACCAAACATGATTTTCTGTATCTGTGACCCTTTAACTTCCCCCATCCAAAACCTTGATCTTTTCTACCCCTGCTAATTCACCCCAGATACACTTTTTTGAAATTCCAACTTCTTTTCTGGAAGTCCTTGCAGTGTCCATATGTTTTATCCCTCTCCCACCTCCCCCTAAGCCCTCTCCCTCCCACAGTTTTCTCGATGTCCTTGCTCTCAAATGTTGTGTTTGTGTCCTTCCCCCTCTCTCCCCATCTTGTCTACCACTCCCCTTATTTTGTGTTTTGTGTGTCAGTTTGACTTTTTGTGTGATTAATGTTAGCTCTTTCACGAGCCTCGATCTTGTATACAAAAAAAATAAAATTTGGCGGAGATAAATGGGACAGCTTGACTGAGGAAATAGAGAGGATCCTCAACTTATGGAAAAGAGCATTGCCACATATTTCCTTTAAAGGCCCCATCTTGGTGTCAAATAACTTGGTTGCCACAATTTTATGGCATCGGTTTATTTGCCTGCAACTGCCGGGAAGTGCTGCTAGGCCTGATCGAGGCCAAACTGGTGGACTTTTTGGGGGGAGGCCATCATTGCCTGCGGCCCAACGTTATGTGCCACTCTTCATCCGATAGAGGTCAGAGCCAAGTTCATTTGAAGTCCCGCATCATGTCCTTTTGCTTGTGCTCCATTCAACGCCTACTATATGTTGAGCAGCTGCCGAACCGACTCTCGACCTGTCATATTCTGTCATCCAATGCTTTCAGAAAGTATTCACACCCCTTGCCTTTTTTCACATTTTAGAGCCTGAATTTAAAATGGATTAAATTGAGATTTTTTGTCACAGATCTAACCAAAATACCGCATAATAGCAAAGTGGATTTATTTTTTCGAATTTTTTTTACAAAATAATAAAAAATGAAATACAGAAATATCCAATTTACATAATTATTTAACCCCCTGAGTGGAAATGCCTTTGGCAGCGATTGAGTCTTCAGCTTTGTTTGAGTTTTCTTTGGTATGTCTGTATCAGCTTTGCACATCTGGATTTGGGGAGTTTCTCCCATTCTTCTTTGCAGATTTCCTCAAGCTCTGTCAAGTTGGATGGGGAGTGTCGGTGAACAGCGATCTTCAAGTCTTTCCACAGATTCTCAATAAGATTCAAGTCTGGGCTTTTGGCTGGGCCCCTCATGCACTTTCACATTCTTGTTCTGAAGCCATTCCAGTTTTATGAAACTAGTATATACTAAACATGAAGAAAACAGCTAAAAAATAAATAAATGAAAATTGACAATTCAGAACATATCGACCTTTGACGTTTTCATCGAAAAAAACAGCCTCTAAGTTTTGATTGGTGAACCAATTCTGTGACCCAATAGGCAAATATTTTAAAATGTCGGTCAATTTAATACAACAACAACAACAGGCATTTATTTTAAGGCCATTTTCCCTGCAAGAGCGGGGGTTAGCCTTGCGGTCCCCATGACAATGTTCTCCATTTTGCCCTATTTTCTGCATCTCCCCTTGTTAACCCCCTTGCCCGCATTTCTTCTTTGACCATCTTTAGCCAAGTCTTTCTCGGTCTTCCCCGTCCTCTACTTCCTTCTACATTCATTTCCATCACTCTTCTCAACCAGTCACTTTCATCCTTCCTCAACACATAACCAAACCATCTCAACCTGTTCCTCTTCACAGCATCCATCACAGGCTCTATTCCCATCATCTTTCACAATTCATCATTTGTATTCCTCTATCTCAACGATACTCCACACATCCACCGAACCATTCGCATTTCCACCCTTTCCAGCCTTCGTTGCTGCTCTACGTTCATTACCCATGTCTCGCTCCTATAAATCATAACACTTCTCACACATGCAGCACACACCTTTCCCTTCAGCTTCAACGACACTCCCCTCCTCGTCAGCACGCCACTCAGTGCCCGAAACTTCTTCCATGCACATCTCACTCGAGCAACCGTTGCCGAGTCTGATCCACCTTCTCCATTCAGCATGTCTCCTAGGTAACAAAATGTTTTCACACCTTCCAGCTTCACGCCGTCTCCAAGATCCAACTCAACATTTCCTCCATCTGCAGCTCCCTCTGTGCACACCTTACACTTGAATGTAGCTGCCACACTGGTTAATGACCCTCTCAAACCACTACATTGTTGATGAACCCACTCAGCGCACATTGTACATTGAATGGAATTCACTCCGACAGCCTTCCTGCGCACAGCACACGGCCACTTCCCAGTTCTTTCCACCTCACCCCATGCTTTACCACTTGTCATCACCTTCATTTTTCCGATATTCACCTTCAGACCTTTTGTCTCCATACATTCCTTCCACTTATTCATCTTCTCCTTCAGTCCATCCATACTTTCTGCAATCAACACCAGATCATCTGCATACAACAACTCCCACGGTAAACCCTCCTTTACGTTCTGAGCCAGCACTTCCATCACAGCTACAAATAGTAGCGGACTTAGTACCGACCCCTGGTGCACTCCCACATTCATCTCAAACTCACCACTGTTCCCGTCCTTCATCCTTACAGCTGTGCGCGCTCTTTTGTACATTGCCATCACTACTCTGATCAACCATTCCTCCACTCCTAACTTCCTCAATGCCCATGTCACTACTTCACGTGGAACCCTATCGAATGCTTTCTCCAGATCAACAAACCCAAGAAACAACTTCTTCCTCTTCTCCATATACTTCTCCTGCAACTGCCTCACAATAAAAAGCGCATCTGTCGTTCCTCTTCCTGGCATAAATCCAAACTGCATTTCGTCAATCTTCACTTTCTTCCTTATCCTCTCCAACACCCTTTCCAATACCTTCATTCCATGCTCCAATAACTTTATTGCTCGATATGAGCCACAGTCAAGAGGGACACCTTTCCCCTTGTATAGAGGGACGAGGGTACTCGGGTCCCAATCCACTGGAATGGGCCTTCTTTCACCACCAGATTGCAGATCTCTGTCATTCTCTTCACTCCCCAATTTCCCGCTGCCTTCAACATATCTCCCACAACTCCCGTCGGCCCTCCCGCTTTTCTTCTCTTCATTGCTTTTATCGCTTCCTCAACTTCCTTCTCGGTTATCTTCTCTGCCGGTCCTAAAACTGGGTTACTCTCTATGTTGCCATCCCATTCATTCTCTGCATTCAACAGTATTTCCATATATCTCTTCCATCTTCCTTTAATTCCATCTGGGTCCACAACGATTTGTCCCACTTCATCCTTCAAGCAACTCACCCCCATCACATCACACCTCTCCTTCGCTATCTGCTTTGCAATCCTGAATACCGCTCTCTGACCCTCCAAGCGTTCTCCGAACATTTTCCTGCATGCCTCCTGTGCCTTTGCTACCTCTTTCTTTGCAGCCTTCTTGGCTGCCTTATAACTTTCATGCTCTGCCTTTTCTGCCCCCATACCCTTCGCCTTCTGCCACTCCTTGAACTTCTTCCTCTTCTCGTCAATCTTCTTTACAACTTCATCATCCCACCACCACCATTCAGGTCAATTGAATGAAAATTGATAATTTGATGTGATGCTGACCTTTGACCTTTTGAGAAAATTATTAATTTGTCTTCTTCATTGTCTCATGATGAAACTTTGTTGCAAATTTATTGACAATAGCCCAGATGGTAAAATGTTATGTCCCAGATACACAAACACACAAGACGGACACACAGAGGTGATTGCAAAACTCCGTCTCCCACTACGTGTGGAATGTGTTAATAACAAGATGAGAGAGAATACAATGATTCGTAATAAAACAAGTCATAATAAAAGACCCATATGTATGTGTATATAAATATATATATATATATATATATATATATATATATATATATATATATATATATATATATATATATATATATATATATATACTGTATATATATATCTATCTATAATTCCAGTAATCTCTGTGTGTCTGTGTGTGTGTCTGTGTGTTTGTCTGTGACCGCTGTTTCTCGACAACCACGGGTCCGATATACTTGAAACTTGCCAGGTATATTGCTGGGGACCCGAGGATGTGCCTTTTCAAGGTTTCATATTAATCGGACAAGTAGTTACCGAGCTATGGCGATTTCTTTACCAAACTCCGCAAGCCGTTCGCTTTGGACCAAACCATTGCATGTAAATAGAGGGGGGGGATTGTCACCGTACTCGCAAGCCGTTCGCTTTGGACCAAACCATTTCATGTAAATAGAGGGGGGGATTGTCACCGTACTCGCAAGCCGTTCGCTTTGGACCAAACCATTTCATGTAAATAGAGGGGGGGGGGATTGTCACCGTACTCGCAAGCCGTTCGCTTTGGACCAAACCATTTCATGTAAATAGAGGGGGGGGATATAATTTTAGATATATATATAGTACGGGCATGCCCTCGTATATATAACTGTGATAAATAGTAGAAACTCCACAGTACGAGCAGGGCGTCTCATTTGCATTGAATAAATAATCGGGAGATTAAATCAGACACGGACGTAGCTTCAGGACTTCGATCTTTAATTCGACAAGCTTTCGACCAACAAAGGTCTTCTTCTGAGTCGGCCCCAAGTTCAACGGAAGTCTCATATATATATATATATATATGTATCTATATTATAATAGCCGTAGATGATTCTGTCTGTCTATCTGTTGGGTGTCTGTCCGGGGTGTGGCTTACTCGGTTTGCAGAGTAGCTCCACCCATTCTGGGAGAGGCTTCATATAATTATAAACAAATATCCACCATTTTATTAACTCGCATAGCTTTGAGGCCTGTTTTGTATGCGTGTCTTGCTCTCTCTCCCAGTTTTATTTCAAATCAAATTCGATATATCATTTCATTTTTCACAGTCGCTAGCATAGTTTTAGACTCGGTTGAAAAAAAACGGGAAGAAAATCCGATGAAAGTTTCCGTTTATAGAACGAAATGAAATCTCAAACGCCTGTAACTTCAAGGCCATTGAGTCTCTCGCACGCCTTTATCTCCAATCTAACTCACCATCTGAGTTTCATTTTTATTGATGGTTTTAGACTCGGTGTCAGCAACGCGGGAAAATGCAGAGATATATTTTTTAAAATACCCCCATATCACCGCCCAACCGCCAACAACGCCCAACATGTATCATACACCGCCCAACATGACACAGACGGAAACATGTCGACATTATCGCTTTTTCTTTAAACCGAGTGAACCGAGCCGAACCGAATAAACCGAGTGAATTCACCGAGCGAATTTCATCCAATTCCACCGAGTTTCATGAAATTACCGAGCGATATTTCTTCGTTTTTATTTTATTAGTTACCAGCAGAAGTACCCAGCGTTTCCCGGGCAGGGGAGGGGGGGAAGGGCACGTACACTTTAAACATGTATATACATGTGGGATGTGGGATATATACATGTGGGACGTGTGTGTGTGTGTGTGTGTGGATGTATATATGTGTATAATGTGCATATATGTGTATATGTGGATACATATGTGTATACATATGTGTATACATATGTGTGTGTGTGTGTATATGTAAACATAGGCCGGTGTGTGTGTAAAGTGTGAGGAGGTATTGGAGAGGAGTGTGAGGAGGTATTGGAGAGGAGTGTGAGGAGGTATTGGGGAGGAGTGTGAGGAGGTATTGGAGAGGAGTGTGAGGAGGTATTGGAGAGGGGTGTGAGGGGTTGGAGAGGAGTGTGAGGGCTTGGAGAGGAGTGTGAGTGGTTGGAGTGGAGTGTGAGGGGTTGGAGAGGAGTGTGAGGGGTTGGTGAGGAGTGTGAGGGGTTGGTGAGGAGTGTGAGGGGTTGGCGAGGAGTGTGAGGGGTTGTAGAGGAGTGTGAGGAGGTATTGTAGAGGAGTGCGAGGAGGTATTGGAGAGGAGTGCGAGGAGGTATTGGAGAGGAGTGTGAGGAGGTATTGGAGGGGAGTATGAGGAATTGAAGACGAGTGTGAGGGATTTGAGAGGCGTGTGAGGGATTGGAGAGGAGTGTGAGGGGTTGGTGAGGAGTGTGAGGGGTTGGTGAGGAGTGTGAGGGGTTGTAGAGGAGTGTGAGGAGGGGTTGTAGAGGAGTGTGAGGAGGTATTGTAGAGGAGTGTGAGGAGGTATTGGAGAGGCGTGTGAGGAGGTATTGGAGAGGAGTGTGAGGAGGTATTGGAGAGGAGTGTGAGGAGGTATTGGAGAGGAGTGTGAGGAGGTATTGGAGAGGAGTGTGAGGAGGTATTGGAGAGGAGTGTGAGGAGGTATTGGAGAGGAGTGTGAGGAGGTATTGGAGAGGAGTGTGAGGAGGTATTGGAGAGGAGTGTGAGGAGGTATTGGAGAGGAGTGTGAGGAGGAGTGGCATTGGAGAGGAGTGTGAGGAGGAGTGGCATTGGAG
>NC_136270.1:88853178-88990678 GCF_964187855.1 Myxine glutinosa
TAAGGATAGGTACTACAGACAAAAGGTTCATAAAGATGAGGGTGGGAGAAATAGAGGTGTTTATGATTTTTGAAAAAGACAAGGGGGTAAATGACATTAGATAGGGATTTCCCATGTTAAACGGAGGTGTCCCAGAAGCAACATTATTACACTACTCACAATAGCACACAATTTCTCTTTATTGGCCAGCAGGGCCACTCTCATGTGGTCCAACTGCGTGGCATCAGTGCCACTCAACAAGTGGTCCGAAGGTGCAAGATGATTTTGCAGCAAGATGCTGCACAACAGAGGTGCGAGGCCACAAGGCTTGTGGTCCATAAGTGTGACAAGGGTGCAGCAAAATGGGTTTGGCAGAAAAGTGCTGCACAGGTCGGCTGCACAGATGTAGCAAGGGTGCAGCAAAAGGACTGGCAGCAAGGCTCTGCACAGTTCAGCTGCACAGGTGTAGCAAGGACATGGCAGCAAGATGCTGCACAGTTCGGCCTCCAAAATGGTCCTTGGATGGGGAGGGAAGACGAAGCGCAACAAGCAAATGGAAAGGACACAGTGGCTTCACAGTCGGGTATACAAGGGTTGTTGTGTTCTGTATTAGTGGAAAACAACTGCTGCACGTCTCCAAAAGTTATTGCCGCTTCCTCTGGAGATGGTCCGTCAACTCGACAATGCTGTTTGTCATGGAGTGGTTGCTTTACGAAATTACGGCGTGAAACAGCGTGCTATTGCTCGGCAGTATGGCATCACTCAAGGTCAGGTGTCAAAGATCCTGAAACGAATGCTCAGAGGGGTGTCCCTACTCCAATACCGAGGCCAGGACGTCCCCGCAGAACCACAAGGAGGGATGATCGCCAGCTGCACCGGTTAGTCCGCAATGGCCGTACCAAGTCAGCTAATCGGCTTAGGGCTGAGTGGCAGCAACTGACAAATGTGCCTGTATCCAAAAGGCGAGTCAACCAACGACTGGTTCAAGCAGGCTATCGTGCCAGGCGTCCCCTGAGAAAGCCACGCCTGACTAGACAACACCGCCAGCGCCGATTGCAGTGGGCCAGAGAGCACCGTCAATGGCAGCCAGGACACTGGAATCACGTGATCTTCAGTGACGAGTCTAGATTTCTGGTCTATCGTCAAGATGGCCGCGTCCGAGTGCGCAGACAAGTGCATGAAGCCTACAACAAAGATTGTATAGTGCAAATAGTCCAAGCTGGAGGTGGTGGGGTGACCGTTTGGGCTGCTTTTCATGCAGGGGGCAAAACTGACCTGGTTGTTCTGAATGGAAACCTGAACCAGTTCAAGTACAGGGCCATTCTGGAAGAAACATTGCTTCCATTTACTCGTGCAGCCTTTCGAGGAAACTTTGTCTTCCAAGATGACAATGCACGGCCTCATCGTGCTCGCATGATCCAACACTTTCTTGCTGACCGTGGTGTAGAGCATATGGAGTGGCCTGCCATGTTCCCGGATATGAATCTGAGAGAGAACTTGTGGGCAGAATTAACGCGTCAAATCGACCACTTGGACCAGCAGCCGACCTATGTGCGTGAATTGCAGCAGGCTATTGTCACTGCATGGCAAGCGATTCCTGTCCAAACCATGGCAAATCTCGTGAACAGCATGCCTCAACGTGTACGTGCTCTCCTGAATGCTCGTGGGGGTTACACGAAGTACTGAACTGTAATTTTACTGTCCGTAATCCGAGTCGTAATTTAACTTTTGTTTTTGTTAAAAAAAAATTTGCCTAATGTGCAAAATATAGAGATACTTCTGGAAAACGTACAGAAGTTTAACACAGTACTGTCCATGAATTGAGTTCGAAATCACTTTACATCACTTTCAAGGATCAATGTATTTGTTTCGAAATGTCAAATGTGGTTTTTGTTTCTTTTAAAGGTCACATTAACAAAATCTAGAATAATTTCAACATAATTCCAATGAAATTTTGGTTCGAAGACATCTTGAAAAGTAAGTTCACCCCCACAAAAAAAATATTCCATATTAAATGCCAAGTCTGTATATATATATATATATATATATATATATATATATATATATATATATATATATATATATATATATATATATATATATTGTTGCGGATATGAGGATTGTGTTTTTTTATTGTGTTGTATTGTATAGTAAATTGTTGTAAATATCACCCTCTGTAAAATGTAATGATTCCTTGTAAATACCTCCGTAGTGTAAAGGTAAAAAGGGCGTCTCGGTAATTAGTCCATAAAGCATACACGTCAGCCAATCATAGAATACCCCTGTTCGATAGCTTATATCTTATTATGTGTTTTAGAGTAAGGCCTTGTCTTCCATTAGAATGACACTCCATTGCACCGAATTGTCCATTAAGAATAGCTCCCCTTCAATAATTCCATTTCCCAGCCAAACTCTCCATCTGTGGGTAAAGCAGTTCACAAGCATGGGGTGCACGCCCTCTCAATTCGCTGCTATAGTGAAAATGTGCTCCGTGCTCTGTTTGAACAGGAATGGCGGGGTCGCCAGGGAGAGGCAAGCCCAGGGCGCGCCACGAAGGGCGGGGCTGTGCAGCCCCATGCCCAAATAAGGAAACAAGCCCGTGGCTCACCACGAGGGGCGTGCCGTCGACACGATGCCCAAATAAGGAGACAAGCCGTGGGATTACGATACAAGGTCACGAAACAGAGCACGGGGGAGAGGGCGGTACCGAAACCGAAGAGGGCGTGTCAGACCCGCGCTAACGGTATGCGAGAGGGGTGCAAAAGAAGCAGATGAGCGGGAGAGAAGTGAGAGAAAGGCTGAGCTGAGCTGCGTGGAGGGCGGTACCGAAACCGAAGAGGGCGTGTCAGACCCGCGCTAACGGTATGCGAGAGGGGTGCAAAAGGAGCAGATGAGCGGGAGAGAAGTGAGAGAAAGGCTGAGCTGAGCTGCGTGGAGAGGTACACGAAAAGGAAGGGTCCAAGAGAAAGCCGAGGAGCTTTTACGAAGCAAGCTACACGAGAGATACAGCCGAGTAGTGCAGCCCCGTTTCAACCAGCCGCGTGAAGCCCTGACGGTGTGCGCTGTAAAGCGGAATACAAGGCGCTGCCGGCTTCTCGCTTCCCGCCCGGAGTGGACCTGCTCGCTGTGCCCTGTGATCCCACCTGCTCATCCTTTCCAGCCATTCCTGCCCGCAAGTTCCCCATTTTGCCTAGGTGAGTTTGTTATGTTTGTTCTGTCCTGGGTAGTAACTAAGTCTGTATAAGCTAGTAATTTTCACTGTGTCACCTGCGTCTCATGTCCCCTGTAAATAATCGTGACTGCTCTTTTTGCTTATGTGTGTAAATAATAATAAACCCCGTTACTCTTCTGTACGTCTTCTTCCTCTTTGCATTCGGTCGCTTTAGAGTTTTCCCGATTGAGTAGCTGTGGCGCGATACGGCCAACGTTTGGGTAAATCGGGTTTTAGTCAGGGAACAACTGTTCGGCCGCGGTTACACCACCGCTCGGTAAAAATAACATCTAATCCGCGGACCGTAACAAATTGGTAGTCAGGAGTTGGGATTCGAACCTGGGACTAAATTTATTTAGTCCAAATTTTGGACACCAATTGTGTTATTACAGTAACAAATTGGTGTCGGGGAGTGAGATACGAGGCCCGAAGCGCGCTTAACGCGCTCAAAATTACGAGCTGCTGAAAATTTGTGTTTTAAAGCAAAACCCGAATTTTGAAATCGCGCCATGGCTGGTCAAGGCGACGGGATGCCGGTGGGAGAGATAAGCGGGGTGGAATCGACCCAGGACCTCGGGGAAATGTATGTGGAGGAAAGGGAGGAGGAGAACATAGGCAATGTGGTTGCGGAGGTTTCAGACGCACAAAATGGCGCTCTCGCGCACGTGGTTGAGGGGGCCACGGCCGCGGAACCAATGAGCGCGGCCCAAATGCAAGCCTTCATGACCCAATTCATGGTGGAAATGCAGAAAAAAAACGATAGTGAGAAAATGGAAAGCAGAATGATGGGGGCCCTTATGGGACAAATGGGAGACCAAATTGGAGATTTAAAAAACAGTATGGGGGTAATGAGGGACGAAGCGAGGGCTGATAGTGAGCGAATGAGGAACGAAGCGAGGGCTCAGAGTGAGCAATTGGGGGTAATGAGGGACGGAGCGAGGGCTGATAGTGAGCGATTAGAGGGCCAAATGGGGGTAATGAGGGACGAAGCGAGGAGTACCGGTGAGGGATTAGAAAAAAAATTTGAGGGGTTAGACAATGGGATAAAAGAGGTAAAGAATGGGTTAATGGGGTTAGAAAATAGGATGGAAGACAAATTGCGGGAGATAGGGGAGCAATCCGCCCGAGAAATTAAACAAATGGGAGAGCAGATAGAGGAGGTGAAAATCGGGGTAGAAACCAAATTGGATGCTCAGAGGGATGAATTGGGACAGATGAGGGTGGCATCTACAAAAGAGAGGGAGGAGATGAAAGAGGAGATACGACGAGGTGTAGGTGAGGAGGTCTCGGGGGTACGCGAGGAGGTAAAGCGAGGTGAAAAGCGTATAGAGAAAGAAGTGAGAAATGGAACGGCTAGGTTACAGGGGGGAATAGAAGATCTGACGGAGGAGGTAGAACAGCTAACGGAGGGACAAAAAGAACTAACGGGGCAGGTTCAAAGGAACACTGCGGTACTAGGAGGGTTAAAAGCGACACAAAACGACATAAAATAGGACTTGATAGCGACACAGAAGCAATGTCAGATGGTACGTGAGGGACTGACAACGAGGTTGGACGAGGTGACAGAGGTAATGGAGACGAAGGACCGGCAGGTGAGGACGCACATAGAGACGGTCAAGGTAGCCTAAGAGGACGAACTTGAGGAGACGCACCGGGAAATAAAAGAGGTGAAGCAAAAATTAGAGGAAGTGGAAGACGAGGTGAGTGAAATTAAGAAGAGACGGACAGAAACTAAGAGAGAAATACAGGAGGAGGTGATGGAATATGTTCAAGGTCGGTGCTCAACTCATAATGGTGTGCTCACTAACCAAATAAAGAGTTTGCAGGTGGCGAAGGAGGTGCGGAGACGAGGTGCCAAGGTGAGTGGCGATATACGAGGAAATGTATATGATGTGAGGGGAGCTTCAGTCGGCTTGGGGGTTGTTGTGGACCCGGGTGTTCGTGAGAGGCCGTTGGTGAAGTGTGCGACAGGTCTGGTGTACGAAAGAGGAGGTGTGCGAGAATGTCCGACTCTGGGGTGTGTGAGGAAAAAGTGCGCGCCAAGGAGTGAGTGTGCTGTCGAGAGTGAGTCGGTCGTAGCGCGTGTGCGAGGGAGCACATGGAAGCGCGTAGTGAGGAGTGTTACAGAGGATGTAACGGAAGCATGCACGCCTGTGGTGAGTGTTACAGAGGATGTAATGGGAGAGTGTGCGCAAGAGGATGCGCGAGAAAGGTGTGTAACGGACGGGTGCATGGGGAAAGAGTGCGCTGTCAAAAGTAAGGAAGAATGCACACCTGTGGTGAGTGTTACAGAGGGTGTAACGGGAGAGTGTGCGCGAGAAAGGTGTGTAATGGACAGGTGCATGAGGGAAGAGTGCGCTGTCGAGAGTAAGGGTGAGAGCGCTGTCGAAAGTAAGGGTGAGTGCGCTGTCAAGAGTGTTGGTGAAAGTAGTGAGAGTGACACGGAGCGTGAGTTGGTTGTGACAGGTGAGAGAGGATGTTCACCTGGAATGGAAGGAAGCACACCTGGAATGGTAGAGCGTGTATGGGAATGCACGCTGGAATTAGTAGTGAGGCACGTGGTTGGGTGTGCGAGTGAGAGCACACCTGTGATTGTCACAGAGGAGGTGACCGAGGAGGGGGCGCGAAGAGGTGTGTTGGTGAGGTGTGCGAGCGACGAATGTGTGCCAAGGTGTTCGGTGGTCAGGTGTGTGACCAAGTCTGTGAGCGGAATGAGTGTACCTGGGTGTGGAAGAGAAGGTGCAATGACGAGGAGCATGGGAACAGCTGGATGTATGAGCAAGGAACGGGCTGCGGGGTGTAAGCATGCAGGTGAGGCATCGACGGTAACCGGGTTAGCGGTTAGAGCGACTTATAGCCGAATCGGGCCCTCGGTGCGTGCCGGGTTTCGTGTGCCGCGAGGACCAGCGGGGATCCGAACCACGGCGGGTTCGAAAGGACCGCCGTACGCGATCCACGCTGGGCATCGCTTTGAACGGCCGAGTCCGTGCTCCACTAGGCGGAGCGGGCAGCCCGATAGGAAGGGTTGTCATGGCGACCCCTTTTTGTTGAGATGTTCCGGCAGGTCGAGATCGGGCCATTGGACGGCTCTGTGCCGAGATGGTGCGTGGGATCTCGGCCCGGGTACGCCCCGTCCCTGCACCGAATGCGGGACGTATCCAGCCGCTGGCACCAAACAACCCGCATTCATTGCTCGGCTTTACGAAGCCGAGCTCTGGAAGTAAATTGGCGCACCGAGAGGCATTAGTAAGTAGACTGTAATGATGAGGATAGTGGTCTGGACCCGAAATTAGAAAAACAAAATTTGAGGATTGGCAAAGGATTGGCAGAGTGATGATTGGTAATGGTACAGTGAATGGCAGATGGTTGGCAAATTTTTGATTTGTTGAAATTGGACGAGCAAAATTTATAGTAAGAGATGCCCCATGTGATGGGATGGCCAATCCACCATCCCTCACAGCGGGGGGGGCAAAGGAGCACTAGATTTATGGGGTTGATGGCAGTGAAAACTAGCCCGGGAGGGTTAGGATATATCGTGTGTAGGGATCTAGCGAAGATGACATTAGGTAACGTTAAGATTAGTTAGTGACAAGGATACCTGTAGTGGGGACGCAGGTAGATTAGTGTGGATGATAATGACGTGGTATGTGCTTAGTTTAAAGGGAAGACGGGGAGCACTAAGTTAGAGGGGAGCAGTTAGATGAGATGATGCCGTGTGAGTGTTGGAGGTGTATATAAGTGTATTGTGAAAAGTGTGTAAGGAACAGGTGTGATTGCACAGGTGTGCAACTGAACAGGTGTATGGAGCAGTGTATGAGGGAGTAGTGGTGATTGCGTGTGGTGTTGACCAAATGGTCCAGGAAGGAAGGAGGGTGCAGTGGCACCAGGTGTGAGTGCACAGGTGTGCACCAACAGGTGTATGAAAAAAAAATGGTTGTATGGAGAATGGTTGTGTGGAATAAATGGTAGTGTGGAATATCTGGAGTATTGGAATGGATGGTCGTGGAGTGAGTATGGTGGAAGTTGTGGAGTGGAGTGGATGGTGCGAAGGTGTGAATGGGGGAAGAGTGGACCCCCATCACGGATACCCGGGGCGGGTAGTGTAAGTGTTAGGTAGAGGGTATAGGTAAATTGTGGTTGGATATTGACATCTGTGGTGCGGGTGGAAGAATGATGATTGGATGGGTGCATTAGTGTTGTGGAAATGGCTGGGCGTGTAGCCTGTTAGTGTGTGTAGTTGGTTTGGGCACTCCACCACTGTGAGGATGTCGGCCAGGTGAGGCCGCAGGTGGGCTCTGGGAGCCAGTAGTTGTGGATGGGGCCCGAGGATCCAGAGGACGGACCCGGGTAGCCCAGTGCCAGAGGGCACCAGGGGGTGACAGAGCCAGGAGGGACCTTCCCCAATTAGATAGGTTAGGGTGAGGAGCTAGGTAAGCTCGGGTGGCAACTGCAGTGGTGGAGGTGTGCAGGTGGGTAGACCTGCTGGGAGAGCTACACGTCACAGCCCAGAAATTGTGCAAGGGCACCGGGAGATGAATCGGGGGAGTGAGACCCCAAATTGAGAAGCACCACAGTTTGGTCAATGGGAATTGGTTTTGAGAACCCATAGTGTAAGTTGGCCAATGGATTGGCAGGGAAAGACCCCGGGTAGTGTAAAGTGTGTTAAAGTCATTTAGAGGATAGTTAGGATTAGGAAGTCTCCTCGCACCATCTACATGCACTCACCTGAGATGACGTACCTCCACACCATGCCATGTTTTGATTATTTTTTATGTGCAAATGTTTTGGATTGTGAGGCGCATCATGACATGGGTGTGACATTGTGCTTTGTTGTTCCATCTCTTCCTCCTTATGAGGATTGATGATGAATTGGGTGATGGCAAATTTTGAGGTTAGAGGGATTGTGGTGACGAATTTGGTATTGGAGAAATATGGGGAGACGAGACATTAGCGACGAATTTGTAAATGTGTAGATTTTGTAAATATGGGGTAAGGGCAAGGGTAGTGTAGGTGACAGGGGGGGTGACGTACGGTAGGGACGAGCTTTCTCACTTCGCTCTCCGTACGCATTTCGCCTTGCATTGCCTTATTGACGTGTACCCTTGTGACCTTACCCCTCGCTCATTTGGCTTTCCCCTTTTGTCTCCCACATGACCTGTGCGCCATTGGGCGCTGAGGGGAGCGTGCGTGAGTCGGCCATTGTGCGCCCGGAACTCCCAGAACCAGCTGTCTGCATCGATGCACCACATTATGGACCACATGTCTGTGGCCGAGCACCACTTATGGACCCCATGGGTTGGGGCATGGCCCCTCTGCTGGAACCGGCCATGAAGGCCCGAAATCTTGCTGGCGGACCTTGGCCACAGGGCACCGATGCCCCACAGGTGAACCACACGTAGTCGGCCCTGTGGGCCATAAATAAAGAAAAATAAAACGGACACGTTAGGTGCATTTTATTATCACAAATAGGCCGCCAGCAAAGAAATGACAACAACTGGAAGAAATAATAATAGCCAGCAGAGGGAGCCGAAGAGCAAGAGATCACCTGCAGGGTTCGGGGTTGTTGATTTTATTTTTATTGAACATTGATGAACTATGGTGACTGCACCGATGGGTGCTTGAGGGTGTTTTGGTGCGTTTTGGGTGCTTTCATGGTGCATTGATGCAGAGCAGACTGTCTCCCCCCCCCCCCCCCAGAAAGAACAATTACAGGTCCTGGGTTAGTTTTGTAAATAAAAGTAGCGTCAATTGTAAATAATGCTCCCCACCGTCAATGTATAGTTTGAAGACCATTCCGCAATTCGGTTAACTGGGGGCGTAGGTCTGTTAGGCAGGGTGCAATGGAGCAGCGGGACACATTTATTTATGTTTTAAAACTGTCGCACTCAGGGTCAGGTTAAAAGTAGAGGGAACTACACCAACGTGTCACACTAAATTAAAGTTGTAGGCCCGGGCTGTGCCTAAGAGGAGGAGGGTGCAGTGTTGCGGATATGAGGATTGTATTTTTTTATTGTGTTGTATTGTATAGTAAATTGTTGTAAATATCACCCTCTGTAAAATGTAATGATTCCTTGTAAATACCTCCGTAGTGTAAAGGTAAAAAGGGCGTCTCGGTAATTAGTCCATAAAGCATACACGTCAGCCAATCATAGAATACCCCTGTTCGATAGCTTATATCTTATTATGTGTTTTAGAGTAAGGCCTTGTCTTCCATTAGAATGACACTCCATTGCACAGAATTGTCCATTAAGAATAGCTCCCCTTCAATAATTCCATTTCCCAGCCAAATTCTCCATCTGTGGGTAAAGCAGTTCACAAGCATGGGGTGCACGCCCTCTCAATTCGCTGCTATAGTGAAAATGTGCTCCGTGCTCTGTTTGAACAGGAAGGGCGGGGTCGCCAGGGAGAGGCAAGCCCAGGGCGTGCCACGAAGGGCGGGGCTGTGCAGCCCCATGCCCAAATAAGGAAACGAGCCCGTGGCTCACCACGAGGGGCGTGCCGTCGGTGCGATGCCCAAATAAGGAGACAAGCCGTGGGATTACGATACAAGGTCACGAAACAGAGCACGGGGGAGAGGGCGGTACCGAAACCGAAGAGGGCGTGTCAGACCCGCGCTAACGGTATGCGAGAGGGGTGCAAAAGGAGCAGATGAGCGGGAGAGAAGTGAGAGAAAGGCTGAGCTGAGCTGCGTGGAGAGGTACACGAAAAGGAAGGGTCCAAGAGAAAGCCGAGGAGCTTTTACGAAGCAAGCTACACGAGAGATACAGCCGAGTAGTGCAGCCCCGTTTCAACCAGCCGCGTGAAGCCCTGACGGTGTGCGCTGTAAAGCGGAATACAAGGCGCTGCCGGCTTCTCGCTTCCCGCCCGGAGTGGACCTGCTCGCTGTGCCCTGTGATCCCACCTGCTCATCCTTTCCAGCCATTCCTGCCCGCAAGTTCCCCATTTTGCCTACGTGAGTTTGTTATGTTTGTTCTGTCCTGGGTAGTAACTAAGTCTGTATAAGCTAGTAATTTTCACTGTGTCACCTGCGTCTCATGTCCCCTGTAAATAATCGTGACTGCTCTTTTTGCTTATGTGTGTAAATAATAATAAACCCCGTTACTCTTCTGTACGTCTTCTTCCTCTTTGCATTCGGTCGCTTTAGAGTTTTCCCAATTGAGTAGCTGTGGCGCGATACGGCCAACGTTTGGGTAAATTGGGTTTTAGTCAGGGAACAACTGTTCGGCCGCGGTTACGCCACTGCTCGGTAAAAATAACATCTAATCCGCGGACCGTAACAATATATATATATATATATATATATATATATATATATATATATATATATATATATATATACACACACACACACACACACATACTGTATCTATAACATAAGTGGGGGAAATCAACAGATGGCTTCTTTGCTTGTATCTATAAATTGACAATTCTTCCATATTTTCAGCCAAATATAATTAAACCCATTATTCTGATTAGCAACGGTACCCACCCTACAGGTGGGGCTTCAATTGGGAGGCCTAAGTGATAAGGCAAAATATCAGAGGTTGAAGATTTTTAAATTTTTAACGATTTATATAAACATCCGTTGAATCATATCACACGCAAATCATCAAAATCTAAACAGAATTTTTAGGATTTCAATAAAAGCCACATCACTGTTCATATCGGTAAATATTATTCCATCGTGTTTGGAAAAACTGGAATATTGGAAAATTGGAAAAACAATATAGCCTATTTTACTCCTGGGGTTCCCAGGATTATCCACCCAAAATTTTGTTGCGATCGGTTCAGCCGTTTTTGCTGTATCTGGGAACGGATGGACAGACAGACAGACAGAAGGACATTTGGTGAATTATAGAAAGATGATTATGGAATGATTGCAGCGCTCGCTCCATCCATACCTGAGTGATTTTTGAAGTAAGGGACATATTTGGGGCATGTCAGGTTCACAGTTGTGCCAACAGCGGTTGGCTTCCAGCATGTTAGATTGTCCCAATAGATTGCACAACCTGGAAGAATGCCATAAATCTGATGACGTCACAGTTTGGAAGCCTTCCAAGAAGTAAATAACATTTAATAATCAGTTATTTGAATTCAAATTCAAGAGAAAAACAGCCTCATTGTGGTGCATCGTTCACTATACACAAGCCACCACTTTTATGTAGCACTCAGTATCACTAGACTAGCCCTTCACCTCACTAACCCGATAGGTTACGAATATGAGGCGTGCTTTGACAGTCTTCCTCCTTTTTCTTTATTTCCATGAAGAATAAGCAATGAACGTCCGGGGTGTCCATCTTCACCAAGGGTACGTTGGCCACGAATGTGAAGAACCACTAATAAGACTCACAGAGAACAACTTCTGAAATTCAACACCAGTGAATACATTTTTAAAAACGATCACTTAAAATAGTTTCAATGAAATGTCAGCAAAATTTTTGACCTTTTTATTATAAGAAAACAGAATATTATTGGTTAAAGACTGAAAACGGGCCTTGTGAGAATTTGGTGTGATAAGCGGAAGTTATGGTGGTTCGATAATGCAGATAAATGTTAATAGTCATATCCTGGGCATGTTTCAGTCTTGTGGGAAAATCACAGGGAAGAAAAAAAAAAAGAAAACCTTGACCCCTGACCTCCCACCCCTTTTTTATCCTATAACTTTATTTTTAACAAGTCAGGAGACGACGATGGTTCACGAGCGAGCGGTATTCAATGACAAAGGACGGACTATAACCAAAACAGGCCCAGACTGGGGGGTCGGGGGCCCACGTGGCAGGTGTCGGCCCCCGACATGCGGTGTGCATGCCTATTTACAAAGGGACCCAATGCGCTGCGTGCACAGGCCTTTAAGAGCCAGCTGTACGTAATTGTGTGTGGTGCTGGCCTGGAAATGTCAAAACGAAGGTTACTGCCCTTGAAATGAGATAGAAAATAATGTATTATCAGTTATGAGGTTAGCTACACAATACCGAAAATTCGGTTCGATTCGACAACTTTGAAAATTTGACCTTTGTGACCTTCAAAGGTCAAAGGTCGAAGATTCTGAAATTTGTTGGAAAATTTGTATTTCATGATGTATGTGATAATATAAGATCATGTACGACATTACACCCCATCAGGAAGCGAACAATGTAATAAAACCATCAAAATTCGGCTTTTCTAAATTTTGTGACCTTGTGACCTTGACCTTGGGGCGAAAATGAAAAATCGAGCTCCGTGGGGCTAGACACATGACATTGGCCTAACCAAATACCAAAACCCCTGTCAGATTCCACCAACTCCCTCGGAGAAGATGTAGCTTGGAATCGATTACCCCCTAAAAAGACATCTTTTTCAGGCGTGGCTCCGCCCACAATGGGCGCAATACGCCCACTCTAGGCAGGACACAACGAGATCATAATATCAACCTCCCATCCAAGTTTCATTAAGATCGGATGATATCATCGGGTAGTTATGCTGCAGACAGACACACACAGACAGACACACACCCATGACGAATATAGTGGTCACTCTGCTTGATAACTCGTGAACCAATAAGTTCTCTGTTATGTTACAGGTATGGATTGCTGAGGTGTAGATAACAACAGACATAACTAGAACGGCACGTTCATAAAGGAAGGAACTGAGTTAAACCTTGTTTCAAAATCCCAAAACTGGCAGTCATTGAAACTGGTCATGCATAAGTGTAAAGGTTGAAGTTACATTTATGGAATTTCTCCCGTAGTTTAGACATATCGATCAATATAATTCTGCAGTATCACTGGTTTTTGAGCTGCGAAGCCACTTCATTATTTGGCTATGTCCTGCCTTCCATCCGTCCGTCACACATGAAGAAGAAGAACCTTTCTAACCCATCATATTTAATTGTAAAGTGTTCTGAAGGGTTCTAATGCGTAATTATAATGGGTAACAAGTCAGGAGACGACGATGGTTCACGAGCCAGCAGTATTCAATGACAAAGGACAGACGATAACCGAAACAGGCCCGGACAGGCCAGGCCCAGAAATGTCAAAACGAAGGTTACTGACCTTAAAATGAGATAGAAAATAATGTATAATCAGTTATGAGGTTAGTTAGCTACACAATACCTAAAATTCGGTGGAAAATGAAATGAAAAAATAAATAACTAAAAAATAACAAAAAATGGAAAAACAATTAAAATTAAAAATCGAGCTCCATGGCGCCAAACACGTGACATTGGCCTAACCAAATAACGAAACCCCTGTCAGATTCCACCAAACCCCTCGGAGAAGATGTTGCTTGAACTTGATTACCCCTTAAAAAGACATCTCTTTCGGGCGTGGCTCCGCCCACAATGGGCGCAATACAACCCACTCTAGGCAGGACACAACTAGATCATGATATCAACCTCCCACCCAAGTTTCATCAAGATCGGATGATATCATCGGGTAGTTATGCTGTGGACAGACAGACAGACACACAGACAGACACACACACATGACGAATATAGTGGTCACTTGATAACTCGTGAACCAATTATAATGGGAAATCTGATAGGTAAGTCTAATGGATAATTGTGATGGGTAATTTTAATGGGTAATTGTGATGGGTAATTCTGATATGTAATTCTAATGGTTTATAAAGGGTTCGAATAGGTAACTCTTATGGGTAATTCTGATGGGTAATTGTAATAGGGTTTTTTTTTTGTTTTTTTGTATACAGGATCGAGGCTCGTGTAAGAGCTAACATTTATCACACAAAAAATCAAATAGACACACAAAACATCCTTTGGAATGTGTAGCCGTAGACAAGATGGGGAGAGAAGGGGAAGCACACAAACGCAACATTTGAGAGCAAGAACATCGGGAGATCTGTGGGAGGGCTTGAGGGGAGGAGGCGTGGGAAGGGGGGAGGGGTGGGAGAAGGAGAAAACACAAGGACACTGCAAGGACTTCCAGGAAGGAAGTTGGTATTTCAAAAAAGTGAATCTGGGGTGAAATTAGTGGGGGTATAAATTCAGAATTACCCATCAGGTTAAAAGGGTTCTAATTAATAATTCTTATGGGTAATTCTGATGGGTAATTCTAAAAGAGAATTCTAAAGGGTAATTCTAAAGGGTGATTCTAATGTGTAATTCTAATGGGTAATTCTAAAGGGTGATTCTAATAGGGAATTCTAAAGGGTGATTCTAATGGGGAATTCTAAAGGGTAATTCTAAAGGGTAATTCTAAAGGGTAATTCTAAAGGGTGATTCTAATGGGGAATTCTAATGGGTAATTCGAAAGGGTAATTCTAAAGGGTGATTCTAATGTGTAATTCTAATGGGTAATTCTAAAGGGTGATTCTAATGGAGAATTCTAAAGGGTAATTCCAAAAGAGAATTCTAAAGGGTGATTCCAAAGGATGATTCTCAAGGGTAATTCCAAAGGGTAATTCTAAAGGGTGATTCTAATGAGTAATTCTAATGGGGAATTCTAAAGGGTAATTCTAAAAGAGAATTCTCAAGGGTGATTCCAAAGGATGATTCTCAAGATTAATTCTAAAGAGTGATTCTAAAGTGGGATTCTAAAGTGGGATTCTAAAGTTTAATTCCAAACGGTGAATGCCAAAGGGTGATTCCAAAGGGTGATTCCAAAGGGTAATTCTAATGGATAATTCTAATGGATAATTCTAATGGATAATTCTAAAGGGTAATTCTAAAGGGTGATTCCAAAGGGTGATTCCAAAGGGTAATTCTAATGGATAATTCTAATGGATAATTCTAATGGATAATTCTAAAGGGTAATTCTAAACGGTGATTCTAAAGGGTAATTATAAAGGGTGATTCTAAAGGGTAATTATAAAGGGTGATTCTAAAGGATAATTCTAAAGAATAATTCCAAAGGGTAATTATAAAGGGTAATTCTAAAGGGTAATTCTAAAGGATAATTCTAAAGGGTAATTCTAAACGGTGATTCTAAAGGGTAATTATAAAGGGTGATTCTAAAGGATAATTCTAAAGAATAATTCCAAAGGGTAATTATAAAGGGTAATTTTAAAGGGTAATTCTGAAGGGTAATTCTAAAGGGTAATTCTGAAGGGTAATTCTGAAGGTTAATTCTTAATGGTAATTTTAAAGTTTATTTCTAAAGGGTAATTCTAAAGGATATTTCTCAAGGGTAATTCTAAACGGTAATTCTGAAGGACCATTCTCAAGGGTAATTCTAAAGTGTAATTCTGAAGGATAATTCTAAACGGTCATTCTAAAGGGTCATTCTAAAGGGTCATTCTAAAGGGTAATTCTAAATTATTAATTATAATGGGATAAAGGGTTCCAATGAGAAATTCTCATGGGTAATTCTTATGTGTATTTTTAAGAGGTAATTCTCGAGTTTAATTCTGAACGATAATTCTAAAGGGTAATTCTAAAGGATAATGATGAGGATAATTCCAAAGGGTCATTCTAAAGGATGATTCTAAAGGGTAATTCTAAAAGATAATTCTAAAGGGTCATTCTAAAGGATAATTATAAGGATAATTCTAAAGGGTAATTCTAAAGGGTAATTATAAAGGATAATTCTAAAGGGTAATTCTAAAGGGTAATTATAAAGGGTAATTCCAAAGGGTAATTATAAAGGGTAATTCTATAGGAATAATTCTAAAGGGTAATTCAAAAGGGTAATTCCGAGGGGTAATTCTCAAGGGTAATTCTCAAGGGTAATTCTCAAGGGTAATTCTCAAGGGTAATTATAAAGGGTAATTCTAAAGGGTAATTCTAAAGGGTAATTATAAAGGATAATTTTAAAGGGTCATTCTGAAGGGTAATTCTAAAGGGTAATTTTAAAGGGTAATTCCAAAGGGTAATTATAAAGGGTAATTCTGAAAGGTAATTATAAAGGATAATTCTGAAGGGTAATTCTAAAGGATAATTCTAAAGGGCCATTCTAAAGGGTCATTCTGAAGGGTAATTCTAAATTATTAATTATAATGGAATATAAAGGGTTCTCATGGGAAATTCTCATGGATAATTCTAATGTGTAATTATAATAGGTAATTCTGGAGTTTAATTCTAAAGGATAATTCTAAAGGGTAATTCTGAAGGGTAATTTTAAAGGATAATTCTAAAGGGTAATTCTGAAGGGTAATTCTCAAGGGTAATTCTAAAGGTTAATTCTAAAGGGTAATTTTAAAAGTTTATTTCTAAAGGATATTTCTCAAGGGTAATTCTAAACGGTAATTCTGAAGGGCCATTCTCAAGGGTAATTCTAAAGTGTAATTCTAAAGGATAATTCTAAAGGGTCTTATAAAGGGTAATTCTAAATTATTAATTATAATGGGATATAATGGGTCCCAATGAGAAATTCTCATGGGTAATTCTAATGTGTAATTTTAATAGGTAATTCTCGAGTTTAATTCTGAACGATAATTCCAAAGGGTAATTCTAAAGGGTAATTCTAAAGGATAATTATAAGGATAATTCTAAAGGGTAATTCTAAAGGGTCATTCTAAAGGATAATTCGAAAGGGTAATTCTAAACGGTGATTCTTAAGGGTAATTCCAAAGGGTCATTCCAAAGGGTAATTCTAAAGGATAATTATAAGGATAATTCTAAATGGTAATTCTAAAGGGTCATTCTAAAGGGTAATCCTAAATTATTAATTATAATGGGACATAAAGGGTTCCAATGAGAAATTCTCATGGGTAATTCTAATGTGTAATTTTAAGAGGTAATTCTCGAGTTTAATTCTGAACGATAATTCTAAAGGGTAATTCTAAAGGATAAATGATAAGGATAATTCTAAAAGGTTATTCTAAAGGGTCATCCTAAAGGATAATTCTAAAGGGTAATTCTAAATGGTGATTCTTAAGGGTAATTCTAAAGGATAATTCTGAAGGATAATTCTGAAGGGTAATTCTAAAGGGTAATTCTAAAGGGTCATTCTAAAGGGTCATTCTAAAGGATAATTAGAAGGATAATTCTAAAGGGTCATTCTAAAGCATAATTCTAAAGAGTAATTCTAAAGGGTAATTATAAAGGATAATTATAAAGGGTAATTCTAAAGGGTAATTCTGATGGATAATTCTAAAGGGTAATTCTAAAGGGTAATTCCAAAGGGTAATTTTAAAGGGTAATTCTGAAGGGTAATTCTAAAGGATAATTATAAAGGGTAATTCTAAAGGGTAACACAGAAGGGTAATTCTAAATGGTAATTATAAAGGATAATTATAAAGGGTAATTTTAAAGGGTCATTCTCAAGGGTAATTCTAAATGGTAATTCTAACGGGTAATTCCAAAGGGTAATTATAAAGGATAATTCTGAAGGGCAATTCTAAAGGATAATTATAAAGGGTGATTATAAAGGGTAATTCTCAAGGTTAATTCTAAAGGTTAATTCGAAAGGTTAATTCGAAAGGGTAATTCGAACAGGTCACTCTAAAGGATAATTATAAAGGGCCATTCTAAAGGGTCATTCCAAAGGGTAATTCTAAATTAATAATTATAATGGGATACAAAGGGTTCTAATGGGAAATTCTCATGGATAATTCTAATGTGTAATTATAATAGGTAATTCTGGAGTTTAATTCTAAGGATAATTCTAAAGGGTAATTTTAAATAGTAATTCTAAAGGGTAATTCTAAATAGTAATTCTAAAGGGTAATTCTAAATAGTAATTCTAAAGTATAATTCTAAAGTGTAATTCTAAATGGTAATTCTAAATAGTAATTCGAAAGGGTAATTCTAAAGGGTAATTCTAAAGGGTAATTCTAAAGTGTAATTCTTAAGGGTAATTCTGAAGGGTAATTCTAAAGGGTAATTCTAAAGGGTAATTCTAAAGGGTAATTCTAAAGGGTAATTACAAAGGGTAATTCTAAAGGGTAATTCTAAAGGGTAATTCCAAAGGGTAATTTTAAAGGGTAATTCTAAAGGGTAATACTGAAGGATAATTCTAAACGGTAATTCTAAAGGGTAATTATAAAGGGTAATTATAAAGGGTAATTTTAAAGGGTCATTCTGAAGGGTAATTCTAAATGGTAATTCTAAAGGGTAATTCCAAAGGGTAATTATAAAGGGTAATTCTGAAGGGTAATTCTAAAGGATAATTATAAAGGGTAATTATAAATGGTAATTCTGAAGGGTAATTCTGAAGGGTAATTCTAAAGGTTAATTCGAAAGGGTAATTCTAAAGGGTAATTCTAAAGGGTAATTCGAACAGGTCATTCAAAAGGATAATTATAAAGGGCCATTCTAAAGGGTCATTCCAAAGGGTAATTCCAAATTATTAATTATAATGGGATACAAACGGTTCTAATGGGAAATTCTCATGGATAATTCTAATGTGTAATTATAATAGGTAATTCTGGAGTTTAATTCTAAGGATAATTCTAAAGGGTAATTCTAAATAATAATTCCAAAGGGTAATTCGAAATAGTAATTCTAAATAATAATTGTAAAGGGTATTTCTAAATAGTAATTCTAAATAATAATTGTAAAGGGTAATTCTAAAGTGTAATTCTAAAGGGTAATTCTAAATAGTAATTCTAAAATGTAATTCTAAAGTGTAATTCTAAAGGGTAATTCTAAAGTGTAATTCTAAAGTGTAATTCTAACGGGTAATTCTAAATAATAATTCTAAAGGGTAATTCTAAATAGTAATTCTAAATAATAATTCTGAAGGGTAATTCTAAAGGGTAATTCGAAAGTGTAATTCTAAAGTGTAATTCTAAAGGGTAATTCTAAAGTGTAATTCTAAAGGGTAATTCTAAACGGTAATTCTAAAGGATAATTCCAAAGGATAATTATAAAGGATAATTCTGAAGGGTAATTCTCAAGGGTAATTCTCAAGGGTAATTCTAAAGGTTAATTCTAACGGGTAATTCGAACAGGTCATTCTGAAGGATAATTCTAAAGGGCCATTCTTAAAGGTCATTCTAAAGGGTAATTCTAAACTATTAATTATAATGGGATATAAAGGGTTCTAATGGGAAATTCTCATGGATAATTCTAATGTGTAATTATAATAGGTAATTCTGGAGTTTAATTCCAAACGATAATTCGGAAGGATAATTATAAAGGGTAATTCTAAATGGTAATTCTGAAGGGTAATTCTCAAGGGTAATTCTAAACGGTAATTTTAAAGGGTAATTCTAAAGGGTAATTCTAAAGGAGAAGAAGAAGCGAGATCACGGCGAGGTCACGTCTTTTCGAAGCTGCTCCATGCGCTCACGCTTTCGAAGCTAAGTGATATTTCTCAATCGTGTTTTTGTCGAGACTGTATCTATCTTTCGGTGTATGTACCTATAGCGTATCTTTTGGAAAATTTTCGGTGCTAATTTTTCGTACATGTATACACAATCGTCGGTTAATGGTATCGAGTATTCTGCGGCCTAGTACTCGTAGGCTTGGACTACCGTACCGTCTCCGACCTTGTGGTTTGTTTTTCTCTCAGCGATTCGTCGAATGCGCTGAAATTATTTTCGTTCACTGTTTCGTCCCAGTCGTTCACCCCGTACCTCCTTGTTTAATATCTGTACTCACAAAAAAAAAAAAAAAAAAAAAAACCCCCAAAAAAACTTTCCTTCCCAGGTCTTATTCGTTTATTTGTTCTTTTTGTTCGTTCGTTCTTCGTTCGCGATCACGCTGTTAGAAATGAATAATCTCTCCCCTGAACAACTATTTTCTCTCATATATTATAACACCCTTTTCTTCTTTTCCTACAAAAGGATGCTTTCGTCTTGCTCACCAAATCTATTCATTCCAAAAAATATATATAATACCATCTCTTACAGTTCCTCCTTTCTACATTCCCTAAACTATCCAGAACTCCATCCCTCCTCCAGTGTCCTTAAACGTATTTTTGACTCGAAGGTCTCAAACTCATTTTGCAAAAAATGTTCGTTTCCCATGAATCGTACACTTTTCAAAATCCAATCTCACCCCTCCCCTCCAAATCCTCCCCATCACCCATCCCTTTCAAATCTCCCCCCTTACCCCTTCCCTCCCCTCCCTCCTAAACTCCCCCCACACCCCTCCCCTCCGAGACTCTCCCTCGCTCCTCCCCTCCTAGACTCCCCTCTCACCCCTCCTCCTCAAAGCATCCTCCCTGCTTCTACTTCCTTCCAACTTTCACCTTCATCTCCCCAAACCTTCTGCCTTGCTCTTCCCCCTCCTCAAATAACACCTCACTGTGCCTCACCCAATCTCCATCAAACCTTTTGTCCGCCCCATTCTTCCCTTTCTCCAAGCTATTCTGAAATCTCTGACACACCTTCAACAGCTCTCCCTACCTCTTCCTCCTCTTCCACATCTTACCCTACCCCTCCCCCCCCCCCCTGTTCTGGACCCGATGCTCCCCCTTCCTCTTCATTAACGGTATGGACCTCAAACATCCGGGGCCTTCGCTCAAACTTGACTGACCTCTCCATACAGGTTGCTTCTGACAAACCAGATGTGATCTGCTTAACAGAAACTTTCCTCCTTCATGATGTCTCTGATGCCTTGGTATCTCTCCCAGGTTACTCCCTCCTCCGGTATGATAGACCTGAGCCTCGTCCTGGAGGTGGGGTTGCTATCTTTATAAAAAACTCTCTTCCTCACTCGCCCTCCACTGCCCTCTCTCCACCTCACCCCCAGGAATACCTTTGGCTACGGCTTCCCCTTCGCTCCCACCTTTTGTTCATATGTGTGTTGTACCGTCCACCAATCAGCGATGACTCCATCTACATCTCACTGTCTGATAATATGGACCAACTTCTATCTACCCATCCCAACTCTCTCTTCCTCATATGTGGTGATTTCAATTGTCACCATGCCAGTTGGCTGGGTGTGGGTACCTCTCTCACCAGCCATGGCTCTTCAGCAAAGGACTTCTGCGACTCACTGGGACTGACACAATCTGTCAATTTCCCGACCTGGATCTCAGTCAACGGAGCATCTTCTCTTCTGGATTTGGTGATGACAAACTTCCCTGAAAATGTCTGCTGCTCTTCTTCTGCTCCAATCGGCTCATCTGATCATGTGCTTGTCAAAGTGGACATCTCTCTGACCATTCTCAGAGAGCCTCCTCAGCGTCGACGAGTCTGGCATTTCACTCAGGCCAACTGGCACGGTCTTCAAGCAGCCATCAATCATCTGGACTGGTCTCCCATCTCTACCGCCTCTGACATCAACTCATCCTGGGAATTCTTTCAAAGTAAATTGCTCTCTCTCATGCACAGATTTTATACCATCTCGTCTTCAGTTGTCATACCCTTCCTCCCGTCCATGGTACACAGAATCTTGTGGTGAGGCTGTTGCCCTGAAACAACTTGCTTTCGTCTCCTGGAAAGCAAATCCAATGGAAGGAAATCTCATTTCCTTTCACAAAGCCCGAAACAAGTGTGTGTCCACCCTCAGGAGAGCCAGGAAACAATATCTCACCATTCTCAAGACCGAACTCTCTTATCTGTCTCCCTCTTCCAAATCCTGGTGGCGTCTGGTCAAATCTGTTTCTGGTGTTTGTTCCCCCTCCATCCCCTCCCTCACCTCAAACGGCTTAACGGCTGACTCCGCACGTGAAAAAGCTGAATGCCTCAACTCTGTGTTTGCCTCTAAATCTTGTGTCCCAAACCCATCCCTCTCTGTACCCACCGTACCCAGTCGTACCCAGCTGCTCCTGGACTCTGTGTCCTTTCCTCCTGACAAGGTGGAAAAGTTTCTGGCAACCCTCGACTCTGATTCTGCAACTGGTCCTGACGGCATCAGCCCACGGGTCCTAAAATCATGTTCTTCTGCACTTTCACTCCCTCTTTCTGTTCTCTTCACCCTCTCTTTTGCTCAAGGTCATCTGCCATCTGCTTGGAAATCAGCCAACATCACCGCTTTGCACAAAAAAGGTGCAAAAACAGATCCCAGCAACTACAGACCAATCAGCCTTCTCCCAATTATCAGCAAAGTCATGGAATCCATCATTGCTTCAGATATTAAATCTTTCCTCTTCTCCAATGGCTTGATCTCTGATCATCAATTTGGTTTCAGACCTGGTCACTCTACTCTGGACATGCTGCTTCTGCTTTCTCAACAATGGATGGAGGTCCTCAACACCAAACAGGAAATTAGAGCTGTCTCCCTTGACATTTCACGTGCCTTCGATACGGTCTGGCACCCTGCTCTGCTCTCCAAACTCTCCTCCTTTGGTATCCATGGAAATCTCCACGCATGGCTGGCGGACTTCCTCTCTGGTCGTAGTCAACGTGTGGCCCTGAATGGGTTTCTCTCATCTCCTCTTCCTGTTCAGGCTGGAGTTCCCCAAGGTAGTGTTCTGGGCCCTGTGCTTTTTCTGGTCTTCATCAATGATCTCTCTGACTCTCTTGAAAATCCTCTCTATCTCTTTGCTGACGACTCTACTCTCTGTCGCTCCATTCCTCATCCCTCAGATCGGCAGTCTGCAGCCTCCTCACTCTCTGCAGACCTGGACAAAATCACAGACTGGTCAAACAAGTGGAACATCTCTTTCAATCCTGACAAATCTCACACTCTTACAATGTCTCTCCGAAAGGACCGACTGGACAACCCTCCCATCTACTTTCTCAACAATCCTCTCCAAGAAGTTCTGTCGCTCAAGCTTTTGGGTCTCACTATCTGCCATGATCTTTCTTGGGAAAACCACATTTCCAAGCTGGCCTCCAAAGCCAGTCGCCGACTGGGCATCCTCCGTCGTGCGAAGTCCTTCCTTGGCACACCTGAGCTCCTCACCACATACAAGGCTTTCATCCGCAGCTCAATGGAATACTGTTCCCCCCCTCTGGGCTGGTGCTCCTGCCTCACACCTTGCTCGGCTTCATGCTGTTGAGGCCAAAGCTTTCAGAATCATTGGAATCTCCTGCGATGTAGTCAACGCCGAGGGCCTTTCACTCACTCACCGCAGGCAGGTTGGTGGTCTTTCTGTTTTCCACCGACTCCTCTCCGGCCTTGCTCCCCCAGCTCTCTCTGTGCTCTGTCCCCCCAATATTCCTTCAGGTCGCACAAGATCTGCCTGCAACCCTCTTCTGGTTAAACTGCCAAAGTCTAGGCTCTCTGCTCACCTTCACTCTTTCATTCCCCTTTTCTCCCGCCTCTGGAACAAACTCCCCCACTCCCTTCAATCCCACTCCTCCCTCCAGGTCTTTAAAACAGCTGTTCACCACCATCTCTTATCTTCCCCCATCGAAAACCTTGATCTTTTCTACCCCCGGTAATTCACCCCAGAGTCCTTGCAGTGTTCATATGTTTTAATCCTCTCCCACCTCCCCCCAAGTCCTCCCGATGTCCCTGCTCTCAAATGTTGTGTTTGTGTCCTTCCCCCTCTCTTTTGTGTCCTTCCCCCTCTCTCCCCATCTTGTCTACCGCTCCCCATGTTTTTTGTGTTTTGTGTGTCGGTTTGTCTTTTTGTGTGATTAATGTTAGCTCTTTCACGAGCCTCGATCTTGTATACAAAAAAAAAAAAAAAAAAAAAAAAAGGGTAATTGTAAATAATAATTCTAAAGGGTAATTCTAAATAGTAATTCTAAATAATAATTCTGAAGGGTAATTCTAAAGGGTAATTCTAAAGGGTAATACTGAAGTGTAATTCTAAACGGTAATTCTAAAGGGTAATTATAAAGGGTAATTATAAAGGACAATTATAAAGGGTAATTTTAAAGGGTCATTCTGAAGGGTAATTTTAAATGGTAATTCTAAAGGGTAATTCCAAAGGGTAATTATAAAGGGTAATTCTGAAGGGTAATTCTAAAGGATAATTATAAAGGGTAATTATAAAGGGTAATTCTGAAGGGTAATTCTAAAGGTTAATTCTAAAGGGTAATTCGAAAGGGTAATTCTAAAGGGTAATTTGAACAGGTCATTCTAAAGGATAATTATAAAGGGCCATTCTAAAGGGTCATTCCAAAGGGTAATTCTAAATTATGAATTATAATGGGATACAAAGGGTTCTAATGGGAAATTCTCATGGATAATTCTAATGTGTAATTATATAATAGGCTACGGTGATTCTGTCTGTCTGTTGGACGTCTGTCCGGGGGTGTGGCTTACTCAGTTTGCAGAGTAGCTCCACCCACTCCTTCTCGAATAGCTTTGAGACCTGTTTAGTTAGGCCCGTGCTGTCTTTCTCTCTCACACAGGTTTATTTCAATTCTAATTCCATATATCATTTCATTTTTCGCAGTCGCTAACATAGTTTTAGACTCGGTTGAAAAAAAACGGGAAGAAAATCCGATTCGATCCTTCAGATCTTGAGTCTCTCTCACGCCTTTATCTCCAATCTAACTCACCATCTGATTTCATTTTTATTGATGGTTTTAGACTCGGTGTCAGCAACGCGGGAAAACGCAGAGATATATTTTTTAAAATACACCATATCACCGCCCAACACCGCCCACCGCCCAACACCGCCAACAAGTATCATACACCGCCCAACATGACACAGACGGCAACATGTCGACATTATCGCTTTTTCTTTAAACCGAGTGAACCGAGCCGAACAGAATAAACCGAGTGAATTCACCGAGCGAATTTCATCCAATTCCACCGAGTTTCAGGAAATTACCGAGAGATATTTCTTCATTTTTATTTTATTAGTTACCAGCAGAAGTACCCAGCGTTGCCGGGCGGGGGAGGGGGGAAGGGCACGTACACTTTAAACATGTATATACATGTGGGATGTGGGATATATACATGTGGGACATGTGTACGTGTGTGTGTGTATGTGTGTGTGTGTGTGTGCACGTGCATATATGTGTGTGTGTGTGTGTGTGTGCGTGCATATATATATATGTGTGTGTATGTGTATGTAGGCTAACCCCCGCTCTAGCAGGGAAAATGGCCTTAAAATGCATGTTGTTGTTGTATGTGTATGTGTATATATATGTCTGTGTGTATGTGTGTGTGTGTATATGTGTCTGGACGTGTGTGTGTGTGTGTGTTTTTGTGTGTGTATATATGTGTGTGTGTGTGTGTGTGTGTGTGTGTGTGTGTGTGTGTGTGTGTGTGTGTGTGTGTGTGTGTGTAGATGTATATATGTGTATAATGTGTATATGTGGATATATATGTGTCTGTACGTGTGTTTGTGTGTGTGTGTGTGTGTGCATGTGTGTCGATGTACGTGTGTGTGCATGTGTGTGTGTGTGTGTGTGTGGGTGTATATGTGTGTGTGTGTGTGTGTGTGTGTGTGTGTGTGTGTGTGTGTGTGTGTGTGTGTGTGTGTCTATATGTAAACATGGGCCGGTGTGTGTGTAAAGTGTGAGGAGGTATTGGAGAGGAAAATGCAGAGATATATATTTTAAAATCGCGCCATGATGACAAACGAAAATACACCGCTTAAAATAACAGTCGACATACATTTAAAATTCGTCACACACATCCATGCCCGTGGGATTCCCACGGGTGACCCCGCTAGTGTGTAATTATAATAGGTGTTTCTGGAGTTAAATTCTAAGGATAATTCTAAAGGGTAATTCTAAATAATAATTCTAAAGGATAATTCTAAAGTGTAATATTAAAGTGTAATTCTAAAGGGTAATTCTAAAGTGTAATTCTAAAGTGTAATTCTAAAGGGTAATTCTAAAGTGTAATTCTAAAGTGTAATTCTAAAGTGTAATTCTAAAGGGTAATTCTAAATAATAATTCTAAAGGGTAATTCTAAATAGTAATTCTAAAGGATAATTCTAAAGTGTAATATTAAAGTGTAACTCTAAAGGGTAATTCTAAAGTGTAATTCTAAAATGTAATTCTAAAGTGTAATTCTAAAGTTTAATTCTAAAGGGTAATTCTAAAGTGTAATTCTAAAGTGTAATTCTAAAGTGTAATTCTAAATAATATTTCTAAAGGGTAATTCTAAATAGTATTTCTAAATAATAATTCTGAAGGGTAATTCGAAAGTGTAATTCTAAAGTGTAATTCTAAAGGGTAATTCTAAAGTGCAATTCTAAAGAGTAATTCTAAACGGTAATTCTAAAGGATAATTCCAAAGGATAATTATAAAGGATAATTCTAAAGGTTAATTCTCAAGGGTAATTCGAACAGGTCATTCTGAAGTATAATTCTAAAGGGCCATTCTAAAAGGTAATTATAAAGGGTAATTCTAAACTATTAATTATAATGGGATATAAAGGGTTCTAATGGGAAATTCTCATGGATAATTCTAATGTGTAATTATAATAGGTAATTCTGGAGTTTAATTCCAAAGGATAATTCGAAAGGATAATTATAAAGGGTAATTCTAAATGGTAATTCTGAAGGGTAATTCTCAAGGGTAATTCTAAACGGTAATTTGAAAGGGTAATTTTAAAGGGTCATTCTGAAGGGTAATTCTAAATGGTAATTATAAAGGGTAATTCCAAAGGGTAATATGAAGGGTAATTCGAAAGGATAATTATAAATGGTAATTATAAAGGGTTATTCTCAAGGGTAATTAGAAAGGTTAATTCTAAAGGGTAATTCTAAAGGGTAATTCGAACAGGTCATTCAAAAGGATAATTCTAAAGGGCCATTCTGAAGGGTAATTCTAAATTATTAATTATAATGGGATACAAAGGGTTCCAATGGGAAATTCTCATGGATAATTCTAATGTGTAATTATAATAGGTAATTCTGGAGTTTAATTTTAAAGGATAATTCTAAAGGGTAATTCTAAATAATAATTCTAAAGGGTAATTCTAAATCGTAATTCTGAAGGGTAATTCTAAATAGTAATTCTAAATAATAATTGTAAAGGGTAATTCTAAAGGGTAATTCTAAATAGTAATTCTAAATAATAATTCTGAAGGGTAATTCTAAATAGTAATTCTAAATAATAATTGTAAAGGGTAATTCTAAATAGTAATTCTAAAGGATAATTCTGAAGTGTAAAGAGTAATTCTAAATAGTAATTCTAAAGTGTAATTCTAAAGTGTAATTCTAAAGGGTAATTCTAAATAGTAATTCTAAATCGTAATTCTAAAGGATAATTCCAAAGGATAATTATAAAGGGTAATTCTAAAGGGTAATTCTAAATAGTAATTCTAAATAATAATTCTGAAGGGTAATTCTAAATAGTAATTCTAAATAATAATTCTAAAGGGTAATTCTAAATCGTAATTCTGAAGGGTAATTCTAAATAGTAATTCTAAATAATAATTGTAAAGGGTAATTCTAAAGGGTAATTCTAAATAGTAATTCTAAATAATAATTGTAAAGGGTAATTCTAAATAGTAATTCTAAAGGATAATTCTGAAGTGTAAAGAGTAATTCTAAATAGTAATTCTAAAGTGTAATTCTAAAGTGTAATTCTAAAGGGTAATTCTAAATAGTAATTCTAAATCGTAATTCTAAAGGATAATTCCAAAGGATAATTATAAAGGGTAATTCTAATGTGTAATTCTAAAGGGTGATTCCAAAGGGTGATTCCAAAGGGTGATTCCAAAGGGTAATTCTAATGGATAATTCTAATGGATAATTCTAAAGGGAGATTCTAAACGGTGATTCTAAAGGATAATTCAAAAGGGTGATTCTAAAGGTTAATTTGAAGGGTAATTCTAAAGGGTAATTCTAAAGGATAATTCTAAAGGGTAATTCTAAACGGTGATTCTAAAGGGTAATTATAAAGGGTGATTCTGAAGGATAATTCTAAAGAATAATTCCAAAGGGTAATTATAAAGGGTAATTTTAAAGGGTAATTCTGAAGGGTAATTCTCAAGGGTAATTCTCAAGGGTAATTCTTAAGGGTAATTTTAAAGTTTATTTCTAAAGGGTAATTCTAAAGGGTAATTCTAAAGGGTATTTCTCAAGGGTAATTCTAAACGGGAATTCTGAAGGACCATTCTCAAAGTTAATTCTAAAGTGTAATTCTGAAGGATAATTCTAAAGGGTCATTCTAAAGGGTAACTCTAAATTATTAATTATAATGGGATAAAAGGTTCCAATAAGAAATTCTCATGGGTAATTCTCATGTGTATTTTTAAGAGGTAATTCTCGAGTTTAATTCTGAAGGATAATTCTAAAGGGCAATTCCAAAGGATAATTCTAAAGGGTAATTCTAAAGGGTAATTCTAAAGGGTAATTCTAAAGGGTCATTCTAAAGGATAATTCTAAAGGGTAATTCTAAACGGTGATTCTAAACGGTGATTCTAAAGGGTAATTCTAAAGGATAATTCGAAAGGGTAATTCTAAAGGATAATTATAAGGATAATTCTAAAGGGTAATTCTAAAGGGTCATTCTAAAGGATAATTCCAAAGTGTAATTCTAAAGGGTAATTCGAAAGGGTAATTCTAAAGGGTAATTCCAAAGGGTAATTCTAAAGGGTAATTCTAAAGTATAATTCTAAACGGTAATTCTAAAGGATAATTCCAAAGGATAATTCCAAAGGATAATTATAAAGGATAATTCTCAAGGGTAATTCTCAAGGGTAATTCTCAAGGGTAATTCTAAAGGTTAATTCTAAAGGGTAATTCTAAAGGGTAATTCGAACAGGTCATTCTAAAGGGCCATTCTAAAGGGCCATTCTAAAGGGTCATTCTAAAGGGTAATTCTGAATTATTAATTATAATGGGATATAAAGGGTTCTAATGGGAAATTCTCATGGATAATTCTAATGTGTAATTATAACAGGTAATTCTGGAGTTTAATTCTAAAGGATAATTCTAAATAATAATTCTAAAGGGTAATTCTAAAAGATAATTCTGAAGGGTAATTCTAAATAGTAATTCCAAAGGGTAATTCCAAATAATAATTCTAAATAATAATTCTGAAGGGTAATTCTAAATAGTAATTCGAAATAATAATTGTAAAGGGTAATGCTAAATAGTAATTCTAAAGTGTAATTCTAAAGGGTAATTCTAAATCGTAATTCTAAAGGATAATTCCAAAGGATAATTATAAAGGATAATTCTAAAGTGTAATTCTAAAGGGTAATTCTAAAGTGTAATTCTAAAGGGTAACTCCAAAGTGTAATTCTAAAGTGTAATTCTGAAGTGTAATTCTAATGTGTAATTCTAATGTGTAATTCTAAATAATAATTCTAAAGTGTAATTCTGAAGTAATTGTTTGGTAATTCTGATGGATAATTCTAAAGGGTAATTCGGGTAATTCAAAGGGTAATTCTAAATAGTAATTCTAAATAATAATTCTGAAGGGTAATTCTAAATAGTAATTCTAAATAATAATTGTAAAGGGTAATTCTAAATAGTAATTCTAAAGGATAATTCTAAATAATTCTAAATAATAATTTTAGAGGCTAAAGAGCCTCCTCACTCTCTGCTGACATGGACAAAATCACATACTGGGCAAACAAATGGAACATGTCTTTCAATCCTGATAAATCTCACACTCTTACGATGTGTCCCCGAAAAGACCGACTGGAAAACCCTCCCATCCACTTTCTGAATAATCCTCTCCAAGAAGTTCTGTCACTCAAGCTTTTGGGTCTCACTATTTGCAATGATCTTTCCTGGGAAAACCACATTTCAAATCTGGCCTCCAAAGCCAGTCGCCGACTGGGCATCCTCCGTCGTGCGAAGTCCTTCCTTGGCACACCTGAGCTCCTCACCACATACAAGGCTTTCATCCGCAGCTCTATGGAATACTGCTCTCCCCTCTGGTCTGGTGCTCCTGCCTCACACCTAGCCCGTCTTCACGCTGTTGAAACCAAAGCGTTCAGAATCATTGGAATCTCCCGCGATGAAGCTAACTCCAAGGGCCTTTCACTCACTCACCGCAGGCAGGTTGGTGGTCTTTCCATCTTCTACCGACTCCTCTCTGGCCTTGCCCCCCCCCCCCCAGCCCTCTCTGGGCTCTGTCCCCCAAATATTCCTACAGTTCGCACAAGATCTGCCTGCAACCCTCTTATGGTTAAACTGCCAAAATCAAGACTTTCTGCTCATCTTCACTCCTTCATTCCTCTTTTCTCCCACCTCTGGAACAAACTCCCTCACTCTCTTCAATCCCACTCCACCCTCCAGGTCTTTAAAACAGCTGTTCACCACCATCTCTTATCCTCCCCCATCCAAAACCTTGATCTTTTCTACCCCCGCTAATTTCGGTCCCCTTGTGTTTTATACCTCTCCCCCCCCCCCCCCCCACCCCTTCCCACGCCTCCTGCCCCCAAGCCCTCTCCCTCCCACACTTCTCTCTGCTCTCAAATGTTGTGGTTGTGTGCTTCCCCTTCTCTCCCCATCTTGTCTTCCACTCCCTCTTTTTGTATATTTTGTTTGTCTGGTTGATTTGTTTGTGAAATAACTGTTAGCTCTTTCACGAGCCTCGATTCAGTATACAAAAAAAAATAAAAAAAATGTGTAATTCTAAAGGGTATTTCTGAAGTGTAATTCTAAAGGGTAACTCTAAAGTTAACCCGCTCCCCCTCAAACCACCTGCCCCCCCTTATCCTGCCATCCCCTGTCTCAATTCTCCCCAGTCTCCCCTACTGACCTCTCTGAACTCCTCATCGGAATGAAAACTGCCACCTGCACTCTTGAACCCATCCCCTCCAGCTTTGTCAAGGCCTCCCTTCCTGCTCTCTCTCCACTTATCATTGCAACAATAAACTCCTCCCTGTCTACAGGCATCGTCCCACCATCCCTCAAAATTGCTGCTGTTACCCCCATTCTGAAAAAACCTGGACTAAACCCTGACACCCTAAATAACTTCAGACCCATCTCCAACCTACCCTTTCTGTCAAAGGTTTTGGAACGCGCTGTAGCCACTCAACTCAAACATCACCTCTCTGCCAATAACCTGTATGAAACATTCCAATCCAGATTCCGCTCCAACCACAGTACTGAAACTGCTCTCCTCAAAATCACCAACGACCTTCTCCTCTCCTCTGACACTGGCAACCTCAACATTCTCATCCTCCTCGACCTCAGCGCCGCCTTTGACACCATCGATCACACCATCCTCCTCACCCGACTTGAAACCACCTTTAACATTACCGGCACTGCCCTCTCTTGGATTAAATCATACCTCTCTGACAGACGTCAGTTCATCTCCATCAATAACTGCAAATCCCCCACTGCTCCCCTCCCCCAAGGTGTCCCCCAAGGTTCAGTTCTTGGCCCCCTCCTCTTCATCCTTTACCTGTCCCCCCTCGGTCACTTAATCCGCCGTCATGGTCTCCAATTCCACTGCTTCGCCGATGACATCCAGCTTTTCATCTCCACCAAGTCCATCTCCACCGCCACCCACTCTATCCTGACAAACTGCATCACTGAAATAAAATCCTGGCTTCAAATCAACTTCCTCAAACTTAACTGTGAGATAAATCTGAAATAATCATCATTGGCCCAAAAACGCTCACCAAGTCCACCCATAACTTTGCCCTCAACATCGACGGTTTCCCAGTATCCACCTCCCCTCACATCCGGAATCTTGGCATCATCTTTGACCAAACCCTCTCCTTCGACAAATACACTAAACAGATCACAAAGACAGCCTGCTTTCACCTGAAAAACATCGCCCGTCTCCGTCCATCCCTCTCCTCCGTGGCTGCAGAAACCCTCATCCACGCCTTCATCACTTCCCGTCTGGACTACTGCAATAGCCTCCTTTATGGTTCACCCTCAACAATCACCAATAAACTCCAATACATTCAGAACTCCGCTGCCCGTCTACTCACCCATTCCCGGACCCGTGACCACATCACCCCCGTCCTTTACAAGCTTCACTGGCTCCCCATCTCCCAGAGAATCCAGTACAAAATCCTCCTCTTGACCTACAAAGCCCTCCATAACCTGGCCCCATCCTACCTGGCTGACCTCCTCTCCAGACACACTCCCACCCGCAACCTCCGCTCTGCTGGTACCAACCTCCTGACCCCCCCCCCCCCCCCCCCCCATCCAGACCAAATTTAGATCCTGGGGGGACAGGGCCTTCTCCATCGCTGCTCCCACCCTCTGGAACTCGCTACCTCACACCATCAGAGACTCCTCACTCACCACATTCAAAACATCACTCAAGACCCACCTGTTCAACACTGCATTCAACATTTAACCCACAGCATCTAACCCCTGACTATCTCCTCTCCTTCTCCCTCCTTTGTGCTTTGAATATTTCCCTATTGATTCTTCTTTTTTTTGCAATTGTTTTTATGTTTTGCTATGCATTATGTTTTGCACTCTGTCAAAGCGTCTTTGGGCTTCCTGAAAAGCGCTATATAAAATAAATGCATTATTATATTATTATTAAAGTGTAATTCTAAAGGGTAACTCTAAAGTGTAATTTTAAAAGGTAACTCTAAATAGTAATTCTAAATAGTAATTCTAAAGGATAATTCTGAAGGGTAATTCTAAATAATAATTCCAAAGTGTAATTCTAAATAATAATTCTAAATAATAATTCTAAAGTGTAATTCTAAATAATAATTCGAAAGTGTAATTCTAAATAATAATTCTAAAGTGTGATTCTAAATAATAATTCTAAAGTGTAATTCTAAATAATAATTCTAAAGTGTGATTCTAAATAATAATTCTAAAGTGTAATTCTAAATAATATTTCTAAAGTGTAATTCTAAATAATAATTCTAAAGTGTAATTCTAAATAATAATTCTAAAGTGTAATTCTGAAGTGTAATTCTAAAGGGTAATTCAAAAGTGTAATTCTAAATAGTAATTCTCAAAGATAATTCTAAAGGGTAATTCAAAATAGTAATTCCAAAGGGTAATTCTAAATAGTAATTCTAAATAATAAGTCTGAAGGGTAATTCCAAACAGTAATTCTAAATAATAAGTCTGAAGGGTAATTCTAAACAGTAATTCTAAATAATAATTGTAAAGGGTAATTCTAAATAGTAATTCGAAAGTGTAATTCTAAATCGTAATTCTAAAGGATAATTCCAAAGGATAATTATAAAGGATAATTCTAAAGTGTAATTCTAAAGGGTAATTCTTATGTGTAATTCTAAAGGGTGATTCCAAAGGGTGATTCCAAAGGGTGATTCCAAAGGGTAATTCTAATGGATAATTCTAATGGATAATTCTAAAGGGTAATTCTAAACGGTGATGATAAAGGGTAATTCTAAAGGGTGATTCTAAAGGTTAATTCAAAGGGTAATTCTAAAGGGTAATTCTAAAGGGTAATTCTAAAGGGTAATTCTAAAGGATAATTCTAAAGGGTAATTCAAAACGGTGATTCTAAAGGGTAATTATAAAGGGTGATTCTAAAGGATAATTCTAAAGAATAATTCCAAAGGGTAATTATAAAGGGTAATTTTAAAGGGTTATTCTGAAGGGTAATTCTAAAGAGTAATTCTGAAGTGTAATTCTCAAGGTTAATTATTAAGGGTAATTTTAAAGTTTATTTCTAAAGGGTAATTCAAAAGGATATTTCTCAATGGTAATTCTAAACGGTAATTCTGAAGGACCATTCTCAAGGGTAATTCGAAAGTGTAATTCTGAAGGATAATTCTAAAGGGGCATTCTAAAGGGTCATTCTAAAGGGTCATTCTAAAGGGTAATTCTAAATTATTAATTATAATGGGATAAAGGGTTCCAATGAGAAATTCTCATGGGTAATTCTTATGTGTATTTTTAAGAGGTAATTCTCGAGTTTAATTCTGAACGATAATTCTAAAGGGTAATAATTCTAAAGGGTAATTCTAAAGGATAATTATAAGGATACTTCTAAAGGGTAATTCTAAAGGGTAATTCTAAAGGGTAATTCTAAAGGGTCATTCTAAAGGATAATTCTAAAGGGTAATTCTAAATGGTGATTCTAAATGGTGATTCTAAAGGGTAATTCTAAAGGATAATTATAAAGGGTAATTCTAAAGGATAATTATAAGGATAATTCTAAATGGTAATTATAAAGGGTCATTCTAAAGGATAATTCTAAAGGGTAATTATAAAGGATAATTATAAAGGGTAATTCCAAAGGGTAATTCTGATGGATAATTCTAAAGGGTAATTTTAAAGGGTAATTCTCAAGGGTAATTCTAATGTGTAATTCTAAAGGGTAATTCAAAAGTGTAATTCGAAAGGGTAATTCGAAAGGGTAATTCAAAAGGGTAATTCTAAAGGGTAATTCTAAAGGATAATTATAAAGGATAATTCTAAAGTGTAATTCTAAAGGGTAATTCTAAAGTGTAATTCTAAAGGGTAATTCTAAAGTGTAATGCTAAAGGGTAATTCTAAAAGGTAATTCGAAAGTGTAATTCTAAACGGTAATTCTAAAGGATAATTCCAAAGGATAATTATAAAGGATAATTCTCAAGGGTAATTCTCAAGGGTAATTCTCAAGGGTAATTCTAAAGGTTAATTCTAAAGGGTAATTCGAACAGGTCATTCTAAAGGGCCATTCTAAAGGGCCATTCTAAAGGGGCATTCTAAAGGGTAATTCTAAATTATTAATTATAATGGGATATAAAGGGTTATAATGGGAAATTCTCATGAATAATTCTAATGTGTAATTACCTTCGCAAAAGCGGAAGGTTATGTTTTGATCGCTGTGTATTTATTTGTATGTCTGTGTGTGTGTATGTTAATCGCATAACTCAAAAAGTATTCAACCGAATTGCATGAAATTTGGTGGGATGATTGGTTATTATACGGGACACATTTGATTAGATTTTGGGAAACAGATTTGCTCAAATTCTGACTATTTTTAACTCGATCGTATTTCACTCAAAGTTATGAGCGACTGAAGAAGAAGATGTCCATCCAGGACGTCATCACTATAACGCGATCTCCCGCGATCATTTCAACCTCAAAAAAAATTATAATTGCAGATTTGACAATAGATGAGGCATATTAACAAACGAATGAAACAGATTTGCTCAAATTCTGACTATTTTTAACTCGATCGTATTTCACTCAAAGTTATGCGCGACTGAAGAAGAAGATGTCCATCCAGGACGTCATCACTATAACGCAATCGTAGGTGTGGCTTTGCTACACAGATCTTGTAGTCTTTTATTTTGGCAACAAAAGTAGCTGCGGCGAAGGTATGCGCTCTACCGAGTGCCCGTTCTAGTTATAATAGGTAATTCTGGAGTTTAATTCTAAAGGATAATTCTAAAGGGTAATTCTAAATAATAATTCTAAAGGGTAATTCTAAATAGTAATTCGAAAGTGTAATTCTAAAGTGTAATTCTAAAGTGTAATTCTCAATAATAATTACCTTCGCAAAAGCGGAAGGTTATGTTTTGATCGCTGTGTATTTATTTGTATGTCTGTGTGTGTGTATGTTAATCGCATAACTCAAAAAGTATTCAACCGAATTGCATGAAATTTGGTGGGATGATTGGTTATTATACGGGACACATTTGATTAGATTTTGGGAAACAGATTTGCTCAAATTCTGACTATTTTTAACTCGATCGTATTTCACTCAAAGTTATGAGCGACTGAAGAAGAAGATGTCCATCCAGGACGTCATCACTATAACGCGATCTCCCGCGATCATTTCAACCTCAAAAAAAATTATAATTGCAGATTTGTCAAGAGATGAGGCATATTAACAAACGAATGAAACAGATTTGCTCAAATTCTGACTATTTTTAACTCGATCGTATTTCACTCAAAGTTATGAGCGACTGAAGAAGAGGATGTCCATCCAAGACGTCATCACTATAACGCGATCTCCCGCAATCATTTCAACCTCAAATGAAATTCAAATTGCAGATTTGTCAATCGGGGAGGCATATTAACAGACGAATGAAACAGATTTGCTCAAATTCTGATTTTTAAAAATCGATCGCATTTCACATAAAGTTTCACATCGCATACACTCCCATGCCAAGTACAGAACAGTAGCTGCGGCGAAGGTATGCGCTCTACCGAGTGCCCGGATTCTAGTTCTAAAGTGTAATTCTAAATAATAATTCTGAAGGGTAATTCAAAATAGTAATTCTAAAGGATAATTCTGAAGTATAATTCTAAAGTGTAATTCCAAAGGGTAATTCTAAATAGTAATTCCAAAGGGTTATTCTAAAGGGTAATTCTAAAGGTAATTCTAAAGGGTAATTCTAATGTGTAATTCCAAAGGGTAATTCTAAATAGTAATTCCAAAGGGTTATTCTATAGTAATTCTAAAGGGTAATTCTAAAGGGTAATTCTAAAGGGTAATTCTAAATAGTAATTCCAAAGGGTAATTTTAAATGGTAATTCCAAAGGGTAATTCGAAAGGATAATTCAAAAGGGTAATTCCAAAGGATAATTCTAAAGAGTAAGTCTCAAGGGTAATTCTAAAGGGTAATTCTAAATAATAATTCCAAAGGGTAATTCTAAATAGTAATTTCAAAGGGTAATTCTAAATAGTAATTTCAAAGGGTAATTCTAAATAGTAATTCTAAAGGGTAATTCTAAATTATTAATTACTAGGGCATGCCCGTACTATATATATATCTAAAATTATATCCCCCCCCCTCTATTTACATGAAATGGTTTGGTCCATTCGCAAAGCCAAAGCGAACGGCTTGCGAGTACGGTGACAATCCCCCCCCCCCCCCCTCTATTTACATGAAATGGTTTGGTCCATTCGCAAAGCCAAAGCGAACGGCTTGCGAGTACGGTGACAATCCCCCCCCCCTCTATTTACATGAAATGGTTTGGTCCATTCGCAACGACCACAGAACCCCCCCCCCCCCCCCCTCTATTTACATGAAATGGTTTGGTCCATTCGCAACGCCAAAGCGAACGGCGAACGGCTAAATCGCCATAGCTCGGTAACTACTTGTCCGATTAATTTCAAACCTTGAAAAGGCACATCCTCGGGTCCCCAGCAATATACCTGGCAAGTTTCAAGTATACCGGACCCGTGGTTGTCGAGAAACAGCGGTCACAGACAAACACACAGACATACACACATACACACACACACACACACACAGAGATTACTGGAATTATAGATAGATAATGGGATATAAAGGGTTATAATGGGAAATTCTCATGAATAATTCTAATGTGTAATTATAATAGGTAATTCTGGAGTTTAATTCTAAAGGATAATTCTAAAGGGTAATTCTAAATAATAATTCTAAAGGGTAATTCTAAATAGTAATTCGAAAGTGTAATTCTAAAGTGTAAATCTCAATAATAATTCTAAAGTGTAATTCTAAATAATAATTCTGAAGGGTAATTCAAAATAGTAATTCTAAAGGATAATTCTGAAGTATAATTCTAAAGTGTAATTCCAAAGGGTAATTCTAAATAGTAATTCCAAAGGGTTATTCTAAAGGGTAATTCTAAAGGTAATTCTAAAGGGTAATTCTAATGTGTAATTCCAAAGGGTAATTCTAAATAGTAATTCCAAAGGGTTATTCTATAGTAATTCTAAAGGGTAATTCTAAATAGTAATTCCAAAGGGTAATTTTAAATGGTAATTCTAAAGGGTAATACGAAAGGATAATTCAAAAGGGTAATTCCAAAGGATAATTCTAAAGTGTAATTCTAAAGAGTAAGTCTCAAGGGTAATTCTAAAGGGTAATTCTAAATAGTAATTTCAAAGGGTAATTCTAAATAGTAATTTCAAAGGGTAATTCTAAATAGTAATTCTAAAGGGTAATTCCAAAGGGTAATTCTAAAGGGTAATTCTAAAGGGTAATTCCAAAGGGTAATTCTAAATAGTAATTCCAAAGGGTTATTCTAAAGGGTCATTCTAAAGGGTAATTCTAAAGGGTAATTCTAATGTGTAATTCTAAAGGCTAATTCTAAATAGTAATTCCAAAGGGTAATTCTAAATTGTAATTCTAAAGGGTAATTCTAAAGGATAATTCTAAAGGGTAATTCTAAATAGTAATTCCAAAGGGTAATTTTAAATGGTAATTCTAAAGGGTAATTCGAAAGGATAATTCAAAAGGGTAATTCCAAAGGATAATTCTGAAGTGTAATTCTAAAGAGTAATTCTCAAGGGTAATTCTAAAGGGTAATTCTAAATAATAATTCCAAAGGGTAATTCTAAATAGTAATTCCAAAGGGTAATTCTAAATAGTAATTCCAAAGGGTAATTCTAAATAGTAATTCTAAAGGGTAATTCCAAAAGATAATTCTGAAGGGTAATTCTAAAGGATAATTCCAAAGGGTAATTCTAAATGGTAATTCCAAAGGGTAATTCTGAAGGGTAATTCCAAAGGATAATTCTGAAGGGTAATTGTTGCCCAGCGCACCGCGGAGCGAAAGGGGGACTATGGTTTTCCCCTCCGTGCGGGCGAGCGTGCGTACGTAAGCGAAGGATGGCATTCGAATTTGGTGTGTGGGTGCAACCCACGTCAAAATCCAAGATGGCCGCCGCCATGTATGTCTAACGCCATGTATGTCTGTACCTTGTGAGAGGAATATCTTGAAAAATAAGCGAAGTACCAACTTCTAATCTGGTGTGTGGGTGTATCTGGGCATAAGGAAGAACCCTATTGAAAATTGGGTCGCCACGTCAAAATCCAAGATGGCCGCCGCCATGTATATCTGAACCTTGTGAGCTGAATATCTTGAAAAATAAGCGAAGTACCAACTTATAATCTGGTGTGTGGGTGTATCTAGGCATAAGGAAGAAGGCTTTTGAAAATTGGGTCGCCACGTCAAAATCCAAGATGGCCGCCACCATATATATGTCTGAACGTTGTGAGAGGAATATCTTGAAAAATAAGCAAAGTATCAACTTCTAATCTGGTGTGTGGGTGTGTCTCGGCATAAGGAAGAACGCTATTGAAAATAGGGTCGCCACATCAAAATCCAAGATGGCCGCCGCCATGTATGTCTGAACCTTGTGAGCTGAATATCTTGAAAAATAAGCGAAGTACCAACTTCTAATCTGGTGTGTAGGTGTATCTCGGCATAAGGAAGAACGCCATTGGAAATTGAGTCGCCACGTCAAAATCCAAGATGGCTGCCACCATATATATGTCTGAACCTTGTGAGCGAAATATCTTGAAAAATAAACGAACTACTAACTTCTAATCTGGTGTGTGGGTATCTACGCTTAAAGAAGAACGCTATTGAACATTGGGTCACCACGTCAATATCCAAGATGGCCGCCACCATATATATGTCTGAACCTTGTGAGCAAAATATCTTGAAAAATAAACGAACTACTAACGTCTAATCTTGTGTGTGGGTGTATCTACGCATAAGGAAGAACGCTATTGAAAATTGGGTCACCACGTCAAAATCCAAGATGGCCGCCTTGCGTCTTCCACTTTGTCAACTCGCATCACTTCACCGACGGGGGACCTAGGCATAATGCTTGTTCCAAAGGGTAATTTTAAAGGGTAATTCTAAAGGGTAATTCTAAAGGGTAATTCCAAAGGGTAATTCTAAAGGGTAATTCCAAAGGGTAATTCCAAAAGGTAATTCTAAAGAGTAATTCTAAATAATAATTCTAAACGGTAATTCCAAAGGGTAATTTTAAAGGGTAATTCTAAAGCGTAATTCCAAAAGGTAATTCTAAAGAGTAATTCTAAAGGGTAATTCTAAAGGGTAATTCTAATGGGTAATTCCAAAGGGTAATTCTAAAGGGTAATTCCAAAAGGTAATTCTAAAGAGTAATTCTAAAGGGTAATTCTAATGGGTAATTCTAAAGGGTAATTCCAAAGGGTAATTCTAAAGAGTAATTCTAAAGGGTAATTCTAAAGGGTAATTCTAATGGGTAATTCCAAAGGGTAATTCTAAAAGATAATTCTAAAGGGTAATTCCAATGGATAATTCCAAAGGGTAATTCTAAAGGATAATTCTAAAGGGTAATTCTAAAGGGTAATTCTAAAGGATTCAAAAAGGTAATTATAAAGGGTTCTGAAGTTGGCAGCATCTGGAAGTCCTGTACCTTGCATTTATTGCACACATACTGCAAAACTGCACCACTTCCCTCGGAAACGTGCGTTTTTTTTTGGTTTTTTTTGGGTTTTTTTGTATACAAGATCGAGGCTCGTGAAAGAGCGAACATTAATCACACAGAAAGACAAACAGACACATAAAACATATAACATCGGGAGCGGTAGACAAGATGGGGAGAGTGGGGGAAGGACACAAACACAACATTTGAGAGCAGGGACCGAGAGACATGGAGACATCGAGAGATCTGTGGGAGGGAGAGGGCTTTGGGGGGGAGGCATGTGAAGGGGGGGGGGGGGTGGGAGAGGTATAAACATATGGACACTGCCAGGATTTCCAGGAAAGAAGTTGGAATTTCAAACAAGGTGGATCTGGGGTGAATTAGTGGGGGTAGAAAAGATCAAGGTTTTGGATGGGGGAAGATAAGAGATGGTGGTGAACAGCTGTTTTAAAGACCTGGAGGGAGGAGAGGGATTGAAGGGAGTGTGGGAGTTTGTTCCAGAGGCGGGAGAAAAGAGGAATGAAAGAGTGAAGGTGAGCAGAGAGCCGAGATTTCGGCAGTTTAACCATCAGAGGGTTGCTGGCAGATCTTGTGCGACCTGTAGGAATATTTGGGGGACAGAGCACAGAGAGAGCTGTTTATTTTTTGGAATTAAATTTGGAATTAAATTCAAGTTTTAGATGTTTATTTTTTCAGCAAGTGTTGATTTTAACTTTTCGCACGAGATCGATTTCGGTCTTCATTCAAAAAGACACTTACAGAGTTTACCATGTCATGCTGCTCACAGGAACCCGGTGATCCATCTCCCAACAACGTACTGTTCCTCCATTTTCAAAAACTGCCTTGTTTGAAGAAGAGCGATTCGTTTGTCCGCACGCAGATGCGTCCGCACCCTCCGACAGGTACACGAGCACCTTGCAACTTTGCACACGCACCTCCTCTGAGACGTACGCAAGGTACACCAGCATTGGTGTTCAAGGTGTCACAAAATGAAGGGGTGAAGACGCGTGTCCGTCACACAATCAACGAGGAAAATGAAAAAAGAGGAACTGTTAACTGTACGTCGCTGGATTTATTGGAACTTGTAAGGAAGTATATACGTTGTGTGTGTGGGTGTGGTCATACCTACCCGTGCTGAACAATGCATCACGAGCCCTGGACCAGAGACACAAACTTTCCGCTGCGAAGAGAAGATCTCCATCAGGGTCTGACACCGCGACCGCTGTGTCTGGGTATCTACTCTTCACTCTATACTATACAGTCCAGGAAGAGACCACGAGTGTTTGACACCTGGGACTATGAAAACTTTGCTTTATGATATCAGCAGCAGTCGTGAGCACTTGAAGTGGGAAACAACCATCATCGTTTCTTGACTCTCGATACTCCATCCCTTTGCGCTGATGACTCATTCAATCGATATTGGCAGAAATGGCTGGAAGATTCAGTCGGAGATCTCGCTCGCTCAAACAGTGAATATCGTAGGCCTATATCAACAAGCATTCTGAGTATTGCGCTGCAATACATGTCGCCTACCAAAGTTCAAAGTGCCATAACTTTGTCAAAAATGATCGAATATGCAAATTTATGCACGGTTGATGCTGGTTTTCAAACTTGATCTGAGGTATGCTGAGACACATGTGTCACGCCTCGTCTCGTCGATAAGCCCGCAAGGTCGCTCCGTGGAGCGGCCTACACGTATTGCAGTGTGAATTATATAATTACCAACTCACGGTCTGAGGTACTAGCGATTCAAGAGATATCAATTTTTAAAATATTTTCGTTTAATTATTTATATCTGCCAAACCACGTGACCTATCGCAAATTCCAAAAGGACATTTTAGTGGACTGACATGCTGAACAGATCTGTGAAGTTTCCCCTCGATTGGATCAAAAATGAGGGAGGAGCTCGGTTTTAAAGGTTCATGCTTAAAAACGTCATAACTCTGAAACCATGTGACGCATGATGTCATACCCGCTGACTTTTTTGTTCGTCATGGTTATGCGATTCTGCCAGCAAAGTTTGGCCTCGATCTGTTCAGCCGTTGCAGAGAAAAAGGGGTTTTCATGTTTTCATGAAAAACAATATGGCGGCCGAACCACGTGACCTGTGACGTCATAATTACCATTAAAATATTCTACATACCGAGTTCCTCCGATGGTGAACATTTGATCTCAATCGGTCCTATTATTGCAGAGAAAATGTTTTTTAAAGGAAATTAAAACTTAAAATGGCACTGAGTTAAGGATCATCAGAATTATCAGAATTACCAAAGTTCAAAGTGCCATAACTTTGTCAAAAATGATTGAAACGTCGTGAAGTTCGAACTTGATCTGCAACTTATCATGAGGAAACCATGTGCCAAGTTTGAAACCATTAGCATTTAGAGTTTAGAAAATAAAGTCCGGAAAACTGTTCTTTGCGTGACGGACTGACGGACGGTGGGACGGCGTGCAAACCTATAGTCCCCTCCGGTGTACACCGGTAGGGGACTAACAAGCATTCTGAGTATTGCGCTGCAATACATGTCCCCTACCAAAGTTCAAAGTGCCATAACTTTGTCAAAAATGATCGAATATGCAAATTTATGCATGGTTGATGCTGGTTTTCAAACTTGATCTGAGGTATGCTGAGACACATGTGTGTCACGCCTCCCCTCGTTGATAAGCCCGCAAGGTCGCTCCGTGGAGCGGCCTGCACGTATTGCACTGTGCGACTTATATAAATTATTACCAACTCACGGCCTGAGGTACTAGCGATTCAAGAGATATCCATTTAAAAAAAATATTTTTGTTTAATTAACGATATCTGCCAAACCACGTGCCCTATCGCAAATTCCAAAAGGACATTTTAGTAGACTGACATGCTGAACAGATTTGTGAAGTTTCCCCTCGATTGGATCAAAAATGAGGGAGGGGCTCGGGTTTAAAGGTTCATGCTTAAAAACGTCATAACTCTAAAACCATCAGTAATTTTTGATATTTTCCGGTTCACGATCAATGATCGATGTGTATATATATGTTGCTCGGCTTGGCTCCGCCCCTCCGGAAAGCACGCGCTGTTGACGTTCGCGAGACGAGGCTGAGGACGCGCAGTGCGGCTTGAGGAGAACTCGAGAATAAACAAGAGATATCCATTAAAAAAAAAAAAAATTCGTTTAATTAACGATATCTGCCAAACCACGTGCCTTATTGCAAATTCCAAAAGGACATTTTAGTGCTGAATAGATCTGTGAAGTTTCCCCTCGATTGGATCAAAAATGAGGGAGGAACTCGGTTTTAAAGGTTCATGCTTAAAAACGTCATAACTCTGCAACCATGTGATGCATGACGTCATGCTCGCTGACGTTTTTGTTCGTCATGGGTATGCGATTCTGCCTGCAAAGTTTGGCCTCGATCTGTTCAGCCGTTGCAAAGAAAAAGGGGTTTTCGTGTTTTCACGAAAAACAATATGGCGACCGAACCACGTGACCTGTGACGTCATAATTACCATTAAAATATTATACAGACCGAGTCCATCATATGGTGAAAATTTGATCTCAATCGGTCCTATTATTGCAGAGAAATTGGTTTGTAAAGGAAATTAAAACTTAAAATGGCACTGAGTTAAGGATCATCAGAATTATCAGAATTCCCAAAGTTCAAAGTGCCATAACTTTGTTAAAAATGATCGAAACGTCGTGAAGTTCGAACTTGACCTGTACCTTATCATGAGGAAACCATTTGCCAAGTTTGAAATCATTAGCCTTAAGCGTTTAGAAAAAAAGTCCGGAAAACTGTTCTTTGCGTGACGGACTGACGGACTGACGGACGGAGGGACGGCGTGCAAACCTATAGTCCCCTCCGGTGTACACCGGTAGGGGACTAATAACTCCACTTTGGCGTTTGGGATGCCAGTGCGAGATTTAACCGCCAGAAGCTGAATGGGCTGCTGTCATATAGACCAATTACCTCCCACCTGTGGATTTTCCAATATACTGTATATTGTTACGGTTTTTAGAACCTTCACTTTGTAAAATAATAATTCTTGTAAATATCCCCCTTTGTAAAGGTTGCACCCTAGTTAGGTCATATTGCAACACATAGGACACCATAGATTCTTCTTTAGTTATTTCATTAGTATGTGTTTCAGTTAAGGATCTGTTTCCAATAGTTTGACTCTGCGTTGTATTAATCAAATAAGATAGGCCCCTTCAATTATCCCCAATCTCTCGCTCTCTCCAAAGTGCCAGTAGCCGTATTGCAGCGTTCGCTGCCTTTTTGGTTTGTTTGCTGCCCCCAAGCCGCCATTACGCACGCGGTCAGAGTGGGAGAAAAAGGGAGGAGCAGCCCGGAACATAGGCGTGGCCCCATCGACGCGTCATGAGGGGAGGTACTAATGAACCCTTGTGACCAATCCGGGCCGAGGCGTGTTCACGGGTAGGCGGAGCAAAGCGGACGCGGCTTGATACGCGAGGCTTCCAGTAAAAGCGCGAGCCCGAAGCCTTTTCATGCAGAGCGGAGAGATCGGCAGATGCGAGAGAACAGCGCAGAGGCGGCGAACATAAGAACATTGCACAGAGGATCGTTTGGGACGATCGTTGTCAATACGAACTGCCGTGGTTTTGAGAGCGTTCGGTACGCTATACGTGCATTCATCCCAGCCCCTCGCGTTTGTAAGGTCCGGTCACGCGCCAACGACGTCAAGCTGCCAGCCGTCCTTCACCCGCGGACACGGAGCCTGGACCATCCCCTCGCCTGGAACCATCCGCCTGGACCTTCCTCCCCTACCAGCTACCTTTCGTGTGAGTCTGTTTGTATTGTCAGGGGCGTGTTATATAAGAGTGTCTAAGGTTGCCCTATGTCCTTTTGTTTCCTCTTCTTGTATATTCCCTTCTTCCATTTCCTCTTTTAGATAGTAATAAATCATATTTGTTCTTCCTTTACCCTTCTTATTCTTTGGTTCCTCTCATCCGGTCGCTTTAGTCTTTTCCCCATTGAGTACCTGTGGCACGATTTGACCAACCGCTATAATCGGGTTTCGTCCCTTTGTTAACGGCTCGAGCTGCGGGTTGCTAAACCGCTCGGCAATCTTCCATCTTGTCCGCGGCTCGGGCGGGGCTCATTTCCTCGCTTACCGGAAGGCGCTGGTAATTAGGTAATAGGAACAATTGGCCTACCACCCGATTCAGCGCTGACCGGAAGTGCCGTCATAGCTCCAGGACCGGAGACGGCCAGCTTAATAGACGAGGGGATTAACCCCCCCTCGGTAAGGGGAGTGCCATACTCTGAAATCCGCAACAATATATATATATATATATATATATGTTATTTGTGTGGAGGTGTGGGAACGGTGCAGCATGCACTGAGTGCATGTTCAGTAGCATTGGCAGCAGGACAATACAGGTGGTGACATGATCAGGTGCTGATGGTGGTGGTGCAGATGGTGCAACAAGAGGTGCTGAGGTCGAGAGAAAGAAGAATGGAGAAGGAGACTGATGGTGGAGAGGTGTGGTTTGTCAAAGAGGGCCAAGTGGTAAGAGGTGGAAAGAGGAGGAGGTGGAAAACAAGAGGGCTGTCAGATGCTTGTGATTGGCAGGTGGTGGCAGACCTAAAGCCACAATTGGTATTCCCAGAGGAGATCTGTGTGACAAGGTTGCGGCCTGACATTGTCATTTGGTCAGGTGCAACAAGACAGGTCATCTTAGGGGAATTGTCAGTACCTTGGGAAGAGAACATGGAGGAGGTGCACGAGAGGAAGAGAGGAAAGTACAGTGAGCTGGAGGCAGAGTGCCGGGAGAAGGGTTGGCGAGTTTCGTGTCAGCCATTTGAGGTGGGGTGCAGAGGGTATATTGGCAATTCCTTTTCTGCATTTCTTGCTCGGCTGGGAGTGTGTGGGACAGAAAGAAGGAGGATGTGTGACAAGGTGGCCCAGGTTGCCTTGAAAGGCTCATTTTGGATATGGAGGAAGTTTATGGAGGCTCGTCGAACGGTGAAGGTTGGTTGTGTGTGGTTTTTTACACAAAGAATTAAGTTAAGCACCCCCCCCGTTTTTTTACAACCTCGCACATTACAAGGTTGTTGTCGTCAAAACAGTGTAATATACCCATGATATTGCTATATTTTCTGGAGAAGTGATATTATGGTCACATAAAAACATAACAATCATGCCGTTTTCAATATTTTATTCTGAATAATTTAAGGTGAAATTTATTGGGAATTTTAGGCATATTTTCACCTCAATTTAAGTATGGAGCTATAGGTCCATCACGGACAGTGTGGATGACGTTTATGTTTTCTAACGTACAGTCATTGTTCTGAGAAGACCTCTAGCGATCTTTGCGTCAATAACGTGTGTAGGACCCACGTGATCGGATCACTGACTCAACCCTACGTCTCATAGACCCTGTAAGCCGTCGTATGCGTTGCTGTGGCAGGTTGTTCCATTCCCGATGTAATGCACGTTCCAATGATCTCACAAGGTATGATCTCACATACCTTAGAATATATGCCAATGTATACATATACACAAAGAATATATATTAGGGGGTGCTTAACTTAATTCTTTGTGTAGGGGTGCTTAACTTAATTCTTTGTGTATATTATTATTTCTTATTTTGTGTATATGAGTGAATGGGTGAGGGTGTGTGTTTTTGCATGAATGAATTTTTGCATGAGTGTGTGTTTTTGTATGTTTAGTGGTGTATGTTGTAAGGGTAGGTGGTTGGTTGGTGTTGTGTGTGTGTGTGTGTGTGTGTGTGTGTATGTGTGTGTATGTGTGTGTATGAATGATCTGGTGTGTTTTGTTGGTGAGTGGTGAAGGGTATAAAGGTGGGTGTTTGAGTGTTCCACCATGTTTGTTTGGTGCTGTGGATTCTGGATGTGGAGGTGTTGCTGTTGTAGTTTGCGTTCGCACTGGCTGGGGGTGGAGGTATGTACGCATCCAGGTGTAGTTTCTGCATGTGGATGTGTATGTGCCCCTGCTAGCCCACCTTAGCTGACCGTATCGAGGTTGAAGGGCCGAAACGGGATGATGCTGAGGACCTCGACTGAGAACCCGGTCAGTGCGGCACACTTGTGACCAGGTGTGTTTTGAAAAAATATATATATATATGGTATAATATTGCACACCCAGGGGCACACCCAGAACATTTCCTAGGAAGGTGCAACCAGAACAGCTCAGGTTACCTATACCGAGTAGCAGAAATACACATAATACCAGAGCACAACATCAAGGGATGAGTGTGTGTGCGTCAACTACACTCGCTACCAACATTTGCCAACTGCAATGACCTGCAAGTAGTGCTAATCCAATCAGTTGATTTTTCTTCCTTTTAAGGACTAAGGGACAGTAGACCTGCTTGCCTTGGAATGTTTACAGGAATGTTTAGCTCTTCACCTATGCTGACTGCTTTGGTAAAGGTGGATCTAAACACTCTTTCATGCTTTTCTCATCGTTTTTTAATTAAATTGAGTACTTCATTGACAAAATGATTAGCAGAAAAATGTCGAGGTTTGTTTTGTGTAGTTCTCTGGACAACGGCAGGAGAACACTCAAAATGCTTTACATGACTGTCATGACAGACATTGCATGTTACATCCGTTCAGTGTTCTAGCTCTTCCATGAGCCTTGACTTTCTGTACAAGAAAAAGAAAGGAAAAAAGCTTAAAACTCTACCAGATAAAGGAAGGTCGTTTCTTTTATTGCTCAGGCAGGTGGTATTAACGAAAAGGTAACAGATTAATGCAGGGTGTTCTAAAAAGACCTGGACAAATTTGATTGTTAATATATTGAGTAGCACAAACGACACAACGATACCCTTTGTTTTTATGTGATACTGTCGTGCGACTCCGGTTAACACCAGAGACCGCGGATAGGCCTAAACGGATTTCATGGAGGCACACCTTCCCTACCCACAATATCCCAAAACACATTTCCTCCCCCACTGCCATTCAATTCTCCAGCACAATTCCATAGATGGTGTAAAAGATGTTCCAAAGGCTTCCATGGCCTGCCACATGTGAAATCCCATTCACATTGAACCAATACATTTCCATTTGCAACGCAATAATCATCACTCACTCATTTCCTCCAACCGCACGACCACATGAAAACACCTCACCACAACATCAACACAAACGCCACCCACAAGACTCCGTGGCACACATTCCATCCCCTCACCGGCCACGTCATCACTCTCACCCGCCTCCCAACTCCAAATTACGTGTCCAAATTTACAAAGCAAGTCCTGAAGCCTGGGACAGTAACCATCAAGGCCTTACCTCTACCTTGATATACAGGTAACTACGGTTGGTCAGGTCCAAAGTGCCATCCACCCATCAAAATCCCAAAATTTCTCATTGGACCAATCAAATTATTCCAAATTTCTCTTTTGTCCCCCCTATACAGGCAGGTATGTGGGTCCACATCCAACGGTGATCATCACTACACAACTACCTGTGGCCATGACAGCTCTGCACCTCTACCGTGCAAGGGTCATCGGGACAAGGTGAGCAGTCAAAACGCCAACATGGCTCATGAGCGTCTATAAGGGTGCGACCCACCATCCATCCTTCGGCCCCCCTGCGAGGAACACAGCTGCACTAGCCCCAGCTGGCCAATGTGGTGAGCACCTGCTGCCACAACAAACCCTACCGCACGCACAACCTCGGCCCTGGGGGAGACGGTCGCAGTGCTTGGCATTCCCCTCACGTCACCTACGCCGCCCTCGTCCACCAGTCCACAGAACCGCAGCCCCCCAGTGCTCACCCACACTTGACGACACCAAGGTCCAGTCAACAGCCATGCTCCACCAGGAGACCCACCCAGAAGACATGGTCCACACACCTGGGACACCCATAGCATCACGTTGACCCCCAGACCACATAACTACATCCCCATGATCCCGCGTCCCAAATATCGGCACAGTCGCCCCCGCAACCAGTTGAAAGCTGTCCTGCTACCCTATCAATTTCATCACAGCCTCCAACACTTTGGTCTACACACCTGGATCAATAATGGTGACATTGCTGTCAGTATCCACCATAACATTTCAAAATTCACCCTTAAATTTGCATCTAACCCACAGATTACCCATGCCAAACATTTTCCACAATTCACTCATTTTACCAAAGAAAGATGCTTTGCCATACACATGCCAGCCGAGCATGGCCCATTTACTCGGCTCTTTACACATTCCCATTCTCATCCCCATGTCCCTCTTCCCAAACCGAGAGTCCATAAATCATAACGGAACATTTGTGGAAGGTCACTCTCACAACATCACGTTCCACAGATGCCCCATGGTTGTCCGGCAGGCTATCTCCATCCCTGTCCATGCGGTTCGACCCGCGTCCATAGCCCAGCACAGCATGGCAGGTCACCACATGCTGGCTGTCCCAGAGTCTCAGGGAGAGGGTGCCAGGCCGCATGCCCGGGTGGTCACCACATCAGGCCCAAACTGGCCGTCCACGGTGCTACCACCAAAGCACGAGCCACAACACCTCCCCCTAGTGGTCCTCAATATCTGCCATCCCAGGCTTGAGAAACCACCTCGGACCCCCTGGAGGTCTCAACCCCCACCAGGGTCCGGTGACCCTGCCAGCCCGAGCCACCAGCTCGGATGGCGCCCCGACGGACAAGGGACACCACACTCCACAAGACCCCCCGTGGGGCCCATGTCGTACCATGACACCCATGGCTGGACCCCACATCCAAATCTCGCCAGCACAGCCGCCCCCCCCCCCCCCCCCCCCCAGCTGGCTGGCATCACCAAATTTGCAAAGGGGTAAGTTCTGCCCGAGGCCATCACCAATGACCTCGCCTGCTTCGAATTCCACAGCCCGGGGACCAACTCCAACCAAGGCTGCTCCAAATCAATTTCCCATTTTAATTTTCTTTTAGATTTTCTTTAAAAAAAATTCATTTCCCCTGCCAAACCGCAGCTGCAGGTAACAACCCCCTTTGGTTGTTCTACCCCTCCCTGCAGCTGGTCCACATTCCCTATGGGGACCAAACTCTCCGAGGCTCGACCTCCCGACTCTCCATTGTCCAAATCCAGCCCGGAGCCAACACACTCCCCCAACTGGTTCTGCAATTTTGCAGCCTCTGTTACCAAATCGTAGTGTACGTTGAGGGTCCCCATGGTCACCACAACCACCTCCTCGGACCGGCTCACCTCATCCCCCAAGCTCCTTTGGGCCTGGTGTTACGTGCTCCTCCCCAAACCCCGGTCATGGCAGAGAGGAGTCACGGCAGAAAGATGTGTTATGCTGTATGTCAAAGATCAATGGTGAAACCACACCAATTGTTACAAAACAAACAAGTATTGTATTAAGATCACACAAGAATAACAGTACAACAACAATAGTAATCAATTGCACAACCAATATATATTTCCTATGATGGTACCATCAGGTTCGTACAATATAACTCACTGTGCTCCAAGTTAGCGAAAAGACGAATATTCCCAATGTCTCTATTCCGGTATCAAGCCAAAGTCGATCCGCTCCAGTGATCATCAGAACGATGTCTAATCGAGACCAGAATCCCACTCGGTTGACAGTCACAGTCACGCTGCCACAGCTGCGCAAAGGTGCCCTCAAGGCGACTGGGAAATCACACCCTCGGGTATGGACGTTTCACGGCTCCCAATCGGCGAATCGCAGATTTCCCACTCAAAAGCCACCGTTACACACACACACACACACCAGATTAACGTCTGAATGCGGTGAAAATGGTTGAAGCGAAGTGAAAAACCTTGAACAAAGCGCAAATACTGCGCGAGGTAAAAATGGCCGACGGCCCGTTCTCACGGCGCAACGGCACTCCGATCATTCTCTTCGGAATCGACCGCAAAACCCGCCACGCAGGTTTATCTGTCACAGCAATGACAACTCTGTCGCACGAATCCCTTTCCCGGGAAACCCAAAGGTCACTCGTGACTCTCGTTCACCAACGTTCGCTCCAGACCTCAAAGCAGCTCGGCTTCTTGTCCGACTCGCTCGCTCCGCCTTCTCTCCTCTTCCTCCTCGTCGTCGTCCGGTTCCGGTTTCATTTAAAACATTAACTTTTTTACCTTTTGAAAATAGTAATCTCTATTTCCCTTACACGACAACAATAATAGTACATGGAACCAACAATGTTTACAGTGGATGAAAACCACAACAACGGAAGTGACGAATCCGTAACACTTCCCCCCCTCAAGAAAGAAAGTTTGAACATAGTGAAACCTTTCTTTGCAGGCAAAAACTCTTTTAACAAACAAAAGTAAAACTCACACACAAATGATCAATTCACGTGAACAACAATAATTAATATTCCCCAAAATAAAGCAACAAAACTTCCAAACAACCTACAGAAATTTCCAAAGTTAGTTCACTCTGGATAAAGCATCAGCAACGACATTGACCCTGCCCTTTACATGCTCAATTTCCAAGTTGAACTCCTGCAAAGCCAAACTCCATCTCATCAACCTCTGATTTTTCTTTTTTTCTTTTTTTGAATGAAGGTTAAGGGGTTGTGATCAGTGAATCCAAAGCAAAGCAAATCTATAGCACTTTTTGAAGGAGGCCGAGCTGAGAGCCAGGTTTCATGGTGGTTGGGTGGTGAGGCCTGGAAGTATTCACTGCATGGACACATTTAGGAACGTGGAGTTCATGGGTTAATCCATGTAGGAATCTTGGCTCGGCTGCTCCTGAGCACTCAGTGCTTCCAACTCTTCTCTTGATCATAAAAATCATAATCACAGTTGTAGAGTCGGTGCTTTAGTCACGTGAGTAGCGGTCCCCATCTCGGCTACCACCGTAATAGTCATCCCGTCGAGAGTTGCCAAAACTGCACTGCTGCTGCTGGGAGCCTCCGTAGTAATCACGACTGCGGCCGCCACCAAAACTACTACTCCCACCCCGGGAGCCATAGCCACCCCTGAAACTACCTCCACGTTTTCCTCCTCTGTAGCCCCCTCGACGCCCATGGCCTGCCTTCTCTACTGTTATGGTCCGACCATCCAAATCCTTGCCATTCAAATCCTTTTCTGCATCTTTGGCGTCCTTTGTGTTTTCAAACATGACAAAGCCAAACCCTCTCGACTTTTGCGTCTCCCTATCTTTTATCAGCAGCACTTCCAAGAGTGGTCCATATTTGCCAAAGATAGAGTACAGAACATCTTCACTTGTGTCAAAGTTCAGTCCACCTACAAAGAGCTTGCCAACATTGCCTCCATCCATGACTTGTGTGTGCTGACACTTAGTTTCCGGGTACTCGACAAGAAGTGCCTGTGCAAAGCGTGACGTCAGTACGTTCTCCTTCTCTTCAGAGCGTTTCCTACCGATAGCACGAGTCGCAGCACAGGATGGAAAGATACCCGGAATCTCCTGCTCTAACTGTGCGGTGCTACTTTCCATACTAGGCTTCTCAACCAACATCGGACTACCAGAAACTCGCCCACCTGCCAAATCATTCCCGATAATAAAAGAGATTCCCTTTACAGGAAGAGTGGCTTGTAAACCTATGGTGACCGGTCCTCACACCAAATCAGACTTCAAATGGATGACATGAAGTGGAGCTTTAACATAGCCACCAACCCCCTGTAAAAGAACACTAACACCAGTTGCCATCTTCTCTGACAATGGCAAAATGCCCTCAAGCATCAAAGATTGATGTGCTCCTGTGTCTCTCAATACACTAACAGGTCTCTGGTTAGTCAAGTCCCCCTCCAGCGACACAAACCCCTCTGAAATAAAAGGTTTGTAACCCTCTTGAACAAGGTCGTTCTTTGATGCCGTAACTTTGGCATGGGAACTTTCACAAGGCACTGTCCTCCATCAAATGCCCGGGTTTCTTGCAAAAAGCGCAAGTCGGCCCGGAGGAAAAACTCGTGGTCTGCCTCGGGCCCCCCGGAAGATAAGTCTGTCTTGGAACTGTAGTCTTCTGATCCCTAAAAGTCGCGGTATCAGATTTGTCCCCATAGTCATCTCTAGGCCGCCTCCATGAATATTTGTTCTCCGCTCCTGATTTACCATAACTGCCCTGGCTAAATCTTGGCGGGAAGTTAGGTTTGTGGAACCCCATCCTGTGTGTCAAGGCATAGTCATCTGCCACGGTTGCTGCCTCATACAACTCTGGTACTTTCTTTTCATCCAGATGTACTTTAATGTCCGCGTGGACACACTGTTTGAATTCCTCCACCAAGATCAATTTGAATTCCTCCAGCAACAGGTTGAAGTCTTTCCCAATCCCCTTCGAGTCACACCACCGATCAAATATGGTTTCCTTCATTCTGGCAAACTCCACATGGGTCTCACTCTCCCTCTTCCTGGCATTCCTGAATTTTTGCCTCCATCCTATCCTAGCCCGCCCTCGGCTAATTTACACTGCCACCCCATAATCTATTGCTCATGAGCCCCAGTGAGGAATGGTAGAACCACCATTCCTCCACACCGGGCACCATTCGCCAACACTATCGCCATTCATCCACGGCACTATGAGCCTCTCGGTGCGGAAATACATTTTCGTCATCACAGCTCGGCTTCGAAAAGCCGATCAATGCATGCGGGTGGTTGGTCGCCTGTTGGTTGGGTCCGTCCGGCATTTTCGATTCAGGGGAGGAGGTTTTGTTGGGCCAAGGTACCAGGCGCCATCTCGGCGCGGATCCTTTCGGTCCCCTGCACGATGGCCCAACCTTCCACGGTCGGAGCACCGCACCCGCCAGGGGGCGCGGTTCCGACCTCTCCTACCCCCCCCCCCCCTCGAACCGTGCCGATCGCCTTTCCCGCCAAGGCACGGCACCGACCATACAGGGCGGGGCCCGGCACGAATTGTGCACGCCGCCGTGTCAACGATCCCCACCGATCCCCGCTGCACACAAAGCACACCACGCCCTGAGGGCTCGCGTCGGCTATACGTCGCCCTAAACGCTGCCCTGGTCTGCGTCGATGCCCGGGCCGCGTTCTCAACACACCTCGCGACCAATTCCTCACTCGCACAACGCTGCGCTCCAGCCCCTCCCATACACTTCCTGCATTCTATTCCTGCACTCTCCCGTGCATTCTCCTTTCTTGCACACTCAGGTGCACACCACTCATGTGCACTCACGCAGTTTGCACACTCCATTATCACACACCCTCACACACATCCTGGCGCTCTCATACCACTCGCACACTCCGTTACACACTTGGCCATCGCACACCCTCGCGTGCACCCTTTTGTTACACACTCAGTAACAACCATGGGTGTGCACTCTCCCGGTACACACCCAATCAGCGCACACTTACCCACAGGTGTGCACTCCCCTGTTGCACACCCAATCATGTGCTCTGGTGTGCACTCCTGCACACACTCCACAACACGCTCTGGTGTGCATCCGCTCTCACCCTCCTCGTCCATCGCACACTCTGTTTCACACTCGTCTCCGACACACTCTTCCCACTCACATTCCGTCATACTCTCGCGCTTCGGTGCTCACTTTTTTGCACACACGCGCCATTCACTCACGTACATCGCACCACGGACCTTCCACGAGCGCCCGGGTTTCGTCGGGATCCCAAGCGCGCCAAAAATGTTTTCCCGCCAAACACTTTCGTGCCATACACACTCCTGCTCACCTTAAGGACCCTCTTCTGCGGCAGAACCTGCAAACTTTCATTTTTGTTAGGAAGCACGACATCACAATGCAAATCCAGACTTTGAGTGCATTCCATTTCGACCTCCCGTGTTACATGTACTTTCTCTGCCGTCTCTTCGGCCCCAATTTCAACTATGATTTCTTTGATTTATTTTTCTTCGACAACCGCCGGCGCGCATGAATTTGCCCTGTCCAATTCGGCGGCCGTCGGCTTTTCCATACCCCGAGTCGCGATTTATATACCCTCGGTCACTTTAGCCGTGCTCTGCTCTACGCGGCTCTCCCCGCGTTCCTCGCACTGCTTTACCTCGTCGCGTCCCTTTGCGACCTTCTCGCTCGGCTTGCGCACAAAGTCATCTCCCATTTTTTAAATTTGGCCACCCATTTTGCTTTCACATTTTTCCATGTTACTCCTTGCTTCGTCCCTCATTTCTTTCATGTGATTATTTGAGCATCCATGTTGTTTTCCAACCTTTTTAACCCATCTTTCATTTCACAACTCCATTCTTTCATGAGCGCTGACAGTTGAGTCATGAATGATTGCTCGTCCATAACCCCCACTTGCGCAGCGGCTCTAGCCTTCACCGCCACGTGCGAGGTGCCGCCATTACCAGTTGCCACACCCTTTTTGGCTTCCATTACTACCAACTGTCCCTCTCGGTCCTGGGTTATTAATTCTACCTCATTATTTAGCCCCACCGGCATCCGATCGCTTTGGCTAGCCATGGCAGGAATTAAAAATTTTGGATTTTAACACTAAATTTTGGTCGCTCGTAATTTTGGAGTGCGCTAAGCACACTTCGGGTCCTATCCCAAACTCCTGACACCAATTGTTGCTGCCAATATGTAAAATTGGTGTCCAAAATTTCGTCTAAAAAATTTCGTCACATTCCAAATCCCACTCCTGACACCAATTGTTGCGGATCTGCTGCCGGCCTTCTCCCCTTATCAAGGGGGGATAAATCCCCTTGTCTTTACTAGCCTGGCGCGACCCGAGACCTATTACGTCCCTTCCGGACAGCGCCATATAGGGTTTCGGGACCAAATTCGCTCGTACCTAAGTACTAGCGCTGCCCTGGAAGCGAGGAAATAAGCCTCGCACGAACCACGTGTGATGGTGATACGCCGAGCAGTTTGCGTACACGTGATCCGCGCCGTTATAACTAATGGAACCCGATTCAAGCGGTTTTTCCCATGCCACGCTTAGTCAATGGAGAAATCACAGAGACGATCAAATACAGAAGAAAAGAAAGAACAAATAGGTTTAATTTATTATGCACGTATTTACAGCTCAGGCCGAAGAGACACAGGGCAACTTAGACAGGCTTATGCTTAATACCCCAGGACAAACGGGCCCGTCTCACTCACACTCACACTCACAGGGGATTGCAGATGGGTAGGATGATGTTCACCAGCGCCACGGTGGTCGTCCAGGATCGGCCCCGTCTCACTCTCCACGGTCCCCGGCACGTCCTGCGAAGATGAAGGTAGGCGAAGGCAGGAACTCATATCGTGTCGCTCGAACAAACGGGTAATAATCTCGGGGCGATCGGTAGAGGGCGGACTTTGCGCGGCTGGCGGTTAATCAGCCGCGTTCACTCGCTTTGGCCGAACCGCGTAAGTTATCAACGCCCTGGCTGCGCCCACGTATTCCTCGTAACAAAGTTCATACAGTGCGAATGATTCCCTTCAAGCGCGTCTCCCTTCTCAGCACTCCGAACGCACGAGCTCTTCCAGCACACACCTCCCAACTTGACGAGCGCCTCTCCCTTCTCATAACTCAGGTGCTGCAACTGACGAGCGCCTCTCCCTCCTCATAACTCTCTCACGACTCACGAGCGCCTCTCCCTTCTCATGACTCAGAAGTCACTCCACCGCACCTCTCCCATAACTGGACTCACGCGCAACTCAACTGAGTACCGCAACTGACGAGCGCCTCTCCCTCCTCATAACTGAGGTGGGGGCTTTGCGCGATCGGTTTTATTGCCACGCCCTTAGCCCGATCGAATGTCCCAACCACGCCCTGTGACGCTGTGCTGCAGCCACATGCTGTGAGCCCTGATTGGTGACTCATGCTTACCGTCATCGCCTCGCCGCTGCGACGACCTCAACCCTCCTCCACCTGCCGAGGCCCACCTCGTGTTAACTCGCGCCCAGCACAACTAGGGCTTTTTAGCCGCAATGGATCGAGCCTATGGACGTGGAATGGTCTGTGGAAGTAGGGCCTATCCTCCTGTCTTTACAACAACGCAGGATTAACACTGGAAGGGGCCTACTCTCACATATACTAAGACATAACTATACTACAAATGAGGCTACATGTTGCTTGTGTGACTGTCTATGGGGGGCAAACCTTCAACTTTATTAACCTTTACTGTACCAATCTCAAAACCGCAGCAATATATGTATGTATATATATATATATATATATATATATATATATATATATATATATATATATATATATAATGTGGAAGGGGGGATCCATAGCTAGACTGGGGTAATGGTAAGTGCAGTACAGTCCGTGCAGTGTTTCGTGTAGCTTAGATTATCATGTACCAGTGACCTGGCAGAGCAAGTCGTTTGTCACACGCATGTTTATGTTGAGTATTTTGTTTGTGAGCAAGAACTTTGAGAATGTGTGAAATGCTTTGCTGATGTCTACTGTCGTGAGAATAGTGCATTTTGGTGATTTTCTATTGTTGAAACCTTCAAAGGTGTTTTGTGTGAGGAGAGTGCCGGTGGAGGGGTTTGATCTGAATCTGTGTTGGGTGTGTATGTGAGAGGGATGTGAGGGTTTTGTGAGTGTAAGTTAAGGTGTTCTGGAACTTTAGAAGGTGTGCAAAGTAATGTGATACTTGTGGAGAGTATTTGGTTGGTACAGTGGGGGATGTGTCTGGTTGTATGTTTATGATGTTTGTGTGTTCTGTTTTGTTACCGTTACCAGTTTTAATTTTGAAAGCTTGAAGTTCAAGGGTGTTGTCTGGTGGTAAAAGTGCTTTTGTGTGTTGTGTTATATCTGTATTGTGAATATATATGATGAGGCCTCCACCTCTGGTGTTTTGTCTGTCTGAGCGTGTGGGTATATCGATGGGGATGGTCGGTGTTTTGTTTTTCTCGTGTAATTGGGTGTATATGACCCCAGCTAGGATGACGAGAAAGGGAAGGACTGCCCCAGGGAGGGGAGGGGCGGTGGAGAGATGTGGGAGGGGTCAGGGGGAAGATCACTCCAAAAATAATAAATAAATAAATAAAAGTTTGTTGTGGATATGTGATGCATATGTGTGAGAGAGGTGTGTGGTGATTTGCGTAATTCTGTGTGAGGTGTTGATGTGGCAGATGAGAGTATGTGTGGTGATTTGAGTGATGTGTGGTGATTTGGGTGATTGAGTGTGATGTGTGGAAGATGAGAGTGATTTGAGTGATTGTGTGGTGATTTGAGTGATTGAGTGTGATGTGTGGAAGATGAGAGTGATTGAGTGTGATGTGTGGAAGATGAGAGTGATTTGAGTGATGTGTGGTGATTTGAGTGATTGAGTGTGATGTGTGGAAGATGAGAGTGATTTGAGTGATTGTGTGTGAGTTGTTCGTGTGGAAGATGAGAGTGATTTGAGTGATTGAGTGTGATGTGTGGTGATTTGAGTGATTGAGTGTGATGTGTGGTGATTTGAGTGATGTGTGGTGATTTGGGTGATTGTGTGTGAGGTGTTCGTGTGGAAGATGAGAGTGATTTGAGTGATTGAGTGTGATGTGTGGAAGATGAGAATGATTTGAGTGATGTGTGGTGATTTGAGTGATTGAGTGTGATGTGTGGAAGATGAGAGTGATTTGAGTGATTGTGTGTGAGTTGTTCGTGTGGAAGATGAGAGTGATTTGAGTGATTGAGTGTGATGTGTGGTGATTTGAGTGATTGAGTGTGATGTGTGGTGATTTGAGTGATGTGTGGTGATTTGGGTGATTGTGTGTGAGGTGTTCATGTGGAAGATGAGAGTGATTTGAGTGATTGAGTGTGATGTGTGGAAGATGAGAATGATTTGAGTGATGTGTGGTGATTTGAGTGATTGAGTGTGATGTGTGGAAGATGAGAGTGATTTGAGTGATTGAGTGTGATGTGTGGAAGATGAGAGTGATTTGAGTGATTGTGTGGTGATTTGAGCGATTGAGTGTGATGTGTGGAAGATGAGGGTGATTTGAGTGATGTGTGGTGATTTGAGTGATTGAGTGTGATGTGTGGAAGATGAGAGTGATTTGAGTGATGTGTCGAAGATGAGAGTGATTTGAGTGATGCGTGGAAGATGAGAGTGATTTGAGTGATCGTGTGGTGATGTGAGTGATTGAGTGTGATGTGTGGAAGATGAGAGTGATTTGAGTGATTGTGTGGTGATTTGAGCGATTGAGTGTGATGTGTGGAAGATGAGAGTGATTTGAGTGATGTGTGGTGATTTGAGTGATTGAGTGTGATGTGTGGAAGATGAAAGTGATTTGAGTGATTGAGTGTGATGTGTGGAAGATAAGAGTGATTTGAGTGATTGAGTGTGATGTGTGGAAGATGAGAGTGATTTGAGTGAATGAGTGTGATGTGTGGAAGATGAGTGATTGTGTGGTGATTTGAGTGATTCATTGTGATGTGTGGAAGATGAGAGTGATTGAGTGTGATGTGTGAAAGATGAGAGTGATTGTGTGGTGATTTGAGTGATTGAGTGTGATGTGTGGAAGATAAGAGTGATTTGAGTGATTGAGTGTGATGTGTGGAAGATGAAAGTGATTTGAGTGATTGAGTGTGATGTGTGGAAGATGAGAGTGATTTGAGTGATTGAGTGTGATGTGTGGAAGATGAGAGTGATTTGAGTGATTGAGTGTGATGTGTGGAAGATGACAGTAATTTGAGTGATTGAGTGTGATGTGTGCAAGATGAGAGTGATTGAGTGTGATGTGTGGAAGATGAGAGTGATTGAGTGTGATGTGTGGAAGATGACAGTTATTGAGTGTGATGTGTGGAAGATAGACTGATTTGAGTGATTGTGTGGTGATTTGAGTGATTGTGTGGTGATTTGAGTGATTGTGTGTTGATTTGAGCGATTGAGTGTGATGTGTGGAAGATGAGAGTGATTTGAGTGATGTGTGGTGATTTGAGTGATTGAGTGTGATGTGTGGAAGATGAGAGTAATTGAGTGTGATGTGTGGAAGATGAGAGTGATTTGAGTGATGTGTCGAAGATGAGAGTGATTTGAGTGATGCATGGAAGATGAGAGTGATTTGAGTGATCGTGTGGTGATTTGAGCGATTGAATGTGATGTGTGGAAGATGAGAGTGATTTGAGTGATGTGTGGTGATTTGAGTGATTGAGTATGATGTGTGGAAGATGAGAGTGATTTGAGTGATTGTGTGGTGATTTGAGTGATTGAGTGTGATGTGTGGAAGATGAGAGTGATTTGAGTGATTGTGTGGTGATTTGAGTGATTGAGTGTGATGTGTGGAAGATGAGAGTGATTGAGTGTGATGTGTGGAAGATGAGAGTGATTTGAGTGATTGAGTGTGATGTGTGGAAGATGAGAGTGATTTGAGTGATTGTGTGGTGGAAGATGACAGTGATTGAGTGTGATGTGTGGAAGATGAGAGTTATTTGAGTGATTGTGTGGTGATTTGAGTGATTGTGTGTGATGTGTTGAAGATGAGAGTGATTTGAGTGATTGAGTGTGATGTGTGGAAGATGACAGTAATTTGAGTGATTGAGTGTGATGTGTGGAAGATAAGAGTGATTGAGTGTGATGTGTGGAAGATGAGAGTTATTGAGTGTGATGTGTGGAAGATAGACTGATTTGAGTGATTGTGTGGTGATTTGAGTGATTGAGTGTGATGTGTGGAAGATGAGAGTGATTGAGTGTGATGTGTGGAAGATGAGAGTGATTGAGTGTGATGTGTGGAAGATGAGTGATTTGAGTGATTGAGTGTGATGTGTGGAAGATGAGAGTGATTTGAGTGATTGTGTGGTGATTTGAGTGAGTGTGATGTGTGGAAGATGAGAGTGATTGAGTGTGATGTGTGGAAGATGAGAGTGATTGAGTGTGATGTGTGGAAGATGAGAGTGATTGTGTGGTGATTTGAGTGTGATTGAGTGTGATGTGTGGAAGATGAGAGTGATTTGAGTGATTGTGTGGTGATTTGAGTGATTGTGTGGTGATTTGAGTGATTGTGTGGTGATCTGAGTGATTGTGTGGTGATTTGAGTGATTGTGTGGTGATTTGAGTGATTGAGTGTGATGTGTGGAAGATGAGAGTGATTTGAGTGATGTGATGATTTGAGTGATTGTGTGGTGATTTGAGTGATTGTGTGGTGATTTGAGTGATTGTGTGGTGATTTGAGTGATGTGTGGTGATTTGAGTGATTGAGTGTGATGTGTGGAAGATGAGAGTGATTGAGTGTGATGTGTGGAAGATGAGAGTGATTTGAGTGATTGAGTGTGATGTGTGGAAGATGAGTGATTTGAGTGATTGTGTGGTGGAAGATGACAGTGATTGAGTGTGATATGTGGAAGATGAGAGTGATTTGAGTGATTGTGTGGTGATTTGAGTGATTGTGTGTGATGTGTGGAAGATTTGAGTGATTGAGTGTGATGTGTGGAAGATGACAGTAATTTGAGTGATTGAGTGTGATGTGTGGAAGATGAGAGTGATTGAGTGTGATGTGTGGAAGATGAGAGTTATTGAGTGTGAAGTGTGGAAGATAGACTGATTTGTGTGATTGTGTGGTGATTTGAGTGATTGAGTGTGATGTGTGGAAGATGAGAGTGATTGAGTGTGATGTGTGGAAGATGACAGTAATTTGAGTGATTGAGTGTGATGTGTGGAAGATGAGAGTGATTTGAGTGATTGTGTGGTGATTTGAGTGAGTGTGATGTGTGGAAGATGAGAGTGATTGAGTGTGATGTGTGGAAGATGAGAGTGATTTGAGTGATTGAGTGTGATGTGTGGAAGATGAGAGTGATTGAGTGTGATGTGTGGAAGATGAGTGATTTGAGTGATTGTGTGGTGATTTGAGTGATTGTGTGGTGATTTGAGTGATTGAGTGTGATGTGTGGAAGTTGAGGGTGATGTGTGGAAGATGAGAGTGATTGTGTGGTGATTTGAGTGATTGTGTGGTGATTTGAGTGATTGCGTGATTTGAGTGATTGAGTGTGATGTGTGGAAGATGAGAGTGATTTGAGTGATTGAGTGTGATGTGTGGAAGATGAGAGTGATTGAGTGTGATGTGTGGAAGATGAGAGTGATGTATGGTGAATTTAGTGATTGTGTGGTGATTTGAGTGATTGTGTGGTGATTTGAGTGATTGTGTGGTGATTTGACTGATTGCGTGTTGATTTGAGTGATTGTGTGGTAATTTGAGTGATGTGTGGTGATTTGAGTGATGTGTGGTGATTTGAGTGATTGAGTGTGATGTGTGGAAGATGAGAGTGATTGTGTGGTGATTTGAGTGTGATTGAGTGTGATGTGTGGAAGATGAGAGTGATTTGAGTGATTGTGTGGTGATTTGAGTGATTGTGTGGTGATCTGAGTGATTGTTTGGTGATTTGAGTGATTGTGTGGTGATTTGAGTGATTGAGTGTGATGTGTGGAAGATGAGAGTGATTTGAGTGATGTGATGATTTGAGTGATTGTGTGGTGATTTGAGTGATTATGTGGTGATTCGAGTGATGTGTGGTGATTTGAGTGATTGTGTACTGTACGTCAGTTGTTCGTGTGGAAGATGAGAGTGAGTGGGCCCGGTCCACGTGAACCGATCGCCGATTGGTGCTCTGACCGTGGCCGCGCTGCTCTGATGAATACAGGTACAGCACGTAGTACTTACTGTATTATGCAAGCAAATGACTAATGAGGTAAATGGACTTTAATGTGACCATATTACAATCTCGCGAGAAAATATTACAGCTGTCCCTGTTTTGCTATTTTCAAGGTAGAAGAGAAGAATAGTTCGTTGGGTTATTGAGTTACTATGGGCATTTTTACCTGTCTGCTTCCTCGGCTTACCCTATCATTTCATTTGTCCGAGGATATCTTCCATCTGCTTGAAAGTCAGCTGACATCACCTTCCTTACCCAACTTCTTCTTAACGGACACAAAGATTCCCACGATATTGTGGTGTTGGACGGGGGAGTTTTGGCTCAAGTCGTTCACGAACAGGCTGGCCAGGCCTGACGTTTCATTAAAAGATTAGGACGGAATGTGGATTGTTCAAGGTGCCGGAAATAGCGCGCCGACTATTCGCGAAGGACACCGAGGGATCTTACTATAATTCACCAAATGTCTGTCTGTCTGTCTGTCTGTTCGAAGGGACCGCAAAAACGGCTGAACCGATCGCAACGATATTTTGGGTGGGTAATCCTGGGATCTCCAGGAGTGAAATAGGCTATTTAGTTTTCCCAATTTCAGCTTTGGTCTCCAGCATTCTCAGATTTGGACTCCCGCACAACATTCGCGTTCGCCTAACGTTCATTGTGATGATGTTTTCATTGTGACTATGTTGTTTTCCCGGGTGCCGCACAAACGGCTGCACCAATCGTTGCACGGACTCGGTGACCTCGGACAAAGACCTTTTATAAGGACACGGGTTGAATCCCTGCTTGAGAGAATTCCATCCCCCTCCCCGCCATCACGACCGTTTCTCCAACTCACAATCCCACGATATGCGGAAAGGACGACCCAAAACCAATTATCTTCTTTTCGATTCGTATATAAACATCATTAAAAGTAAATAATGACCTCGGCGAAAGTTCAAACGTAGGACAGTTTATATAGGACACGGGTAGTTTATAAGGACATGGGTTGAATCTCTCCATGAGAAAATTCCACGTAGCTATTTCGGCGGTGTATACGCGAACAGATCGCTGACTCCATCGATCTTGCCGAGGCCTTAACAGCTATAGGCTCAAAATCCTTTTAACTGTTGATTTGGTACTTTTTACAATGAAGGAAACATTAACAATGTTGTTAAAAGTTTATTTTGTGATTAATTTGTGATTGGAGTTATGTTGTTTGGAATGAAAAAAAGAGATATCGAGTTCAAGTGAATGACAACATGCCGTGATGGTTTCTACCCACTAAACGTGAACTTCGTGGATCGCCATATGCAGATTCGCCACAGACCCACGATCGATGTTTCTATACCTGAACGTACCCGTTTGTTTGCGAATGGGTACGTTTTTCATGGAAGTCATTCACGAACTTGCTGTCCATGTCTAATGTGTGACTGAAGGTGCTACAGGAATGTGGAATTTATTTGTTTCATGCTTTAGCATTCGCCGTATCTGCATTGCCAGTTTGCTTCTGGCCTCCCACCTGTGCGTAGCACGGGTATCTCACTAGTATGTATAATTCCAGTGAGACGGTTTACCAAATTTTTTTGGGGAAGGGGGGGGGGCGAGGGGAGGGGTTGATTATGGCTGGTGGACCCACAAGTGTTACTGCAGAACGCCCTCAAACAGAAGGTCTAATGGGGTTTATTGGGTCTACAATCTACATGGTCCTCAGGCTCTTTGGGGTATTAGAGTCTTAGGGGTTTATGTAGGGTCTTAAAGGGTCTTCGGATTATAAAGGGTCTAACCTCGAGAGTGCTTTAGGGGTCTAAATGGTCTTTGAGTTATAAAGGATCTTATAAGGTCTTAGGGGTCTAAAGGTTATAAAATATTGTTATGAATTTGGGTAGTGATATGTAGAGCAGAATACAGCTGAACAGGTAACATGCTTCGAGATGTCGCGGTAAGGAAAACTACCTTGTAATAAGTTCGTGTGTAGGCGTTTTGGTCGGTTAAGGTGTATAATTGTGAATCTACCAGGAGATTCGTGTGTTAAGTAGTGTAGGGAATAATGAGTAGAGCCCTTGTATGTCTCACCTGGTAATCAAACCTCTGTCCCTTATGGCACTGCAGACCACATCGACTCTTGGTTAGGATCCCTTAGTACAACACTAATAACACCCTCCCCCCCCCCCCCCCCCCCGACATGACCTCGGAAGAAAGCAGGCCAGGACACCGCCAATAATGGCGGCCACCATTTACACCTCCGAGAGGCCTATCCACCTCACGTAGTACGTACTACAAAACAAGGAATAGGGGACGGGAGTGAGAGTGGCTCAGTGGGCGTGACCTGAGCGAGTCGGTGGAGGAGACCGATTGGTTGGCAGCGCGCCAGAGCTGACGTCACCGGCCGAGGCTATACCGAGAGCCGAGCGCCATTTTCGAGGCAGATACTGAGTTGAGTGGAGAGAGAGTGAGTTGAGACTCGGTGTGTGCAGTTGAGCAGTGACATTGCTGGCGCGGAGTCGAGTTGAGTGGAGTCCAGAGGAGTTGGTGTTGAGTTGAGAAAGCAGTGACATTCCTGGAGTCGAGTCGAGAGGAGGTGCGCACGGGCAGTTCGTTTTGAGGTGCGCACGAGGAGAGTTGGCAGATCCCAAGTGCAGAGAGCCTGAGTTGGTTTTGCAGTGCGCAGTTCACAGTTCAGCGCAGTTGATCCGTGGTCGTTCACAGTTGGATTCCTGGCAGCGCAGTTCAGAGATCCCGAACCGAGTTGGGCTGAGGTGTAGCCCGAGTGGAGCTCGCTGTCCTGCTGTGGGACCTCGTGGTGCTTTGGAGCTTGGTGCACGGACCTCATGTGCAGCGGCGAGGGCGTTGGCTCGGGCCTAGCGGGGCGTGCGAGGTGGACGGAGGATTCCTCCACGCCGGAGTTTGGAGCCGCGTTGGACGGATGACACAACGAGAGCAGATAAGACCGAGCTCCGCGGTTACACGATACATGACGCGTTCTTTTTGTTAATTCATCCCCTGTTTGTATTTGATATCTGGTGTGCGGGATCCCGAAGTAGGATATTTTATTACCGGCGCGTGCTTTTTCCTGTCCATGCTTTTCCCAATAAACCCTTATATTATTTTTGTACATATATCTGAACGCAGTTTACCGGGTGGTTGATTTTATAGATAAGGCTGCGGGGCTCTCGCCGTTCCCCACCATTCCGCGTGCTTGGGGCTTTTGGTTTTGGAATCCGCCATTGAGTTTCCGCCTCGGGAGTTAAAGCCTTCGTGATCGGCAATCCGCAACTCTGATGTTAATCGGAGTTGCGCGACAATATGTAAGGGGTCTGAGGTGTCTCATGGGTGTGATGGGTCTTAGAGTTATAAAGACTCTTAGGGGTATTGCAGGGTCTTAGGGATCTTAGGGTTATGAAGGGTTTAAACTTAACTCTACATGGTCTTCAAGGTCTTCGAGGTCTTAAAGGGCTTTGAGGGTCTACACCGTCTTCGGGTAAAAAAAAAGGGTGTAATGGTGTTATGTCTCAAGGGTGTCTTCAAGTGACTTATGGGTAAGTCAAAAGGTGTCTCAAGGTTGTAAATGTTTAAAGGTGAGTTGGACCGTTTGAACGTGAGTTGGACCGGGAGTTCGATCTAAAATGGTCGAAAGGAGTTTAAAAGGTCTAAGGGGATGAAAGGATGGAAGGGCTCTAAAGGTGTACATGTGTAAAACGTATGTTCCAACAGTCCGTTATTAATATACCTAATTAATAGACGTAGTCAAGGTGCAATGATAAGTCAGTAAGCAGTCGTACTCACGGTCCAATTCCCGTTCTAATAGTACGTAATCAATAGACATAGCGGGATTCCCGTGTCGGACGGTTTCGGAGACGTCTCACCTCAAAAGAGCACTTTTTGGAGTGTGTATGGGTAAGTTTGTTTGTTAGTGTTTGCAAAGGGATGCCTTGATTACCTCCATAAATATAACTATTTAAACTCAGTAAAACATACCTGGCTCATGCAGTACATGCTTTAAAGGTGTTTCTAATGTTATGTACTCAATTGTGTTATTAACAGAAACGTTTTACATGAAGGTTGTTCACTTTTTATTATTTATCGTGAAATTTGAAAATGATGCCTCCATGACGTCATAATAGCCTTGACTCTTTAATATACGAAAATAAAAGGAAATAAAAAAGTATTGTGACGTAAGCACGACAGTGCAATATATCATTGGTGACGTCACAATTGATTGTTGTAATTAAGGGACGAGTTGCTCGAACAAATTGGGTTTTAGTCATTTTTAGAAGAAGCAATGTGAGTGAGTACCAGAATGCTCCGGTAAGTGAGGGGAAGCCATGTTGTTAATTTGGTGGAAATGAAGGAATGAGAATCATGTTGAGAACTTTCGGTTTAATGAGAGATGATGTTAAAAACCTGAACACTCAGTGATGGATCTGGGAGGAGGTCCTCGGGAAAGAGTTCAGGAGAGTGAATGAGGATTGAAAAGTAAAACGAACATGGGAGTGGTTTGAGAGAGTGTTGGAGTGTCAGTGTGTGTGTGTGTGTGTGTGTGTGTGTGTGTGTGTGTGTGTGTGTGTGTGTGTGTGTGTGTGTGTGTGTGTGTGTGTGTGTGTGTTGGTCGATTTGATGTGTTTAAGGGTAAGATGTGAATGATTTAATGATCTTATCACATTATCGAGTGTGTAAGGAAAGTTATAAATATATGATAACACATTAAATCCTATTGCAAGTAAAGTTGGGATAAGTGATTTTACATTGATGGGTTGACTGACTGCCTGGACGCAACTGAGGTTGTGGATCTACTGATGTGTCATTTATTGATGTGGATCCATGATCGAGGTTGTGGATCCGCCGTTTGGAGAGGTCCTGGGCTGAAAGGATCGAAACCTCGAGGAAGAACGGTGCCCAGCTGATGATCCATGCAGTCGGGGAACTAGTCAATTGCTTATGGGTTAAGGTTCTTGCTTTAGGTGGAGAAACTATGTTTCAGGTTTACAATTTAAATAAAGTTGAATATGGGATGTTGTAAAATTAACATAATTTACAACAATCCTTTAAATTATTTAAGTTTGGGAACAACCGATACTGTACAATTAATTAAGTGTGTGTGTGTGTGTGTGTGTGTGTGTGTGTGTGTGTGTGTGTGTGTGTGTGTGTGTGTGTGTGTGTGTGTGTGTGTGTGTGTGTGTGTGTGTGTGTGTGTGTAATAAGAAATGAAAACTAAAATGAACACTGGTGGAAGGAAGAGGAATCGAGATATAATTGAAATTGTTCAACCCACTTAGGAGATGAAGAAGATTCCTCATATTTATAGAGATGACGAGAGGGTTCTTTGTTTAATGGTGTTCTAATGGTGTGGTTGTTTTTCTTTTTTTCCCCATTTCACCCTCTACATCCAACATGTTCATCTTCTTCAGATCTAGGACCTCTTCAGGTAAGGTCGATGATGAGATGATCCCAAAGTGTGAATCCAATACCTGGGCCCGAGAAAGCTCATTCGGGAGAGGATTCTGCTTGGAGTTTTCTATTTTGATTCCTTTTGAAAACAGTATACCATTGTGTACATGAACACTCACCTGGTACTTACCATATTATAAATTTTCATCCAAACTGGGTGACGACATAGGTGGAGTCAGTGATCAATTTAACCCTCTGTTCGTAGGTTCAGCTCAGGTGGCGTTCACCCGACCGGAAACCGGAGGTGCATGGATGGGTCGACTGCGCAACATCAGCGTACCCTATTATGGTGGGATGTGCAGTCCTGCCAAGAGGAGTGCACGACGGAAGAGAACACCTGGGAAACCCAAGCGTGGGAATCCAAGCGTTTTGGAGTTTTTGGAAGAGGAGAATTCGTGGTTTTCAAATGAGGAAGAAGGGCACGGGTTGTGGGTGGGGGACAAGGATTCCACATCAAGGTAAGAGAGAATATGGTGGGACAGGTCGGAGAGTCGGTGAGGAACCCGGTATGTGGGAAATATTAAATATTAAATAACTGTGATCATCTTGGAGTGAAATAAATCATAAAATCCCTTTAGACCAACATATTTTGTGATTTATAAAGTTTATAAATAATATAATTTTAGTTCACAATGTCCATAATGAGATGGCGTGGGCCCATTGCAGCTTGGGATCTGATCAGTATGGAATTTGTTGAACCGGATCTAGTGATAAATTGGTCGAGAGAAAAATTGACGATGTCATCTGCCAAATGGTTCGGCAGCCATATTGGATTGAACATAAAACCCCTAAAATCTCTAAACACTCTTCTTCTCCAAAACGGCTAAACAGATCGAGGTGAAACTTTACAGGCATGATCGCCTCCCGATGATGAAGCAAAGGTTTCTTGGCGATGATGTCATAGGTCACATGGTTTGGCAGCTTTGATTTTTTTAAAAATAAACCTTAAAAAATCAACTCCTCCAGAACAGCTGGACAGATCAAGTGGAAACTTCACAAATATGTTCTCCATGCCTTGGGGATACCATGGTGTTCCCAAATAATTGATAGGTCACAGGGTCTGGCAGCCATATTAGATTAAACGAAAATCTTTTAAAAACTCTGTCTATTGAACAGCTTCATTGATCAATGTGAAACTTCAAAATTATGATCCAGCGAGCAATCGGAATACAAGTTTTATATTTCATCCTGAGCGGACACATAATAGCATGGTGTTGGCTCAGTCGTTAGGGTGCTGGCTTGGGATCCTATGAATCCTGGGTTCGAATCCCGGTCGATTTCCGTAATTAACACCAGGGGGGTTGACTCAGCCTGTTCATTACCTTCCGAGGTCGGCAAATTGAGCACCGGTTCACTGGTAATTCCCTGTGTGTCGTAAGAGGCGACCAACAGGGTTGGCAGCAGGAAGGGCATCCAGCTGTAAAAGATTGCTTCACAAAAGGGGACCACGGTGCCCAAAAAAAGGCCAGCCCCCGCTCTGTGGGGAAAAATGGTCTCCAAAGGCGGTTCCTAATCGGACACGTGGTCTGACAACCATAATTATTTAATTATTTGAATCTGAGTTAAAAAAAAAATTGAAACGGTTTAAGCTATTGAAGTCAAACTATACATGTTAGAATGAGTCGTCAAGGGGAATACACATTTAAAATTTCAATATTATCGGTTGCACGATCCGGCAGCCAGAATGTTTTAATTATTTGAAGAAGAAGAAACCCTACAATATTATCTTCTCCAGAACAGCTTACAACATCGATGTGAAACTTCGCACACATCATCGAGTCTTTTGGAATATAATATGATAATTCAAGTGTCATTGGTCATATTTTCTGGCAGCCATTTTTCAAATGTATTTTGAATCAGAGTTTTTTTGATTCCTTTCAATTGAATTTTAAATCCAAATTTGCATCCAATTTTTTAAAGAGGAGGCCAGGTGTCACGTGTCCGATCAATGTGGGGTTGTGACAAAGTGGGACGTCTTGTGGTACCCGGGCATCACTGCCAACAGTTATAAAGTGGCAGTTCTAGTTATTATTATTAATATTATTAGATGATTTTTTTTTATCTTCCCGTGAGTGGCAGGACATCCAGCTTAATCTCACCAGTGGAGGCCGCCCTCGAACACCGCACCAGACGATGTTCAAGCCCACAACAGTACAATGGCAGTCATGATATCAAAGGAGTGATAATGTTTCATTTCCATGCAGAACGTGATATTCTCTTGTGTTATCTTGGTCTCTTGGACCATCCAGCATCTTACATTTCGTACACTAACACCATATCTTGATGATCCCCGTTTTTTGTAGGTCCTGGACCATTGTGTGCCTCTTGATCCTGATGTCCCTGGTTTTTACGGTTTCAACGACGTATGTTGCTGCTCACCTGCGTAAGTGACATTTTCGCTAACTTATTACACAGGCAACTCAACTGCACGTCCATGTCGGACTCCGCATACACCCACCCATTCCTGTCCTGGTCGTATGCAGAGCGTCGCTTCCCCGACGACAAGTGGACATTTTTGTGGTTGAGACCCAACGTGGAGAGGTCGTCACTTGGGCCACGTGGTGCTCTGGTCGGGGCAGGGACTTGGGATCTGGCCAAGTTACCGGCACAAGTTTGCCGACTCAGTCCCCGACACCTCATCGCCTTTTCCTAATTGTTGACGAGAACATGTACCACACTCTTTACAGAGAGTTGCTTTTGACAAATCAGTTTCCTGGCACGTGCTAACCCGGGTGGTTTGCCATTGCTTTCCCAGCAGTCAATTGGTGCATTAATTAGTAATTTGTTCAGGGTCTTGGTGATACAACACCTGCTCTTCACGAAGAACACCGTGAGATCGTTCACGGCCACCAATTAGTGCTGGCAGACGGGACACCCAGTTTGAAGTGCAAGTGAGGGACGGCACACATTGGTGTCTTGTCCTGCCGAAACACCAGGACGGTTGTTTATAGCTGCGTCAGAATTGGAACCCAAGCGAGACACCTCGGAAGAGAGTATCTAAACCTCTGGGTTATGCTGCCATCCATTCCTCATCACTGTTTCATTTTTTCTTCATCACATATTGTGCTTTTTTTTTTTCATTGTCCATTTATAAATTGAAAAATTTAACGTATTTTATTTTTCTCCCTCATCAGGTCTCAAATCACACCATGAGACTTCTTTAGTTCCTGTCCAGTTCCAGAACAATCTGGTGAGTACCAGGGAGGAATCTGTTTTGTTCATTTAATGGCAAAAGTCACTTGAAAGCAATTTCTCTATTGATGAATTCTTCATAGGGAGAGGTGTTCATCCACCCATTAACCCTTTATAGGGAGAGGTGCTCATCCACCCATTAACCCTTTATAGGGAGAGGTGCTCATCCACCCATTAACCCTTTATAGGGAGAGGTGTTCATCCACCCATTAACCCTTTATAGGGAGAGGTGCTCATCCACCCATTAACCCTTTATAGGGAGAGGTGTTCATCCACCCATTAACCCTTTATAGGGAGAGGTGCTCATCCACCCATTAACCCTTTATAGGGAGAGGTGTTCATCCACCCATTAACCCTTTATAGGGAGAGGTGCTCATCCACCCATTAACCCTTTATAGGGAGAGGTGCTCATCCACCCATTAACCCTTTATAGGGAGAGGTGTTCATCCACCCATTAACCCTTTATAGGGAGAGGTGCTCATCCACCCATTAACCCTTTATAGGGAGAGGTGTTCATCCACCCATTAACCCTTTATAGGGAGAGGTGCTCATCCACTCATCAGCCCTTTATAGGGAGAGGTGCTCATCCACCCATTAACCCTTTATAGGGAGAGGTGTTCATCCACCCATTAACCCTTTATAGGGAGAGGTGTTCTTCCACCCATTAACCCTTTATAGGGAGAGGTGTTCATCCACCCATTAACCCTTTATAGGGAGAGGTGTTCTTCCACCCATTAACCCTTTATAGGGAGAGGTGTTCATCCACCCATTAACCCTTTATACTTATAGGGAGAGGTGTTCATCCACCCATTAACCCTTTATAGGGAGAGGTGTTCATCCACCCATTAACCCTTTATAGGGAGAGGTGCTCATCCACCCATTAACCCTTTATAGGGAGAGGTGCTCATCCACCCATTAACCCTTTATAGGGAGAGGTGCTCATCCACCCATTAACCCTTTATAGGGAGAGGTGTTCATCCACCCATTAACCCTTTATAGGGAGAGGTGCTCATCCACCCATTAACCCTTTATAGGGAGAGGTGTTCATCCACCCATTAACCCTTTATAGGGAGAGGTGTTCATCCACCCATTAACCCTTTATAGGGAGAGGTGCTCATCCACCCATTAACCCTTTATAGGGAGAGGTGTTCATCCACCCATTAACCCTTTATAGGGAGAGGTGCTCATCCACCCATTAACCCTTTATAGGGAGAGGTGTTCATCCACCCATTAACCCTTTATAGGGAGAGGTGCTCATCCACCCATTAACCCTTTATAGGGAGAGGTGTTCATCCACCCATTAACCCTTTATAGGGAGAGGTGCTCATCCACCCATTAACCCTTTATAGGGAGAGGTGCTCATCCACCCATTAACCCTTTATAGGGAGAGGTGTTCATCCACCCATTAACCCTTTATAGGGAGAGGTGCTCATCCACCCATTAATCCTTTATAGGGAGAGGTGCTCATCCACCCATTAACCCTTTATAGGGAGAGGTGTTCATCCACCCATTAACCCTTTATAGGGAGAGGTGTTCATCCACCCATTAACCCTTTATAGGGAGAGGTGTTCATCCACCCATTAACCCTTTATAGGGAGAGGTACTCATCCACCCATTAACCCTTTATAGGGAGAGGTGTTCATCCACCCATTAACCCTTTATAGGGAGAGGTGCTCATCCACCCATTAACCCTTTATAGGGAGAGGTGCTCATCCACCCATTAACCCTTTATAGGGAGAGGTGCTCATCCACCCATTAACCCTTTATAGGGAGAGGTGTTCATCCACCCATTAACCCTTTATAGGGAGAGGTGCTCATCCACCCATTAACCCTTTATAGGGAGAGGTGCTCATCCACCCATTAACCCTTTATAGGGAGAGGTGCTCATCCACCCATTAACCCTTTATAGGGAGAGGTGCTCATCCACTCATCAGCCCTTTATAGGGAGAGGTGCTCATCCACCCATTAACCCTTTATAGGGAGAGGTGTTCATCCACCCATTAACCCTTTATAGGGAGAGGTGTTCTTCCACCCATTAACCCTTTATAGGGAGAGGTGTTCATCCACCCATTAACCCTTTATAGGGAGAGGTGTTCTTCCACCCATTAACCCTTTATAGGGAGAGGTGTTCATCCACCCATTAACCCTTTATACTTATAGGGAGAGGTGTTCATCCACCCATTAACCCTTTATAGGGAGAGGTGTTCATCCACCCATTAACCCTTTATAGGGAGAGGTGCTCATCCACCCATTAACCCTTTATAGGGAGAGGTGCTCATCCACCCATTAACCCTTTATAGGGAGAGGTGCTCATCCACCCATTAACCCTTTATAGGGAGAGGTGCTCATCCACTCATCAGCCCTTTATAGGGAGAGGTGCTCATCCACCCATTAACCCTTTATAGGGAGAGGTGTTCATCCACCCATTAACCCTTTATAGGGAGAGGTGTTCTTCCACCCATTAACCCTTTATAGGGAGAGGTGTTCATCCACCCATTAACCCTTTATAGGGAGAGGTGTTCTTCCACCCATTAACCCTTTATAGGGAGAGGTGTTCATCCACCCATTAACCCTTTATACTTATAGGGAGAGGTGTTCATCCACCCATTAACCCTTTATAGGGAGAGGTGCTCATCCACCCATTAACCCTTTATAGGGAGAGGTGCTCATCCACCCATTAACCCTTTATTGGGAGAGGTGTTCATCCATTCATTAACCCTTTATAGGGAGAGGTACTCATCCACCCATTAACCCTTTCTAGGGAGAGGTGTTCATCCACCCATTAACCCTTTATAGGGAGAGGTGTTCATCCACCCATTAACCCTTTATAGGGAGAGGTGTTCATCCACCCATCACCCCTTGATAATTATTAACCCTTCATTGGGAGAAGTGCATCTTGGAACAAAACTCTGAGAACAACACAACTTCACAACTTAGCCCATGAATCACAATCCTTCACAGAAGCCAAGGTGGATACTTCGAATCCTGGGAGGACTCCGTTCCACCTTCTAAAACATAAATTATGGAGATAGTAACACACACACACACACATATACATACACACACACACACCGACACACACCGACACACACACACACACACACACATATACATACACACACCAACACACACACACACACACACACACACACACACACATATATACATACACACACCAACACATATACACACCAACACACACACACACCGACACACACACACACCGACACACACACACACACACACACACACATATACATACACACACCAACACACACACACACCAACACACACCAACACACACACACACACACACACACACACACACACACACGTATTTCCAGCCCAAGCCTTGCTTCGTGTCAGACTTACCTTAACAAGGAAAACATAAAGCAATCTTCTTCAGATGTAGTTTTTCTCTCATTATTCGTGTCGTCATAAACAGTAACCAAGCAATGGATACAAGAACAAACAATGATGAAGCAGAAAATGAAAATGAAAAAATAATAAGAAATGTTCACGTTGTGTTTGTCTCCCTTGAACAGATGGCTGATATTGAAGTCATTAACTGGACATACAACTTTGCGGCGGAATCAAATGGTACATTTTGTTTAATTTCCTTTTATTAATAAGTTCATTTGTTACAAGTGCCAGAAATAAGCGAACTAATTTCGCATTCCTGCCCCTATCACAATGCAATGGCAAACCACCTCGTGTAATGATTTACATGAGACTGTTTGAACATCAGGGAAGATGTCCCGCAAATTGCACAGAAAGTAACATGATGATGTCACTCCCAAAGTGTCATCACATTTACACCCAAACACCTTCACTTTTACAGAACAACAATAGGGAAAGGTAGAGACAACCTTTGGAGAATGACAATAATAAATAATAAAACAGTAGTTTAACTCCATCTGCCTCGGTCTTAAGCTAGACCAGTTGTGCATGGACCGAGGTTTCATCCCCGAATATGCTTTGCTTGATGAAGGTTTAAGCAATACTTGATGTTTAAGGTTTAAACAATGCTGTATGCGTAACAGCCAAATGCTTAATGTGACAATATTTCCTTTCTTGTCCCACACCCCAATCCCCCGAACAGGTGGACGTATTCTCGATCACGAAAATATGAAGAGCTACATTTATTTGCTTTCATTTGTGGTGCCATACTCCAATCCTCCGCAGAATATCATACGGGTATGCTGAACGAACTCGGTAAATGTGTTGATGTTCACGACAAATCTGCTCTCATTTAACATTTCTATCTTGTTTTAATGTGACATTCCTATCTGTTTACAATTACACACACGTATTTCCAGCCCATCATCTTCAAAAAGGGTGTTATAATACCCAAACACCCAGTTTTCATCATTGCAATCTGTTGGAGGTCCAGGTGTATGCATGCAAAGTTTGGGTCCACTAGGTTTCGGATCGGTCGTCGGTTAACGTTGTGGTTACGTTCTTGAAAATACGAGATGAAGTGAAATTATTTTAAACGGATCAATTTATCTCTTAACAATCAATGTAAATGGGGGTTAGTTTGTTCATTTGCTCGAGGAGGGGTTGATTTGGTTCATTTGCTAGAGGAGGGGTTGATTTGGTTCATTTGCCACATAAAATGCATCGCATTTAAGTAAATTCACACACTTTATATATTCTGTATTGTACATTGCAATACTGTAAATAAAGTACTGTACTGTAAATAAATGGAAAGGAAACAACAAAAAAATCACCCCTTAGTACAATAAAACAATCCACTGGTGGAAGGTGGAGAGTGGGTTGGAGGCTCGCCACTGAGATCCAGAGGGTTCTCCCCCTTGCTATGACGTGAAGGTTTCTGCTTGTTGGTGAGTTCTCTCTCCCAAAAAAGTGCCTCAATGGTTGACTGATTTCTGCCCTGCCTCTTATTTTCTTTATAAACTAAAAATAATATACCCTCGGATCCTGCTATTTTCGAGGGGGACACGTTCTTGGAAAATCCGCAAATGGCAAAACCGCGAACAGCGGGGCATTGTTTCAATGGAAAAAGGGGGAATAGGTTCCCGAATTGCAAAAATCCGCAAATAGAGAGGACCAAACCGCAAATGGCGAGGCAAAATCTGCGTATGGTGTCGAAAATCCAGAGAATGTCGACGATTAATCCACGAAGGTCGATGAAAATCCCGTGAATGTATGCCGCGGCATTGTTTCAATGCCTCTGAAAACCGCGAATTCGCGGTACACGACCGGAATAGGGAAAAAAAACCCACGATTTTGCGGAATACGGCTGCTAATAAATAAATAAAATGAATACACTGGACACTTTTCCACAAATAGAGAATCAGGTCGCATTTTATCACCCGCAAGTACGTGGAACCCGCAAATAGCGGAACCGCGAATAGCGGGATCCGGCAGTACCATAAGACCCGTCACTTTGTTGAAGGGATTACCAAACTTATAGACAAGCGATAGATTTACGTATGCACCTGAGAGGAATTTTTGAGGTCACGTGCATCTTCCTCTCCATGAAGTGCCATTCCACATCAGTCCGCCACCCCCCACATATGGAGAAAACAGTGCAGAGGGAAAGAGGGAAATTCGACCATTTTTGCTTGCATATATAATAATAAAAGGCGTCCGTCCGTCTGTCTCCTCTATAACTCCAAAACCATGAAACCTACTGGCCCCAAGCTTTGCATGCATGCACCTGGACCTCCAACAGATTGCAATGATGAAAACTGGGTGCTTGGGTGTTATAACACTCTTTTTGAAGATGATTAACGAGGTGCTCATAAGAAAATAACCCGATGTAGTGGCTTCCCAATATGGCGGTCCGTTTTTATTAATGTAAATGAGTATGGTGGTGGCATCAGAAGCAGAGAAAGTTGCATTGCTATTGGTAGATTCCAGTTTAGATTTGTGGAGATTGGGAATCATCGTAGGGAGGGGGATGAGTGGTTGTGTTTTCTTCCTGAGAGTTTTCATTGAAATCTGTTAAGCCATTCTCAAGTGAAAGTTGGATGACTGAATGGACCGAAGAAACTGAGGAACCCCTGGGTTGACTAATTGACCGAATGTCATCATGTATCGCTGTCAAGAACATCAATGGTGGAGGGTGGCAAAGCGATGGAGGCCCTGTCTTTAGGGTTGGAGACCCTGAGGCTGAAGGTACGTGAACAAGGGGCGTCCTTGAATTCCTGACAGTACCAGAGCCTCTTGTGTTGGTGACCGGCGACCATCTCACCAGATTCAAGGACAGACCAGTTCATGACAGTGGTATTCCTCTTGAGGAGTGGATAACCCACTAGAAGTGCACAGCTGATGCTCGGAAATTGAGGGATGAGGAGTTTACCATTTTTCTGTGTGAACATTTGGCCGGGCAAGCTCGGCAAGAAATTTTGGCAAGAAGCGAGGATGTTAGAAAGTTGCCAGATCATTAAGACTCTGAGAAAAGTATTTGGGGTGGGGCTCTTTATCATCGGTTCAACATCGCTTCTACTCGTACTGCCAGCAGCCGCATCAGGATTTGTTGACTGTTTCCCTCGATCTCATTTAACTGTACGTCAAAATTGTTGAGGCCTGCCCATCTTTTAGCAACCGTCACCTGCGTGAGCCAGCTTTGAAGGGTCAGCTGTCGAAAACTGTAACAAATGATGTACATCAAAGGGAGATACGTTGTCTGACCAAAGAGAAGCCAAACCTGTCATTTTTGGACCTCCGAGATGCCGTAATTGATTGGCTGGGAGATTCCACCCCAAATGACACTAAAAAAAAACTGCTGTTGTTCAAGAAAATGGGGTTGTGCCAGACACCTGGAAGTAACAGGAAGACATCATCGCTAAACAACAGCAGATATACGATTTACTTGCTGGGTTGAAGGAGGGCAAGGAAGGGAAATCTCATTCCTGTTGGTCCTGTGGCAAAGCCGGACATCTTCGGCATAACTGTCTGACCAGGAAGTTAAACTACTAGAGCCTGGAGTGGTGAAACATTGGTGGCACTGGTGAGTCCAATGTGAATGGTTCAATTCTTAACAGAGTGATGGGGACAAGTCCAGAAAACATGTTGGATGTCGGTTGTGTGAAGCTCCATTGTTTATTCAAAAATGGCGCTCAAGTTTCAACCATTACAGAAACTTTCTATCGGCAATATTTAGATAAGCTTGACATGTTGGTTTCCTAGTTTCAAAAGATGTTGTAGATCTGGTTATATACCAGCACAAAACGGTTGTTCCTGGTGTTTTGGGTCAAATGCCTTGAGATGTATTAAAGTGACTTGACAGAAATTCTCATAACGTGAGCAAAGATGTCAGTTAAAAACTTGCTTGCGTTGTTTGAGGAAGTTGCTGCCATTTATATTAGGGACAGTGTCAAAGGCTTTGCTCATGGAAGGCAAATCCAACTGAAGGCAATCCAAGTTCCTTCCACAAAGCTCGGAACAAGTGTGTCTTCGCTCAGGAGAGCCAGGAAACAATATCTCTCTACTCTCACAACTGAACTCTGAAACCTGTCTCCATCCTCCAAATCCTGGTGTCGTCTGGTCAAATACGTTTCTGGTGTTTGTTCCCCTTCCAACCCCTCCCTACACAGCTGACACTGCACGTGAAGAAGTTGAAAGCGTCAACTGTGTGTTTGCCTCTGAATGTTTGTTTGTTTTGTTTTGTTTTGCTGAATGCCTCAACAAAATCTTGTGTCCCAAACCCAGCGCTCTCGTATCCACCTTACCCAGTCGTACCCAGCTGCTCCTGCACTCTGTGTCCTTCTCTCCGGACAAGGTGGAGAAGTTTCTGTTTCTGCTGAGGGAACTTTCATGCTTCTCGACAAGATATTCGGGGATGAGAATTTCCAGACTGCTTATTTCTCTGGACGATATTCTGATATTTTGGACAACTTTCGATAAAACCCAAGAAAGACTCGATATGGTTCTTACGAGACTTTCAAAATTTAATCTGGAAGTAAAGCGTAAAAACTGTCAACTTTTTAAAGAACAGTTCAGATAACTTGGCCATCAAATTTAAGAAAAAGGTGTTGCCCCTGACACTGATAAAATGAGTGTTGTGACAATGAGGCCCATACCAAAAACAGAGACTGGGCTACGTGGTTTTCTGGGTATGGCCGGTTATTATCGCAAGTTTGTACCTGGCTTTGTGAAAATAGCTGCCTCGTCATTCTCTGCTGCAGGGTATTCAACCTGGGAAGAAGGGCAAGTGAAAACCTCGTACTGGATGTGGTACGAAGGCTTGGGATAGTTCCTGTGATGATGCTTTTCATGGATGGAAGCGGAAACTTGCCATGGCACCAGGTCTTGGACATCCTGATTTTACCAGACAATACATTCTTAAAGTCGATGCTAATCACAATGGTCCAGGAGCAGTATTGTCTCTGGAATAGGAAACTGGCAGGGCAGTGCTTAACTACGTGAGCCGATATTTGAGGCCCAGTGAGAGGAATATGGAAAACGACAGCAGTTTCAAGTTGGAACTAGTTGCTTTGACTTGGGCTGTCAAGGAAAAGTTTCAAGACCATTTGTTTGGTGCTGAATGCATTGTTTATACAGATGATGACCCACTGAGCTACATTCAGACTTCGGCAAAACTTGGTGCTATGGAACCTCATTGGGTTGGTAAATTGTCTCAACCAGCAACAGTACCCACCCTCCGGGCAGGGATTCAATTGGGAGGCCCAAATGAAAAGGCAAAATGTCAGCAATTGAAGGCTTTTTTATTTTAAACGATTTATAAAAACATCTGTGAAATCATATCACACGCAAATCATCAAATTCTAAACAGTATTTGTAGAATTTCAATAAAAGCCACATCACTGTTCATATCGGTAAATATTATTCTATAGTGTTTGGAAAAATTGGAAATTGGAAAATTGAAAAATTGGGAAAACAAATAGCCTATTTTACTCCAGGAGGTCCCCAGGATTACCCACCCAAATTTTCGTTGCAATCGGTTCAGCCGTTTTTGCGGTACCTGGGAACAGACGGACATACAGACAGAAAGACAGACAGACAGACGGACAGACATTTGGTGAATTATAGTAAGATTAGAAAGATCAGTGGAGAAAGTAAAATAAAAACGCAAATTGAGGCAATGGACAAGGTTATTACCCTGCGAGCACCAAGCGAAAAGCAGAGTTCAGCAATTGGTTAAATTTGTCTGTCTGTCGGTCTGTCTACAGACGTCAGTTTTTGAATGCGGAACTACTTAATTTCAATTGAATGTTATATTTTGAGCACAAACATGAATTGAAATATGAATCAGAACACAAACCTGCAGCTAAGCAGTGCTCTGGCTCTGAATTTGGCAAATTGTACGGAATCTTGTCATGATCACGAAGAGAGAGGAATAAGTTTTTTTTTGATGACATCACGAAGATGAACAGAGCGGCACAACGGTTTGTTCATTTTAAGAAGAGAAGGATTGGGAAGCCCACCCGGTTCCGAGGAGAGGCCATCTGGGGCTCTGGGTTCCACACTGCCACATCCTGCTGATACTTGATCCAGCATGACGTTATTTTCCCGGGTGCCGCACAAACGGCTGCACCGATCGAGATTTAACGGATGTTAATATAAATCGTTTGAAAGAAAAAAGCCTTCAATTTCTGATATTTAGCCTTTTCATTTGGGCCTCCCAATTGAAGCCCCGCCTGTAGGGCAGGTACCGTTGCGAGTGGTCACAATGGAAACATCGTCACAATGAACGTTATGCGAACGCGAATATTATGCGGGAGTCCAAACCTGAGAATTCTGGAGACCAAAGCTGAAATTGGGAAAACTAAATAGCCTATTTTACTCCTGGAGATCCCAGGATTACCCACCCAAAATATCGTTGCGATTGGTTCAGCGGTTTTTACGGTACCTTCGAACGGACAGACAGACAGACAGACGGATGGACATTTGGTGAATTATAGTAAGATTCAACCTGACCATCCAACATAGTTCGGGCAAGGAGAACCAAAATGCTAACAGCAGCAGCACTAACACTGCCTGCGAAGTTCACATTTTTGCCTGCAGAGTTAAAGATCCAAGTGCAGACAGATGTTGCTTACATCTGCCTTGAACCTCTATCAGTCATACCATTCTGGCGAGACCCACTACCATCCACACTGATACCATAAGTCACAGCTGTGGACCTTGCCAAGTTACAAGGAGCTGATGCAAGCTGAGGTTATTTCCAATCAAACACCAAACATTGACTGAATGACAAAAGTTGGATGGGCCGATTGTCCCTTTATCAGAAACAGATAAAGTAATTCTCTTGAAACAAGTTCGGTTTCCAGAAGCTCCAAAGAATCCAAAATCCTTCCAGATCCCACCTTTGGCTGGTTTTGAACCGACGACCTTTGGTAAACCAATCCATGCTCTCACGAATAGCCATCTTGTTTTACCAATATACATTTAAAACAGAGTATGAACTGAACATTTCGTTTTGGAAAGCTGCAGGTTGTAAATGTTTATGAATGAAAAGGTCACTGCAGGTGAAGGTTTTAATCACAATAGAGTTGACTAGTTTTGTGGATTACAGCAATCAAACTGTCTCTTTATCCCATTTCACTTCACCCTGTCTATCTTCACATTCCCACGACAGCCTGACGTCTGTCTCAACTCCTGTTGGGCAGCAGAAGGGAGAAGTGGAGAGGTGACCATCAAACTGTCCAGGAGGGTGAAAATAATGGCCTTCACCATCGAGCACCTTCCAGTCTCAGCATCCCCGACTGGAAGCATCATCAGTGCTCCAAAGCACTTTGCGGTTTATGTATGTCAACCTTTCCTTGAGCTTAAACGGTGTGTTTAAGGTGCACCAAGAAATGCCATCACCTTGACATGTTGTGTGTTTGTATGCAGGGATTTGAAAGTGGACAGCCCAGACACACCACTTCGCTTGGAATACATAAATACCTGATGCATGGTGAACCAGTGCAGAGGTTTAAAGTGCAGGTGAGGGATCAATATGTGATTTATTGAGGAAATCTGTTGATAAGATCACGGTTGATAACAGTTTCAGGTGGGCACAGAGAGGAAATCCTCTCATTGAATTGGTATGCTTTAAATCACCAGTGAGGTAACCAGGTGATGGGAGTTTTGTCTACGTATTCACATGATGGGAATGAGCTCCAGTTGGACATCTCATTAGGTAGTTGGTGTGCTCATTTCCTCAAAATTGTTCTTCAGATATTCATGAACAACTCAAAGTAACAGCTTGTTTTCAGCACAGGTTTCATGAAAACTATAAATCCAACTCTTCTCTCCCCGATTCCTTTGTGACTTCCCATGTAGGTGGTTCCGAAAAGTCCTTTCAATATCATAAAGGTGAAACTACTCAACAACTGGGGACACCTTGACTACACAACATTGTACAGCTTCAAAGTTCATGGAGCAGGACATCGCTCCGGCATGAGAGATGGATGATCATGTTTACATCAGCATTCACGAAAGGCTGCAGAGTACGTTTACATATTAATGTTACTGTTTGATTGGTGCATTTGCTTGTGAATTTCGTGCCCCATTAACGGAAATCTTTAAATTCTTCATTCAAAGAGGGAACTGTTCCAGTACAGTGGAAAAAAGCAATTGTTGTCCCGATCCCGAAGACTTTGAGACCAGTTTGGAATAAACTCAGGCCAAAATCCTTGATTGATCAATTTGGAAAATTAGCTGAAACCTTTGCGACTCAATGGATAAGTTTGCCCTCATGGAAGTTTGTTTCATGAAACAACTTCCACCAAGGCCTCAATTTGCTCTCCAAGCGACTGTACTGCAGAAGGTTGAACATATGAAAATATTAGGTATTATCTCAGCTGATTTGAAGTTAAACTTTCACATTTGCAATATTGTCACCAGGACAAATGTAAAGTTGTTTATGTTGAAAATTATCAAAAAGTTTAACTTACCCATGGAAGATTTGATTACCATTTATAAAGGCCATGCTAGGTCACTTTTAGAGTATGCCATTCCAGTTTGGAATGGTGGTCTCGCAATCTGCCAAAGTAAGGAATTGGAACAGGTTCAGAAAAGGGCTCTCCGAATCATTATTGGACAATTTATACAGTGATCATGATCGGGCCCTTCAATTTTGCGATATTCAAACCTTGAAACAATGCAGGTTTGGAATTTGTTTGCGATTTGCAGGCCAATTGCTCATGTGTAATGAGTTTAGATATACACCTACAGACCTCAGGTAGGATATGACATTCATATTCATTCATTCATGCATTCAGACCTCAGGTAGGATATGACGCATTACTCTCTCAGAAATTAATCTCAATTCTTACAAACCATGTGTAAAAACCCAAACGTACAAAAACAGCGCCATACCGCACTTTAAGATTATTCGTGAATAATGTACAATGTGCTCCATTTTCACCCCTCAGCCCAAATTGGGCTAAGGGGTATTGTCGTCCGGGCGTCCATCAACTTTTGGTTTCCGTAAATTTCGAGCAGAACGGCTTGTCCGATTAAATCCATTTTTGCAGTGTTTGTTGGGGTTGAGTAGAGGAAGGGTCCTTTCGAAAATGGGCGCGCTGCGATTTTCAATATGGCCGCCACGGCAGCCATCTTGAAATTGGTTTCCGTCAATTTCAAGCAGAATGGCTTGTTCGATTAAATCCATTTTTGCAGTGTGTGTTGGGGTTCAGTAGAGGAAGGTTCCTTTCGAAAATGGGCGCGCTGCGATTTTTTAATGTGGCCGCCACAGCAGCCATCTTGAAATTGGTTTCCACCATGCATGGGCTGAGGGGTTACGCCCGCTTTGCGGTGCTATATATTTTTAAATGACGTCCTCTTCTAAGAATTTTATTCCTCACTATGGAGACATTTTGTTTTCGGGTCGTCCATCCGTGCATCCGTGTGTCCGTGATAGGTTTACGTTACCACGATAACTTTAGTATGGCTTGAAGGGATCGAAGTCAAACTTGGTACAGGTATGTATATGATTTAAGGATGAACTGATTAGATTTTGGGGTCATGAGGTCAAAGGTCAAGGGTCATGTTCGGGAAAACTCGTCTTGCCATGATAACGTGTGAACCAGTAATGGGATTTTGACCAAGGTTGGTCCAAGTTTGTATTATGATGCAAAGATGAACTGATTTGATTTTCGGGTCAAGAGGTCAAAAGGTCAGTCTAATATGTTTTCGTTATCACGATAATGAAAGAATGCCTGAAGGGAACTAAGTCAAACTTGGTACAAGTATGTGTAATGATGTAAGATTAAATGGATTTCATTATGGGGTTAAGAGGTCAAAGGTCAGAGGGTCCCTTTCGGTAAAAATTCTGTTACTGTGCTAACTTGTGCACTAGTGATGGGATTTTGACCAAACTTGGCACAAGTTTATACGATGATGAAAAGATGAACTGATTATATTGTGACATCAAAGGTCAGAGGTCATGTCAGGTAAAATGTGATACTTCAGAACAGCTGAAAAGAGATTTAAATCAAACTTGGTACAAGTATGTATAATTATGTAATAATGTGGGCGGAGGCATATTGGTCGACGTCACGACTTCGAAGAGTGCTGTTCTAGTTAACGTGGAAAGTAATTACATGCATATCGTTTGGTCATTGCATCTCAAAACTTGAAAAGATGAACTTATAAAACGGGTTGTGATGTCCAGGTGTCCTTCCGTCGGTACATCCGGTCATCTTAATTTCTTGCTATTCTTGCTACTCCATTATCACCTGGCTGATTATTTTGAAACTTCACACATGAATACAAGACAGTAGCCCGCACAATCATTCATGCTTTGATTTTTTTTGATTTCAGATCATGGGGGCTTCCAGGGGGTGAGGGGGGTTACCCCCTTCGGCTTCCTATCCTTACCTGTCCCTTATTGACCAACCAATTGCTCTGAAACCTGATTCACCCTTCTACTCGATGGTCCGCAGGATAGCCCATTCTTATATTTTCCTATTTTGGATCAGGGGCCCTCCTAGGGGATCAGGGGAGCTCCATGGGGGTTCCCCCAAATCAGCAGACTTCTAAATAAGAGATGCAGTAATTAATAACCAGACAACAATCGCTGGGATGAAAACCTCAAAACTACTCCGATATCGAAGCTTGAGAATGCCGCCCAATTGGCACTCGATTGTGTGTGTGTGTGTGTGTGTGTGTGTGTGTGTGTGTGTGTGTGTGTGTGTGTGTGTGTGTGTGTGTGTGTGTGTGTGTGTGTGTGTGTGTGTGTGTGTGTGTGTGTGTGTGTGTGAGAGATGAGAAGAGAAATAAAAACTAAAATGAACAGTTGTGGAAGGAAGAGGAATCGAGATATAATTGAAATTGTTTGACCCAGGTGGGAGATTAAGAAGATTCCTCATATTTATAGAGATGACGAGAGGGTTCTTTGTTTAATGGTGTTCTAATGTTGTGGTTGTTTTTCTTTTTTTCCCCCATTTCACCCTCTACATCCAACATGTTCATCTTCTTCAGATCTAGGACCTCTTCAGGTAAGGTCGATGATGAGATGATCCCAAATTGTGAATCCAATACCTGGGCCCAAGAAAGCTCATTAGGGAGAGGATTCTGCTTGGAGTTTTCTATTTTGATTCCTTTTGAAAACAGTATACCATTGTGTACATGAACACTCACCTGGTACTTACCATATTATAAATTTTCATCCAAACTGGGTAACGACATAGGTGGAGTCAGTGATCAATTGAACCCTCTGTTCGTAGGTTCAGCTCAGGTGGCGTTCACCCGACCAGAAACCGGAGGTGTGTGGATGGGTCGACTGCGCAACATCAACGTACCCTATTATGGTGGGATGTGCAGTCCTGCCAAGAGGAGTGCACGACTGAAGAGAACACCTGTGACCCAAGCCTGCTCAGAAACCCAAGCGTGGGAATCCAAGGGTTTTGGAGTTTTTGGAAGAGGAGAATTCGTGGTTTTCGTGGTTTTCAAAGGAGGAAGAAGGGCAAGGGTTGTGGGAGGATGACAAGGATTCCACATCAAGGTAAGAGAGAATATGGTGGGACAGGTCGGAGAGTAGGTGAGGAACAGGGTATGTGGGAAATATTAACTATTAAATAACTGTGATCATCTTGGAGTGAAATAAATCATAAAATCCCTTTTAGACCAACATATTTTGTTATTTATAAAGTTTATAAATAATATAATTTTAGTTCACAATGTCCATAACTAGATAGCGTGGGCCCATTGTAGCTAACATCTGCAAACCTACTCCTCCATCCCATAACTGACAACAACGCCAGAAGTTACAATCTGGTGAGAAAATATTACAGCTGTCCCTGTTTTGCTATTTTCAAGGCAGAAGAGAAGATGAGTTAGTTGAGTTATGGAGTTACTATGGGCATTTTTACCCCTCGGCTTCCTTCGCTTGCCCTATCATTTCATTTGTCCGACGACATCTTCCATCTGCTTGAAAGTCAGCTGACATCACCTTCCTCAGCCAACTTCTTCTTCTTAAGAAGCGCCAGAAGCCTGTGAAACATTCGTTGCCCCCAATGGACCCCAAATGCTATTGAGATCTTGCGTGGTTGCAATGCATGCACGGATTGGGGCGTCTTCACAGAAAGTTTCACATCAATGATGGTGAGGAGGGAAGAGTTCTGCCTCGATGGATCACAGTGTGAGACCAACCTCATGAGACTCGGGCGATTAGGGGGGGGGGGGGCGGTGGGGCGGCGTGGGGAGGCGGGAAGAGTTCTGCCTCCATGGCTCACATTGTGAGACCTACCTTTGGAGACTCGGGCCATTGGGGGGGGGGGGGGCGTGGGGACGGAGGGAAGAGTTCTGCCTCGATGGATCACAGTGTGAGACCGACCTCAGGAGACTCGGGCAGGGGGGTGGGAAGAGTTCTGCCTAGATGGCTTACAGTGTGAGACCTACCTTTGGAGACTCGGGCGATTGGGGGGGGGGGGGGGGAGAGTTCTTCCTCGATGGCTCACAGTGTGAGACCGACCTCAGGAGACTCGGGCAGGGGGGTCAGAAGAGTTCTGCCTCGATGGCTCACAGTGTGAGACGTACCTAAGGAGACTCAGGCAGGGGGGTGGGAAGAGTTCTGCCTAGATGGCTTACAGTGTGAGACCTACCTTTGGAGACTCGGGCGATTGGGGGGGGGGGGCATGGGGAGGGGGGAAGAGTTCTGCTGAGATGGCTCACAATGTGAGACCTACCGAAGGAGACTCGGGCGATGGTTGTTGGGCGGCGTGGGGATGGGGGAAGAGTTCTGCCTCGATGGCTCACAGTGTGAGACCTACCTAAGGAGACTCGGGCGATTGGGGGTGGGGGGGGGGGGAGGGAAGAGTTCTTCCTCTTTGGCTTGTTGTGAAAAACCAATCGAGTCCACAACTTTAGTCCATCTGTTGGTTTAATTCCATTAAGACCATGACATCATTCTGTAAATACAGGAAATGCAATAGGAATAAGGTTTGGCATCACATAGGTCAATCCATAACATTCAATGCAAGCAAGCTTAATATTCTATGCAGGCGTACCGTTAGCGAGTCTACTAGGTGTAACATGTCACAGGAGAAGTCCCCTGAGCACCGGCCGCATGTCGCAGGAGTGGCCTTGAGTCGCGGACGTCTGAGGTCTTATAGACGCCGCTCAGCGGTTTAAGTGAGCATCACACCTGGGTTCAACTTTGGTACATTTTCACTACATTCTCCCCGCCGTTAGAACTATACTGCCGCTAGGCAGGAAGCGAACGCGCGTCAGCATTAATTGATTGAGGAAGTCATTATATTATTATTGGGGTGTCAAAGAAATATTTCCCTATTGATTCTTGTCTTTGTGCAATTGTTTTATGTTTCGCTATGCATTATGTTTTGCACTCTGTCAAAGGGCGTCCTTAGGGCTTCCTGAAAGGCGCTATATAAAATAAATCCATTATTATTATTACAGGTCAGTCGGTCCATCCATAGCGGTCAGGGTGGCGAATTACCCTGCCAGCACAGGTTCGGAAACTACCGGGTACGACATCCCCAAGCCCGGAGTCCCCTGCTTCGGAGTAGCCGCTGGAGGAAGGTGGCGGAGGGGCACCTCAGTGCCTTCAGGCAGGGGTCTATGAGGCGAAGGGAGGGACGGCAGATGTTCCCTAGGCGCACTCATAGCCTGGTTAGCAGTCATGTCCGATACCGGCAGACGATGGGCCCGTGGGTCACAATAGTCTAGTCTTACAGTGGGGTCGTCGGCACAGTAGCTAGATAGGATAAGTTGTACCTTGTCGAAGAGCGAATTTCCATTCGTCGCAATGCAACACATTACAGGAAGATGTGTCGATGTGTAAATCAGTAAGCCTCTTTACAGTAAGCTGTAACAGTAAGTAAGATTACATGACAGGAAGCCATTACAGTAAGTCCATTACAGTAAGTCTGTACCTGACTAGGCTCCCAAGGGTACATGGTCGATCCATGTTAGGTCGATGAGAGAATCGATGAGAGCCATTCGGAGCCATAACGAGAGTTACTCGATACCGGCAGCGGCCCTTCTTGAAATCACGAGACTCGAGCGCCCTCTGACGGCAGCTCATACGAATTACAAACTCTTGCTTCGGCCCGTGAAACTACCGTTGGCAGCGATCCTTCTCACGAGACTCGAGCGCCCTCTGACGGCAGCACGTACGAATTACAAGCTCCGGCAAATATACGTTTGCCACGAGCGCCCTCCGAAGGCTGCCTGAACGACCGGCAAACTGCAGTCGGCGTGGGAACCGCAACCGAGTATGGCAGATTACGACGACGCACAAAACGACCGAAACGCGCCTCCCCAGCGAAGCGCGCAGAACCTCCACGATGCATACGGCAATCCTGTCCTGCAGTACAGTGCTCGGAGGATCGAAGAAGATCGGCTATACCGGCTACCGAGAGAACGTCCCGGATGGATTGTCCATCCAATGACCGTCCTATTGACATACCGAGAGGATGTCCCGGATGGATGGATTGTCCCATTGACAAACCGAGAAGAAGATCGGCTATACCGGCGACCGAGAGAACGTCCATGGACTCAAAGCGAGAGAATGTCCTGGATGGATTGTCCATCATCTCACCCCCTCACACATCCACCCCCCCCCCCTTTTTATTTTGAGATAGCAGCCGCGCGCCGCGTACCGAGGTCGAGCGACCTTCACAGTCTGGGTCAGAGGGAAATGGAATCAGGCAGCGGCCGGGCGAGGCGTCTCGCAGTCTCGAAATGTGTCGTGGAGGCGAGCCAAGAGCCCTGTCCTAGAAGCAACAAGCCCAGAGTCAAGGGCGAACAGGCAGGACGGTGCCCTCGTGGCTTGCTCAGGAGACAAGGGAGTCGGGCGCAACGCTCAATGTTACCATCTCATGGGGTCACCGTGTACTCCCAAATGCCTCATGGTCTTATCGATTAACGGCATAAGTCCCCAAATGCCTCCTGGTCTTATCGATTAACGGCATAAGTCCTCGATGTTGGCAAGTCGCCCTCGAATGCCGCCACGTTATGACACGCACGTTCGTGCTGGGGCGGTCAGGTTGAGTATTTCCGCTATCTGTAGAGGTACCAAGGTAGACGAACTCTGATGACGCAAGCGCGTGAAGCAGGCAATTACGTTAATGGTGCAGTAGGGCAAACGCGTGATTAGTCGATGACGTCATCAATTGGTTCGGGCGCGTGCGGGCGGGTTTGACGGCGATTCGCCCCGTCCTCGGATTCCTGGAGCGGAGTTCCAGCTGAGCGGTATCCCCAGACGGAGTAAAGTGGCACACCGAAATCTATAGTCTCGCGTCCATTGGGCACCAGCATTCGAGCGGGCTCGAGATTGGTGTACTGAATACGAACCCGGCCGACGAGTGGATTGTATTATCTATGGCGCACTGCGTTTGAGGGAAAACCGAAAGTCGAGCTCGGCCCGTTGAACCAGTGCGGCACGCCGAGTCGAGTGGGCGAGCACGCCGAGTCGAGTGGGCGAGCACGCTTGACAGCGATAGACTGCACGTCCTGAAGTAGCATCTCGTTTGATAGCTTTCGGGCCAAAAGATCGAATACATATCACGTCCTGAAGTAGCGTCTCTTTTGATAGCTTTCGGGCCAAAGGATCGAATACATATCACGTCCTGAAGTAGCGTCTCGTTAGATAGCTTTCGGGCCGTGTTTTGTCCGGAGTTTAGACATAGTTAGTCATATAGAATACATATGGTATATGATCATCTAGCTTAATGCGAATCGACTAGCATCGAATACATATCACGTCCTGAAGTAGCGTCTCGTTCGATAGCTTTCGGGCCGTGTTTTGTCCGGAGTTAGACATAGTTAGTCATATAGAATACATCGCGCTATGGTATATGATCATCTAGCTTAATGCGACCTTCCCCCGGTAGTGCCCGAGCGCTGTGAAAGTCTATGAAGGTCCCGCTCGACGTCCTTAGAAACTCATCCGTGCTGCGGCGAGTCCTCGAATGGTGCCAAGCGAGCCTCTTGCCAAGCGAGCTTCATGCATTGAGGCGATTCCGGGCAGCGGAGTTCGCCGGCCTCGTTGAGTAGCCACGCGTAGGTGGGATTCCGACCAGCAGCAATCGGGGCCGCCGGCCTCGCAGGGTACGGCCTGCGAGGGGAATCGCATACGATTCGCGTGTAGGAGGTGATTCCAACGAGCAGCGATCAGAATCGCCGGCCCCACAGAGTAGTGCCCGCGATGGGCGCAGTGCGCGATTCGCGCGTAGGAGGTGATTCCACCGAGCAGCGATTGGTCAGGTTGTGCCCGCGATGGGCGCAGCACGCGATTCGCGCGTAGGAGGTGATTCCACCGAGCAGCGATTGGTCGGGTTGTGCCCGCGATGGGCACAGTGCGCGATTCGCGCGTAGGAGGTGATTCCACCGAGCAGCGATTGGTCGGGTTGTGCCCGCGATGGGCGCAGTGCGCGATTCACGCGTAGGAGGTGATTCCACCGAGCAGCGATTGGTCGGGTTGTGCCCGCGATGGGCGCAGTGCACGATTCGCGCGTAGGAGGTGATTCCACCGAGCAGCGAGTCGATTGAGCGACCAGGGGCCCGTGTGGAGGGACCCTGTCCATCAAAGCCGGGTAAGGCGCCGTGGTCCGAGCTCGGCTCGTAGGCTCTGCAATGAGCCCATTCAAGGTCGCGCGCGGCCGCGAGCCGCGTGCGGTTTTCCGGCACACTTTTGCGTAGTGCCCCTTTTGCGAGCACAAATGGCATATGGCGTCCCGAGCTGGACACACTGTCCGGAGATGTCTTTGTCCCCCACAGAAGTAACATGTGGCTCCGCGTAAGGCCTTGGGTCTGGTCGTAGCAGCAGCCATCAGGACCGGATCCTCCTCTGGAGCATCCTGGAGTTCCGCGAGCAGTTCCGCTCCCTCGGCGGTAGCACTCTCCGGCCGTGCGTGTAGCGAGGTTCCCGCCAAGAGGCGCGTGCGATCATAGGCGTTCGACTGCAACCACGCTTCAGTGTGTACCTTTCCTTGCTCGAGTGCCGCCGTGAAGGTCAGGTCGGTCTTCTCCAGGAGTTTGGAGCCTTAGGTCGTACGTCGCACATTGTGCAATACTGTTGTACCCCTTGTAGACGACTTTGGAGTGCAGCGTTGCTAGCTTCGCGGCAGCCGTCGGCTCGGTCTCAGGCTCAGCGAAATGGTTCTCCATAGTTTCAGCCAGTGCTTCAGTTGCAATCCACCATCCGAGGCTTGCGGGTCGGCGCAGAATTGTGTGACCAACAGCGTCTTGTTGCCAGCCATGTCCGTAGATCGTTATAGTCCGTCAGGTACGACCACAAAATTGAGCCACCGGTACCACTCGGGGTGGCCAAATTTCATGGGTACCATCTGAAAGCTCTGCTATTCAGGAACACATTTCTGCCTGGTAGCAGTCTGAAAGTAGCAGCTTTCACCCTGAAATATGATGTTGAAAAGGCCCCCTATTGGTTCGATTTTTAGCAATATGTATATATCTGGTACAGACATACGAGGCTTCCGATGATCACATGTAAGCTCTTGCAAACAGTTTATTTTGAATTTACAGCCACCATACATTACACTGTAATCGTCATCATCAAAATGAAAATAACTTGACTTTTCGTCAAAATAAATGAATTAATTTCATCAAAATAAATGCACATAATCATGGAAATCATGAGCATCATCAATTGCAGAGGAATAATTAATAAAGATCAAGTTCATCCACATCATCAGCATCATCCTGCACACAACCCTGTCCTCTCCCTCCTCAGATGGCTGGTTGTCACATACGATGTAAGCTTTCAAGTTCTGTTTTCAGCCTCACATTCTCTTTTGCAAGGTCATACTTGCTGAGGTTCTCAGGAAAGATTAGCAATTTTCCTTTGCTGTCAGGAAATATGTGAAGAGTATTGCCAAATTCAGCCTGTAGTTTTCGACGTATGTGATTTTTAGTAGAGTCTTTAATTGCAGACACCTCATGAGCAAACATATATGTTACCAGAAGACGAGTCAGCTCAGTTAGTGGGACAATCCGTGGAGACTGAAACAAGTCTTGTCTTATGTGTTGGAATATGATGTGATGTAGCTTCAGCTAGCTTTTATCGAGCATCAGTATCACTTTCCGCTGTGTCTTCTTTATGAGCTGGGTTCTGAAGGTCTTTGGTATTGGTGTAGAGCCTGTAGCACGATTTATGGTATCAAGCCTCAGCAGCAACAAGTTCTCTTGTTGCCACAGCAAGAACACGTGTGTCCTGTCTCTGCATAGCGATGTTGCGAATCGTAGCATCAGCTTGAAGCTCTATACACTTTGTCAGTGGTTCTCTTGTTCGTGTTCCTTTAATGTACTTTTAAGTTTTCCCATGTGGACTGAATATGCAAACTTTATCCATCACAGTTGAGCTTGAAGATGATGTTGACTGATGCAAACATATTTGCTTTTTCTCAACTTCATCTTTTTTTGTTGCTTCAAGTCCCGTTTCATAGTGAAGAGCTTCCCACATTTCAGATGTTTTGTTTTGTATGCAGTTTTGAGGCTTTTGTATGCAGTTTTGAGGCTTTTGTGTGCAGTTTTGAGGCTTTTGTGTGCAGTTTTGAGGCTTTTGTATGCAGTTTTGAGGCTTTTGTATGCAGTTTTGAGGCTTTTGTATGCAGTTTTGAGGCTTTTGTATGCAGTTTTGAGGCTTTTGTATGCAGTTTTGAGGCTTTTGTATGCAGTTTTGAGGCTTTTGTATGCAGTTTTGAGGCTTTTGTATGCAGTTTTGAGGCTTTTGTATGCAGTTTTGAGGCTTTTGTATGCAGTTTTGAGGCTTTTGTATGCAGTTTTGAGGCTTTTGTATGCAGTTTTGAGGCTTTTGTATGCAGTTTTGAGGCTTTTGTATGCAGTTTTGAGGCTTTTGTATGCAGTTTTGAGGCTTTTGTATGCAGTTTTGAGGCTTTTGTATGCAGTTTTGAGGCTTTTGTATGCAGTTTTGAGGCTTTTGTATGCAGTTTTGAGGCTTTTGTATGCAGTTTTGAGGCTTTTGTATGCAGTTTTGAGGCTTTTGTATGCAGTTTTGAGGCTTTTGTATGCAGTTTTGAGGCTTTTGTATGCAGTTTTGAGGCTTTTGTATGCAGTTTTGAGGCTTTTGTATGCAGTTTTGAGGCTTTTGTATGCAGTTTTGAGGCTTTTGTATGCAGTTTTGAGGCTTTTGTGTGCAGTTTTGAGGCTTTTGTGTGCAGTTTTGAGGCTTTTGTGTGCAGTTTTGAGGCTTTTGTATGCAGTTTTGAGGCTTTTGTATGCAGTTTTGAGGCTTTTGTATGCAGTTTTGAGGCTTTTGTATGCAGTTTTGAGGCTTTTGTATGCAGTTTTGAGGCTTTTGTATGCAGTTTTGAGGCTTTTGTATGCAGTTTTGAGGCTTTTGTATGCAGTTTTGAGGCTTTTGTATGCAGTTTTGAGGCTTTTGTATGCAGTTTTGAGGCTTTTGTATGCAGTTTTGAGGCTTTTTGTATGCAGTTTTGAGGCTTTTGTGTGCAGTTTTGAGGCTTTTGTGTGCAGTTTTGAGGCTTTTGTGTGCAGTTTTGAGGCTTTTGTATGCAGTGTTGAGGCTTTTCTATGCAGTTTTGAGGCTGCATATATAAAAGTTTGAGGCCACATGCATATATAAAATGTTATATGTGCTGCCAACTGGTCAGTAGGAAAAGGTAGCGAAAAACCTGATTTTCTGAAAGTGATGTTTCATGACATCGTCATAGGCCACAAACATATACGTTTTTTAACATGAAAGCTGTGGATTTGACACTGCTACCAGAGATGTTTGTTATAGGTGCGGAAAATGCTTTCAAATGACACCAATGAACCTAGGCCTCCTTTTTGGTACCGATGGACCCCTCTACCTGACGGACTATTAATGGAATTAAGTGTTGTGAAAAACCAATCGAGTCCACAACTTTAGTCCATCTGTTGGTTTAATTCCATTAAGACCTTGACATCATTCTGTAAATACAGAAAATGCAATAGGAATAAGGTTTGGCATCACATAGGTCAATCCATAACATTCAATGCAAGCAAGCTTAATATTCTATGCAGGCGTACCGTTAGCGAGTCTACTAGATGTAACATGTCACAGGAGAAGTCCCCTGAGCACCGGCCGCATGACGCAGGAGTGGCCTTGAGTCGCGGACGTCCGAGGTCTTATAGACGCCGCTCAGCGGTTTAAGTGAGCATCACACCTGGGTTCAACTTTGGTACATTTTCACGACATGGCTCACAGTGTGAGACCGACCTAAGGAGACACGGGCGATTGGGGGGGGGGGGGGCGGCGTGGGGAGGGGGGAGGATTTCTGCCTCAATGGCTCACAGTGTGAGACCTACCGAAGGAGACTCGGGCAGGGGGGTGGGAAGAGTTCTGCCGAGATGGCTCACAGTGTGAGCTCTACCTCAGGAGACTCGGGTGATTGGAGGGGGGGGCGTGGGGAGGGGGGACGAGTTCTGCCTCGATGGCTCACAGTGAGACCTACCTAAGGAGACTCGGGGGTTGGGGGGGTTGCGTGAGGAGTGGGGAAGAGTTGTGCCTCGATCGCTCACCATGTGAGACCTACCGAAGGAGACTCGGGCGATTGAGGAGAGGGGACCGTGGGGAGGGGGGAAGAGTTTTGCCTCGATGGCTCACAGTGTGAGACCTACCGAAGGAGACTCGGGCAGGCGGGTGGGAAGGGTTCTGCCTCGATCGCTCACAGTGTGAGACCTACCTAAGGAGACTCGGGCAGGGGGGTGGGAAGAGTTCTGCCTCGATGGCTCACAAGGTGAGACCTACTGAAGGAGACTCGGGCGATTTGGGGGGGGCGGCGTGTGGAGGGGGGAAGAGTTCTGCCTGGAAGGCTCACAGTTTGAGACCTACCGGAGGAGACTCGTGCAGGGGGGTGGGAAGAGTTCTGCCGAGATGGCTCACAGTGTGAGACCTACCTAAGGAGACCCGGCGATTGGGGGGGGGGGGGCGTGGGGAGGGGGGAATAGTTCTGCCTCAATGGCTCACAGTGTGAGACCAACCTCATGAGACTCCGGCGGTTGAGGGCGGGGGAGGCATGGGGAGGGGGGAAGAGTTCTGCCTCAATGGCTCCCAGTGTGAAACCTACCGAAGGACACTCAGGCAGGGGGGTGGGAAGAGTTCTGCCTAGATGGCTCACAGTGTGAGACCTACCTAAGCAGACTCGGGCGATTGGGGGGGGGGGGGGGTTGGGAGGGCGTGGGGAGGGGGGAATAGTTCTGCCTCGATGGCTCACAATGTGTGACCTACCTAAGGAGATTCGGGCGATTGAGGAGAGGGGAGCGTGGGGAGGGGGGAAGAGTTTTGCCTCGATGGCTCACAGTGTGAGACCAACCTCATGAGACTCCGGCGATTGAGGGGGGGGGGGTGGCATGGGGAGGGGGGAAGAGTTCTGACTCGATGGCTCACAGTGTGAGACCAACCTCATGAGACTCTGGCGATTGAGGGGGGGGCATGGGGAGGGGGGAAGAGTTTTGCCTCGATGGCTCACAGTGTGAGACCTACCTAAGCAGACTCGGGCGATTGGGGGGGGGGGGGTTGGGAGGGCATGGGGAGGGGGGAAGAGTTTTGCCTCGATTGCTCACAGTGTGAGACCTACCTCAGGAGACTCGGGCGATTGGGGAGGGGCGGGGGAGAGGGGGGAAGAGTTCTCCCTCGATGGCTCACATTGTGAGACTCACCTTTCGAGACTCGGGCGATTGGGGAGGGGCGGGGGAGAGGGGGGAAGAGTTCTGCCTCGATGGCTCACATTGTGAGACCTACCTAAGGAGACTCGGGCGATTGGGGGGGGGCAGCGTGGGGAGGGGGGAAGAGTTCTGCCTCGATGGCTCACATTGTGAGACCTACCTGAGGAGACTCGGGCAGGGGGGAGGGGGAAGAGTTCTACCCAGATGGCTCACAGTGTGAGACCTTCCGAAGGAGACTCAGGCAGGGGGGAGGGGGAAGAGTTCTGCCCAGATGGCTCACAGTGTGAGGCCTTCCGAAGGAGACTCGGTCGATTTGAGGGGGAGGGGCGTGGTGAGGAGAGACGAGTTCTACCTCAATGACTCACAGTGTGAGACCGACCGAAGGAGACTCGGGCATGGGGGGGAAGAGTTCTGCCTGGATGGCTGACAATGTGAGACCGACCTGAGGAGACTCGGGCATGGGGGAGGGGGAAGAGTTCTGCCCAGATGGCTCACATTGTGAGACCTACCGAAGGAGACTCGGGCAGGGGGGAGGGGGAAGCGTTCTGCCCAGATGGCTCACAGTGTGAGACCTACCTCAGGAGACTCAGGCAGGGGGGAGGGGGAAGAGTTCTGCCCAGATGGCTCACAGTGTGAGACCTTCCGAGGGAGACTCGGTCGATTGGAGGGGGGGGCGTGGGTTTGGGGGGAAGAGTTCTGCCTCAATGGCTCACTGTGTGAGACCTCCCTAAGGAGACTCGGGCGATTGGGGGAGGGGACGTGGGTTTGGGGGGAAGAGTTCTGCCTCAATGGCTCACTGTGTGAGACCTCCCTAAGGAGACTCGGGCAGGGGGGAGGGGGAAGCGTTCTGCCCAGATGGCTCACAGTGTGAGACCTTCCGAAGGAGGCTCGGGCAGGGGTGTGGGAAGAGTTCTGCCAAGATGGCTCGCAGTGTGAGACCTTCCTGAGGGGACGGGTGGTTGGGGGGAGGGGGGAGTGGGGAAGAGTTCTGCCAAGATGGCTCACAATGTGAGACCTACCGAAGAAGACTCGGGGAATTTGGGAAAATCAGGAAGAGTTTTGCCTTGGAGACTCAAAAGGTGGGTTCCATTTTGGATAGTTGAAAAGTGGGTTCTCCCAAGAAGACTCTGGGTTCTAAACATATCAGTCATTCTTCCTTGGATGGTGCTTGATGAGAGTTAAATTCAATTGGTTCAAAAATATAATTGAATGATTTCTTACTTATTTCGACATTAGTTAAGTAATCCTTTTTTTTTTTTTTTCAGCAATATCAAGACAGTGCTGGGAAGACCTGGGATTTCTTGAGACATTTACGATACATCTGCGTCCCTCTTTCTACTTCTTCATACTTGAAAGAACTGCAAATTCACTCACGAGTCAGAACTGGAAGAGAAGAAGAAGAAAAAACGTTGTTGCGTTGAAATACTCTTTTGGATTATCTATAATTCACCCTGTATTATTTATTATTCAACTGTTGAAATAAAACAATTTGAACTTTTTAAAACAAAAATTTGTGTAAAAATGATCTTGGGATTAGGGTTGAGCTTGGGGTGTGAGGGTTGGGTTTGGATTTGAATGTGAGGGTTGGCGTTGGGTTTGGGGCGTGAGGGTTAGGGTTACTATTGGGTTGGATTTTAATGTGAGAGTTATAGGCCGTGGACAGTCCGAAGGAAAGGGGCTCGAAAACACTTTTCGTTCCGAGAAAAAAGTGTGACTTGAACTTTTGACTGCTGATAGACAAATATATGTTGGAGTGTGGGGAAAAAGTTCTCCACAATATCCTTCCCCAGGAAAACAGTGAGCAGTCAAAGTTGGGTGCCAGGGTCAGAAAAGCAACTTTTTGGCATTTTCCCCATTTTCATGCCCCTATAGCTCCTCGAATATGCACCTGAAAGCTTCACCTGTCCAGGGGCCATCAGACACAGCAACGTAGCTCACAAATCAGAAGAATTGACCATGCAAACGCTTTATTCTAAAAATTATGAAAACTGCAACAAGGCTCACTGCAAGGCTGCAACTGCTCAGAAAAATCACGATTTTCTCGAATCCTCTTCGTTTTTACGAGGCTGTGTCTGCCTCAAATATTGATACAGATATACTAAATGAGTCAAAACAGGGCGTAGTGCCATCTTACACTGAAGAAATATCATGGTCATTCACTGGTTAGTGTGTATGTTACAAAGGATGCATTTGGGTATTTCGTGCGAGTGATAACATTGTTCGTACAAGTACTGATTATTTCGACTTTGAGAAGGCTTCATTTTCCACAGCAATAGACCTCAAGATTCGAAATTGAACACAGTAATACAATCACCTGTTGACTTCACATGAATGTAATGCCAACATCATACTCGGACTAATTGGGGCTAGGTGACCACAGTAATTAGCTACTTCATCAGTAAAAGACAGATAAAGCTTATCATCATCTTTGATAATCTGCACACAAGTACGGAAATGGAACAGTGGTACTGATAACTATACATCATGTTCTACAAATCAAAGTCTTTTCAGAGTTATCTTCATAAAATGACTAATTAAGACAGGACAATCAGCTTAATTATCTCTCTAAACAATATCTCTCTACGCTAAAGACTGAACTCTCAAACCTGTCTAACTCCAAATCCTGGTGGCATGTGGTCAAATCTGTATCTGGTGTTTGTTTGTATGGGGGGATTTCATCAAGTCCCTATCCTGCCGGGGGCAGCAGTGTCTTCAGGCTGAAGACACTGTGGCCTATTTCCCTGGCAGCTGGTTGTCTGACTTTGAGAAACTGTTGGCACAATATCCCATGCTTTGGCCTTGGCGAAACATTCTTTCCGAATGAGGCTTATTCTGCCCTGTCAACTTTGTATAGTTTCTCTTTGGGGCGGCAGTCTGTGTCTTTGAGAATGGATGAACACAAGATGTTGTTTTGAGTTATTTGGTCCTGGAGGAAAGTATATTAAGCCGACTACGGGTTGTGGCTCACTGAGATGTTGGGGCCGGTTGTGGAGGACCATGATGTCACTGTGATGTGACATTTGGTGTTACTAGCTAATACGCCATGCCAACATCTTCCATGCATGTATTCTTATCGACTTTGAGAAGGCTTCATTTTCCACAGATCCGGGCATTGATAACGCAGTGACAAATGTGACATAACATCACAGTGACAAATGTAACATCACAGTGACCACATGCCACCAGGTTTCTCTCATCTCCTCTTCCCGTTCAGGCTGGAGTTCCTCAAGGCAGTGTCCTGGGCCCTGTGCTTTTTCTGGTCTTCATCAATGATCTCTCTGACTCGCTTGAAAATCCTCTCTATCTCTTTGCTGACGACTCTACTTTCTGTCGCTCCATTCCTCATCCCGCAGTTCGGCAGTCTGCAGCCTCCTCACTCTCTGCAGACCTGGTCAAAATCACAGACTGGGCAAACAAGTGGAACATGTCTTTCAATCCTGACAAATCTCACACTCTTACGATGTCTCTCCGAAAAGACCGACTGGACAACCCTCCCATCCACCTTCTGAATAATCCTTTATTCAAACCAAAGACAGCATTTGACCACAAGAACCTGATACCAACTGTAAAGCATGGTGGTGGAAATATTATGGTTTGGGGCAGCTTTGCTGCATCAGGGCCTGGGCAGCTCACCATCATAGAATCCACGATGAATTCTTCATTGTACAAGAGGGTCCTTGGGGATAATGTGAGGCCATCTGTCGGAAAGTTGAAGCTCAACCGAAGGTGGACCTTGCAACATGACAATGACCCTAAACATACCAGTAAATCCACCAAGGAATGGCTGAAAAGAAAGAAATGGAAGGTTCTGGAATGGCCAAGTCAACGCCCGGATCTAAATCCCATCGAGATGTTGTGGGGGGATTTGAAACGAGCTGTGCATGCAAGAAACCCCTCAAACATCGCACAGCTGAAAGAATTCTGCATGGAGGAGTGGGAAAGAAAATTTCCCAGTCGATGTCAGAGACTGGTAGACAGTTACAAGAAACGCCTACTTGAGGTTGTTTCTGCCAAAGGGGGCAATACCACTTATTAGAGCCAAGGGTGTACTGACTTTTTCCACATGTGAAATTTGCATTTATGTTTATTTAAATTATACAATGGACTACAAAATGTAAATGTTTCATGATATTTGTTATATTATATCACCTTTATCTGTCAATATTGTTGAAATGAAGATCAAATAGCTGTATGTTGAAATATGTTGAAAAAGTCCAAACTTTACATGGGGTGTACTTACTTTTTCACGTGACTGTATATGTCTGGACCTTGTGAGCGAAATATCTTGAAAAATAAGCGAAGTACCAACTTCTAATCTGGTGTGGCTGTACCTAGGCACAAGGAAGAAAGCTATTGAAAATTGGGTCGCCACGTCAAAATCGAAGATGGCCGCCGCCATGTATGTCTGAACCTTGTGAGATGAATATCTTGAGAAATAAGCGAAGTACCAACTTCTAATTTGGTGTGTGGATGTATCTCGGCATAAGGAAGAACGCTATTGAAAATTGGGTCGCCACGCCAAAATCCAAGAAGGCCGCCACCATATATATGTGTGAACCTTGTGAGCGAAATATCTTGAAAAAATAAGCGAAGTACCAACTTATAATCTGGTGTGTGGGTGTATCTAGGCACAAGGAAGAACGCTATTGAAAATTGGGTCGCTACGTCAAAATCCAAGATGACCGCCGCCATGTATGTCTGAACCATGTGAGATGGATATCTTGAAAAAGAAGCGAAGTACCAACTTCTAATTTGGTGTGTGGGTGTATCTCGGCATAAGGAAGAAAGTTATTGAAAATTGGGTCGCCACGTCAAAATCCAAGATGGCCGCCGCGATTTATGTCTGAACCTTGTGAGCGGAATATCTTGAAAAATAAGCGAAGTACCAACTTCTAATCTGGTGTGTGGGTGTATCTTGGCATAAGGAAGAACGCTATTGAAAATTGCGTCGCCACGTCAAAACCCAAGATGGCCGCCACCATATATATGTGGCCACCACCATTTCACCCTCTACATCCAACATGTTCATCTTCTTCAGATCTAGGACCTCTTCAGGTAAGGTCGATGATGAGATGATCCCAAAGTGTGAATCCAATACCTGGGCCCGAGAAAGCTCATTAGGGAGAGGATTCTGCTTGGAGTTTTCTATTTTGATTCCTTTTGAAAACAGTATACCATTGTGTACATGAACACTCACCTGGTACTTCCCATATTATACATTTTCATCCAAACTGGGTAACGACATCGATGGAGTCGGTGATCAATTGAACCCTCTGTTCGTAGGTTCAGCTCAGGTGGCGTTAACCCGACCGGAAACCGGAGGTGAATGGATGGGTCGACTGCGCAACATCAGCGTACCCTATTATGGTGGGATGTGCAGTCCTGCCAAGAGGAGTGCACGATTGAAAAGTACACCTGTGAAACGCAAGCCTGCTCAGAAACCCAAGCGTGGGAATCCAAGGGTTTTGGAGTTTTTGGAAGAGGAGAATTCGTGGTTTTCGTGAGTTTCAAAGGAGGAAGAAGGGCACGGGTTGTGGGAGGATGACAAGGATTCCACATCAACGTAAGAGAGAATATGGTGGGACAGGTCGGAGAGTAAACAAGATGCTATAAACAAAAATGGAATGAACCAAGCAAGGTAAATGGACACAAAGATGTAAATGGGAATATGCAAACTTATGCACAATGATTGACAAATAAACGAAAAACCATCTCACTAAAGGCTCCACAGGTGACACTCATACAACAAGCTAATAATGCAGGTGAAACTTCCCTTTTATCTGATGTGCAGGGTGGATGCAGCTTCAGAAACGAGGTGCGAGACGAGAGCCAGTGATGAGTAGCTCCCAATATGAATATACCGAAGGCCAAAACAAGTATGATGAACATAAATCATGAGGAAGGCCAGTGATAATCAGCTGCCTAAACCAGGCCTCGTGGACCCCTTTGGTCTTTGAAGCAAGGCCTCCTGGTCTGCCCTCCTTCGTCTTTCTCCAGGCCCTCCAAAATACAGGGTGATCCCAGCTTGGGTCAATCCCAAGAGACAAAGCCACAACTAAAGTCTCCTTCAAATCTCCTCCGTGGTCAGCTTGCTCTGTCCATCCTCTCACATGAGGCTTCTTGATATCTCTCCTCTGAACATATGAAACTTCTTCTTCTTCTTCGTCTGCAGGTCTCTCCATAGGCGCGTGCGATTTGGTCTCTTCCGAAGACAGGAGCCTCTTCCGGAAGATTGCTTTGCGCCGAACAGGCAAAAGAGAAGCAAGATGGCGGCCAAACATGTATTACTCGTGCTCATGATGGAAGAATTAGACAAAGATGACACCACATCACAAGTTGATGCAAATATCCAGATTGTGTTTTCACTTGCAAGTTTTGCTGCGTAAGTATAACCTCTTCTCTTCCGCCTCTTCTTCCTCTTCGAACCGCCTCTTCTGCTGGATAACGGAAGAGGCAGAAGAGCTTCCGAGAAGAGAAGCGTCCAAATCGAACGACCGGAAGAGTCTTCCGGAAGTCTCTTCCTCTTCCAGAAGTGCAAGTCGCACGCGCCTCATCACTCCTGTTCTCCCTCCTGCAAGAGAGCTGTCTCTCACTAGTTCTCCTCCCTCCTCCAAGCGAGGTCTCCTCACGTTATCTTCGTCCTCCTCTTGGGTGGAGTTCTCCTCTGGCCGTCCCACAATGGGGCGGTGCCAATAAAAATAAATGCATGATGGCACATCGGGATCCACAGCACATTATGCCACCATGGCTGACACACACTGACCAGACAATCCACATAAGGTGTTCATATACAGTCACGTGAAAAAGTAAGTACACCCCATGTAAAGTTTTGACCTTTTCAACATATTTCAACATACAGCTATTTGATCATCATTTCAACAATATTGATAGATAAAGGTGATATAATATAACAAATATCATGAAACATTTACATTTTGTAGTCCATTGTATAATTTAAATAAACATAAATGCAAATTTCGCATGTGGAAAAAGTAAGTACACCCTTGGCTCTAATAGGTGGTATTGCCCCCTTTGGCAGAAACAACCTCAAGTAGGCGTTTCTTATAACTGTCTACCAGTCTCTGACATCGACTGGGACAAATTTTTGCCCACTCCTCCATGCAGAATTTTTTCAGCTGTGCGATGTTTGAGGGGTTTCTTGCATGCACAGCTCGTTTCAAATCCCCCCACAACATCTCGATGGGATTTAGATCTGGGCTTTGAATTGGCCATTCCAGAACCCTCCATTTCTTTCTTTTCAGCCATTCCTTGGTGGATTTACTGGTATGTTTAGGGTCATTGTCATGTTGCAAGGTCCACCTTCGGTTGAGCTTCAACTTTCCGACAGATGGCCTCACATTATCCTCAAGTACTCTCTGGTACAATGAAGAATTCATCGTGGATTATATGATGGTGAGCTGCCTAGGCCCTGATGCAGCAAAGCTGCCCCAAACCATAATATTTCCACCACCATGCTTTACATTTGGTATCAGGTTCTTGTGGTCAAATGCTGTCTTTGGTTTTCGCCAAACATGTCTTCTGGTACTGTGGCCAAATAGCTCTACCTTTGACTCATCTGTCCAGAGCACATTGTTCCAGAAGTGCTGGTCTTTGCCTCGGTGTTCATTGGCAAACTTTAGTCTTGCCCTGATGTTCTTTCTGGACAGCAAAGGTTTCCTCCTGGCACACCTCCCATGTAGATAAAATTTGTGCAGCCTCTTTCTAATGGTAGACTCATGCACTTTGACATCAACAGTGGCAAGAGCTACCTGTAGGTCCCGTGATGACATTCTGGGGTTCTGAAAGACTTCTTTCAAAATCCTGTGGTCTGCTCCCGGGCTGAACTTGCTGGGGCGGCCTGGCCTGAACAAGTTGGCAGTTGTTTGGAATCTTCTCCACTTGAAGATGATCTTCTGGACAGTCGAATGATTGATTTCAAATTGTCTGGAGATCTTTTTAAATCCCTTCCCAGACTCGTAGGCATCTACAACCTTCTTTCTGAAGGCCTCAGAGAGCTCTTTTGATCTAGACATGGTGACGCCGCACACTTCAACAACAAAGGGCAAACCAAACTAAATGTCTGAGGTTTAAATAAGATAGGTTCCTCCAAGATCCCCTCTAGCAATGTTCTAATCATTTGCACTTGAGCTGGTGCACCTGATTCTAATTTTAGGTATTTGAAGTAGCGATAAATGTAGGGGTGTACTTACTTTTTCCACTTGCAAAATTTGCATTTATGTCTATTTAAATTATACAATGGACTCCAAAATGTAAATGTTTCATGATATTTGTTTTATTATATCACCTTTATCTATCAATATTGTTGAAATGAAGATCAAATAGCTGTATGTTGAAATATGTTGAAAAAGTCAAAACTTTACATGGGGTGTACTTACTCTTTCACGTGACTGTACACAAAAGTAATGTCTAACCTGTCTATAAGTTACACAAGCTGCCTCATCCACGTCATGAGTAATAAACGACTTAATTTGACAGGTCCCTAGCTGTTACTGGGCAATCTAATCTCCTCGAAACATATGGACCATACTACACCTACCACCATCTCGCCAAGGTTCTCGCTAAGGTAATGTTGTGTCACTACCCCAATGCTTGTATCACCACCCCAATGCTATCTTGAATTGGATCAATTTACAAACTATCACCTGGTGTTTCACAGGCATCACAGGACGCTGTTCTTTTGAGCACAGACTAAGTCATACTGCTAATACCTGCAAGCAGGTTTGAATAACCCACCTGCACCTTTGGAAAAGAGTGAACAGGGTACATTTATTTATTTTATATACTCGCTTTTGGATGTATTATTTGAACAGAAGTCATTATTTGCCAATGTTCCAGGCAAATTGTCAATTCCTGCAATAATCTATGGATGGCATCATATTAGCATCATCGCCACACCATAAATAATGAAGCAAATAGCAGTCAGGTTCTGCCAGTGCAAGCATATGTTTACCTGCGTAGTACCAAGGTGTGTTAAAATCCCTCCAAAAAGTCTGGAAGTGGCTTCTGGAAAAAAAAGAGTTTCTGCATCTCATTTGTTGGAAATAGCAAGTTCCCAAACCTGACAACATAGTTGTTTTGTAGAATTTTTCCTGTTTTCAAAACAAGAAAAAATAAAGATAACCTTTCCTTAGAAACAGGAAGTGAAGAAACCATAAGCAAAGCTGAACCTGAATGGTTCTGCTTTTATTGTGGTGATTAGGAACTTTTCCACAAACTGCTGACCACAAACTGCTGACCACAAAAGTTGAAGTTACTTGTTTTGAAAAGCTTTTATTGTATCAATCCTGAATGGGAAAACCTTTGCAAGAGGTTTAATGAAGTTAACCTTTGTATCAATCCTGAATGGGAAAACCTTTGCAAGAGGTTTAATGAAGTTCATCTTTGTATCAATCCTGAATGGGAAAACCTTTGCAGGAGGTTTAATGAAGTTCATCTTTGTATCAGTCCTGCTGGCAAAATTAATCTTTAAAAAAAATTAAAAATGAAATTAAAAATTTATCGTCAGAAACGGCATTTAAATCGTGCGTTCTTGGAAGTTTCTGCAGTTCCTTGTGTTCTTCCCTGGTCCAACAGTTCAGTAGATTCACAATGACTAATGGCCAGATCGACGAACTAGTGAACCGACTTGTTGTTCCTTCTGCTATAAATTGATGAATTTTGAGTGTGTGTGAGTGTGTGTGTGTGTGTGTGTGTGTGTGTGTGTGTGTGTGTGTGTGTGTGTGTGTGTGTGTGTGTGTGTGTGTGTGTGTGTTGTGTGTCGGGAAACAATCGAAGTCCACCACGATGAAGAAGAAGAAGTAACAAGATTTATTGATATACCAAGAACACGATCGCGTATATGCTCTGGAAAGAGAAAGACTCACAAAGCCTTCAGACTCTCCAAACATCTGACTCTACCAGACCAAGAGTTGAGTTTAAATACAAAATCTAATCTAATTATTCTTCCGCACAACAAAAGGCAGTTTCAAAAGGATAAAGAATTTGAATTCCCCCATCCTGTCTTTATCGGCTTGAATTGTTAATGAAAAACTAGACTCAAATCTTATCCCCTTTCCTATTGGCTTGAATTGTTAATGAAAACCTTGGCTCCAGACTTTTATCAGAGAAGAGCTGGTCTCAGCTATACAAAATAATTATTTTGTTTTTCAATGTGAAGTAAAGCAAATTGCCATCATTTTAATGGTACAATTCCCCACAATTCCCTCCTTTGGCTCCTTTGAGACAATGTCATCAAAGAGACAATTTTAATGTCAGCATGTAGGCATTTCTTTGTTCCCTGTAGTCCGTCCTCTGTACACCCATTCGCGCCTGAGGAAATCTCCAACAGACCCTTGGCCCAGCGTAGGCCTGCCTTCGACAACCTCTATCGATGGACTGAGAATGTACGACTTAGGAAAACCGGGAACAAAGATCCACCTGCCATGCTTAATCCAGTGGGAGGATATTGTCATCAATCAGCCCCTTGTAGCTGGTCTGTTCTTTTTCTACATCTCCAAGGACAGTTAGATCCGAAGTTAGGTCAACGGGGATTAAACTGGGACCGAGAGCTTGCAAAACATATCGAGAAACAGGAGTCGATAAGTCGTGCACCCATAGGCGATTTTGTATTTTAAAAAAATCATCACAATTATCATATTCATTGCTATCTAATGACACGTTGTCCATGTACTCGTCCATGTACTCATTCAGGTTGGCAGAAAGAACCATGGTCTTCGCTTGCACTTTCTTCAACGTCCATCCTGAAAAGTATTTCTTTACACACACAAGCACTAAGGCTTTCATTAGTGCCCCCCCACCCCCCCCCCCAAATTACTGCCCCAATTACCATCGCAAGTGCGGTCAACAACCATTTAACAACCGTGCCTGTCCATCCTTTGAACCAATCTGCCATCCATCCCAAATCGCTCCCAATCCCAAATCCAGATCAAGATTTAGAGGCCTTGAATCTAAATTGAATTTAAAGGCCTTAAATCTTGAATCTAAATCTAAGTCTTTATGTATCAGAAATCCGTGAGCAGAGAGTGCTCTGCTAAGTTTGTGTGAGATCCCTTACAAATTCGGCCAACTTTACTCCCAAAGGCATACCACCACCCTCTACCTGGTAAACCTTCTACCCATAGATAAAATGTATCCATCAATTTTCCAGAATTTGCCAATATCTGCATTCAATTTTATTTTCTTCCTTTTATGGAAATATTTTATGGAAATTCACTTTTTTAAATCAATGCAAGTTCTCCATCGATCATGTCCAACCCCAATGTTCAAAATCTCATTTGAACATTTTGAGATTTCAATCACAGGCCAAGCGTTTTGATCACAGCTCGACATTAATTTTCCAACATGCCAAATAGTTTGTCATCAAGGGTAAATTCTGCAAACCCTGCGCACAACGCAGCACACTCCAATTTACACATGGGCTCCCACCATCAAAACTACCAAGGCTACAAAAAAAAATTACATCTGGACCCCAAATCTACAATTTCACAAAGCAAAATATCTTGTATATTTTAAAAATGCCTAGCCCGATTAAGCAGGCACCAGTCTGGTATGTTCGCTCCATATCCCACCGCAGTGTGCGGTCGACAACACCTGGCAGTGGTGACCACTCACCATGGCAGTGGTGACCACCAGCTCACCTTGTTTGGAGGCGGTGCCTCCTCCCGAAGCCCCCCAATCAGAACCAAGCCACCTGCAAATGGACACATTTCACAGTTTTCACATTTCACATTTCATTAGTTTTGCACATAAAGGCAACACGTTATCATTCAGGTGGTGAACATTTACCCAGCATGACCACCACTACTAGCCACCACCACCAGCTGCCAACCACCACAATGTCCCTTTTGTTATCCAAGCAGTCACAATGCCTCCAAACCTCCAAAAAAAGAAACAGACCAAGCACCGTCCTCATTGAAACCACAACGCCACAATTACAGCCCTAATGATGTCATTGCCAACAACCAGGCCACAACATAAAACAGAGATCCGCAATATCCTGGCCGATTAACATTTCCACACTCGCCACCCGGTGTTCTTCACAATTACATTGCACTTCACGACACCATAACACAACTGCCCGGTGCAATCAGCAGCACCATCACCACCCTTTAAGGCCAAATTCCATTCATTCTCACACAACCAGATATTCTTTCAGACTCATCTTCACCCCTCCTTATTTCACAAATTCATAAACATTGTCATTTTGACAATGACACCATCATGACCAACATCTCATTAAATTACTTTTCCCCAATTTTGGTCACAATTTTCCAATGTCTCGCAATCCGTTTTGTCCTTCCCCCATTGGCTGTACTTGGAGACACTGGAAACATTTTCCACAAATTTTACTAGATGTCCCAAATTGACAATATTTTATATGGTAGTTACATTCACTAATAATGCAGACAGCTGAGATCCAAATCTGGACCTCACAATTACCTTCTGACAACAATTCCAGCCAGCTAATCAAACCGCAGATTGCCACAACTCCCTTGCAGGTGTACCTGAGCTCCTTGGCACACCTGAGCTCCTCATCTGTAAGCTCACGCACCTGTCACCTTTTTTGAAATCAGTGTTTCAGAAATATGACTCCATGGACGGCTAGAAAGCCAGAAAGACACAGCCAGACAGACACAGGGGTGAAACCATAATCACAAATACCTTCCCCCAAGCAGGAGACCAGAGCATTCCCATTCCATCTGCGTTCTTCTCAAGTCCGGTTACAACCCTCTGAGATGTTTTACTCACCGACAGCAGACAGACAATAGAAGCGCACCACAAGCCCCAGAACTCAATCAGACTCGAACTCACTTCCAAAGGACACCACTTCTCCAGACTGGCGCAGTCTCATCCACAGTCTCTTTGCCAGCTCATTCATTAAACGAAATGCAAAAATCGTTTGCCAAACAAAGGGCAAATTCTGCCAACCTCATGCAGAAATCAAACAGTACAACACTTGACACTGAAACCAATATTTAATTTACTGCAACCTTCAAATTTAATTTTTTATCTAATTTTTATTTTTATTTAATGCAACATCTTCAGATGCAAATACAAACATGACAATATATGAGAATTCCCTCCAACCAATCATTTCCACCTTCTCCACTTCACATTTGTCCAGCCATTCCACCACACTGACCTGTGAATGAATGATCGTTTTAAGGCCATTTTCCCTGCTAGAGCGGGGGTTAGCCTTGCAGGCCCCATGACAATCATGGTTCCCTGTTTTGAGGCAATGTTTTTATGGCCGGATGCCCTTCCTGACGCCAACCCTTGGTCACGCTCCTACGATGCACAGGGATACTGTGTACCTATTCTAAATCGGGGTACACACCATGATCATTCATCCCAGCAAGCTGGTACTCAATTTGCCGACCTCAGAAGGATGACAGGCTGAGTCAACCCCCCTGGCGTTAATTCAGCGATCGACCGGGATTCGAACCCAGGATCCTAGGATCCCAAGCTGGCACCCTAACCGCTAAGCCAACACCAGGCTGACACCAGGCTGCCAACACCACACTGACCTGTGTCTTGGTTAATTTGCATCTCCACCTAACGTGAGTATTTATTACCTGGTTAAAACACACTTGTCTCGCACACCTGTATTGTATGTTCACTCCAAATTTCACCAATCACGTGCGCTGTTAAATCAGTGAGCAGCACGGTGACCACTTCTGATACCAATAACCCCATGACCTCTTGGTCGCTTTTAACATCCAATTGAAAAATCTCATTTAATATCAATCTTATTAATTCCTACCGTAATTGAGATAAACAAAATTCGATACAAACTTAATGTTAAGTGAATTATTCTGAACAGCAGTTCCAATACATCGTTGTTTAATCATCATTTTTATACATGACAGACTGTTAAGGGGTCCTCCCCTATCCTCTGGTCTCGGCAAACCTCCGAACCCCGAGGAAGTCCCCGGCAGAAAGATGTGTTGTCCTTGGTTGAAAACAAGCCAATCAATAACGAGTCCACACCAAGGGTTACGAACAAACCACAATATATTATAAATCCTACCCAGGAATCACGACCCAATTAGTACAGCACTTCACCATATAATTCCTATCTACAGGGGGCGCCACCTTACCGAGCCCCTTAACCCCCAAACTCACGGCCCTTGCCCCAATGTCTCTGCACTCCTCCAAGGCGACGTCGATTCGCTCCAGCGATCGTGGAATCAATTTCCGATTCCAATCAGGGGAAGCGGAGTCGATCGAACCAACCCGCAGGCCACGTGATCCAATCCCCAGCACGATGACAGTAGAAATAGAATGGGAAACCTCCCCAAAGCCGATTTCGGGTACGTACCCGGTTGCGGTTCAATCCGCGAGTCTCCTCAATACCCCTCCCACAGCCACTGTCTTGTACAGCCGTCCCCGGCAGCCCGCCGGAGAGTAACGCCCAGTCGACGCGCCGCAAAAACCTGGTCACTGCCGGTGGTGCGTGTGGCGAAGATGGCGGTCGGCTTTCTCTCGCACCGGGTTTGGAGGTGAGGATACTCGGCAACCTCAACGAGGATACCCGACGACGCAGGCTCCGCAGCAATCCGGCGATCTCCTATCGCGCGGACTTCTTTTCAAGGAGGCAAAATTCCCTTGTTCTGCACGTTCGACTGCTCGGTCCGGAGCTGCAATCAGAACATGTCTGCCTACGATCTTCCCCGCTTCTCCCTCCCTTTCCCTATCTCCTCCGGGTCACGATCCGATTTCCGGCCACGTTTTACCCGGAGCGCTTTTAACCCTTTTAACCACAATAAGCATCATCAACATCAGCATCATCCATAAGCATCATCACTAAGCAAGAAGCATCAACCATGATAACAAGAACCACCATTATTAGGGCCGGTATCCGTAACACAGACAGACACGTCTTTACACATGACCTCACATTCACACTGGACAGAGGATTCCCATTCATACTGGTCTAGACAGAGCTTGGGATCATTATTATTTAATCATTACACTGTAGCGGTTACCGGAAGCATGACATAATCACCTTGCACCGGCCGATGACGTAACCGGCGGGCGGTTGCTTGCCAGGACTCGCCCGGACGTGTCCGGACTTTCCTTGCCCGGGCGGACTCTCGATTTGCATACCACGCCCCGTTGAGAGGCGTGGCTGACTTATTTTCATACCACGCCCCACCTGAGAGGCATGGCTTTTGTGTGGTCAACTTTTGATATAAATTGCCGCCCGTGTTAACGGGCTATTCAGTGCTTTTGAGTTCTTTCGAGTTGAGCTAGAATAAATAGCTCAGTGAAACTTCGTTCCTGGTGTCGTCCATTTTGTCCGGCTTTATCGTGCGAGCATAGCTCCACAATACTTTATTAATCTGGATACCCTTGTTTGAGGAAGAAGAAGCTCTACATCTCCGAGCCATGCGATCCCTAAACATCTCTCAGACACCACAATTGTGTCAGACCCTTGACCTCTGACCCAAAAATGCAATCAATGATTTATCACACAATGCCTAACCCTGCCAAATTGCGTACGAATCCGTCCACATCGTCCTGAGATGTCCTGCCCACAGACAGACAGACAGACAGACAGACAGAGAGGCTCCACATTACAATCATTTCCCATCTCACCATATTTCCAGAGAAGCCTCAATTCCAAGAAAACCTCAACCTCCGACACTGTCTGGAACTCAAGCCATCGCGCCTTGCACAGCACCTCACAAAGCACCTCGGTACACGTGTTCGAATCTCAAAACCTCCGTCGGGGCTCCGCACACGTTTCACTCAACATGCCTCACGTGGGAGGCCCAGGTTCACCAAGTATGTACGCACCCACGCCGGTTGAACAATGGCTCCTGGAGCCTGGAGGGCGAGTCAACGTCTACACTGCCGCGCACCTCCGACACGTCTATCCACGCACCTCCTGTCGCATAAAAGCACGGCTCTCCCATCTATAACCGCACCACGCTTCTTGCCCCTCCCTGCATCCTCCCTCCTTATTCGTTCATCACAAATAAGCCAGAGAGAGCTCCACCATGGATGTTTACTGCACACTGAAACTCAACGCCCACATAGAGCGCAGGACTCATAACATACTGTAACATCAGCAGGACTCTTAATGTTAGGCCTTCTGGTCTTCACGGTAAGTCTGTTTATTTTCCTGGGTCCTCCGAGACGATCCACACCAACAACAACAACAAACTGCAGAAAATCAATATTCTCTTTTTTTTTTTCTTTTTTTTTGTATACTGAATCGAGGCTCGTGAAAGAGCTAAATATATAGGGTTGGTTTTCTAATAGGGTTGGTTTTATATAGGGTTGGTTTTGTTGGTTGGTTGGTTGGTTGGTTCCCTACTTATATAGGGTTGGTTTTCTAAGGCTGGGGCGCAGTGGCGTCGTCGCGTCCCCGGCACGAGGGTCGATTCTGAGGAAATCTTGTTTCATTGTGCACGCAAAAATTGACCGAGTTGTTCAAAATATGGACTTATAAAAAATTAGTCTCTTAACGCTGTAAACGCAGTGACGTCATCACGTCCCCGGCACGACTCGATTCCGAGGAAATTTTGGTTTTATGGTGCACGGCTCCATTTCACAACGAATTTGAATTCTGTGTACAGTTTTGCCACGAAAATGAGATCCCGCATCGAGTGTGGTATCTTATTTGGTGAAATTCGGTCGATTTGAAGTGGTGAAAATAAAATGTGATCGTGGAAAATCGTAGCGAGGGGCCATTTTGAATCGGTTTTCAGTGAATTGGTTTTCGATTATGACACCGGGTTACTTGTGGTGGATAGGAACACCACTAGGTAAGTAAGGACAACCTTTATTTCGCAAAGATTGGGCAAAAATTGACCGACTAATTCAAAATATTAACTTATATCAAATAGGTCTTTTAAGGTGAAAACGCGATGACGTCACCACGTCACGCGGCACGAATGCGCACCTGTGTCGTTGGAGGTATTGACTTATATCGGGTTGGTTTTCTAAGGCTGTAGGCCGCACCTCATTTTGTCGAATAAAGTGGTACTCGGGTGGTTCCGGTATTTGGGACCGCAGGAACGGAAAGTGCAGGTACGGGGTGCCAGTCACTCCCCAGCCGGCCCGCTCTGAAGGTTCGGATCGGGACACCGGGATTCATTCCGGTCGCCCGGTCGGCCCGGAGGTGGGGGTACGGGGCCTGTCACGGAACGTCAAAACAAACGGCCTGGCGGGGCCACCCAAAAGTCGGGCGTGAGGGGTGCGTCCACTAATGGAACGCCTCTCGCTTCCCAGATCGAGGGCCACGTGGTCAGGAGAACCTCGTCCCTTCTGGTTGCCTTGCCGTCCCACCGTGAGCGCTGGTCAGGGTGTACTTCAAGCTAAGCTTAAGTGTTAAGTGTTAAGTTCCTCCTTGCCCTCGCAAGGGAAAGGCTAGGGTCAAGCTCTTCCAAATTTCCAAACACTAGAAATCGGACGTCTCAAATTAATTAATTAATTTGTTAATACATCTCAGTCGCCCGCGACCTCTCTAGCGCGGGTGTCGAACCAGTTCATTTCCGGTGCGGCCGGGCCGAGTATCGACCTGGCCGTGGCCGAAGCCGTTGGTTCCGCCGTAGCACGCTAACGCGTAGGCTCGCGCGTCCCTGGTCTGCCGGGGCTCCGCGGGTGTCCTACCGTGCCTGACGCCGTTACCCTCTCGACTTCCGGGAGTAGGTGCCGGTGCCCGGGGACGGATTTCGCTGTCTAAACATGGTAGCGCTAGGCCAGTGGGACCGCCGGGACCCACGTGCACTCACAAGGTGTGCTGCGCGTGGGCGGCAGTATCAGACCAGGGCGCCCAAACGCTCCCCAGCTAAAGTTCATCCTGATGCGCCCACATTGTGCGGACAAACTCCACCAAGTCGAGGGCCACGTGGTCAGGAGAACCTCGTCCCGTCTGGTCACACTGTGCCTATCGGCCGGCCTCGAAGACCGAAATAGTGTCGGTTACCGATCCTCCGGGTTCGTAACTATGCCACCCTGAAAACCTTTAAACCTTTGCATCAAATCGCCCAGTTCTATTATTTATCGAATTTATTATTATTATTATTATTATTATTAATTATTTTTCTATTATTGAAACAATGTCCGACATTCTTTCCGTGACCCGTAACAAAATCCAATTATATCAATCAGCACGACAGACCAATCAGCCTTCACAGACCAATATAGCAACTACAGACCAATCAGCCTTCTCCCAATTATCAGCAAAGTCATGGCATCCATCATTGCTTCAGATATGAAATCTTTCCTCTTCTCCAATGGCTTGATCTCTGATCATCAATTTGGTTTCAGACCTGGTCACTCTACTCTGGACATGCTGCTTCTGCTTTCTCAACAATGGATGGAGGTCCTCAACGCCAAACAGGAAATTAGAGCTGTCTCCCTTGACATTTCACGTGCCTTCGAAACGGTCTGGCACCCTGCTCTGCTCACCAAACTCTCCTCCTTTGGTATCCATGGAAATCTCCACGCATGGCTGGCGGACTTCCTCTCTGGTCGTAGTCAACATGTGGCCCTGAATGGGTTTCTCTCATCTCTTCCTGTTCAGGCTGGAGTTCCCCAAGGTAGTGTTCTGGGCCCTGTGCTTTTTCTGGTCTTCATCAATGATGTTTCTGACTCTCTTGAAAATCCTCTCTATCTCTTTGCTGACGACTCTACTCTCTGTCGCTCCATTCCTCATCCCTCAGATCGGCAGTCTGCAGCCTCCTCACTCTCTGCAGACCTGGACAAAATCACAGACTGGGCAAACAAATGGAACATGTCTTTCAATCCTGATAAATCTCACACTCTTACGATGTCTCTCCGAAAAGACCGACTGGAAAACCCTCCCATCCACTTTCTGAATAATCCTTTCCAAGAAGTTCTGTCACTCAAGCTTTTGGGTCTCACTATTTGCCATGATCTTTCCTGGGAAAACCACATTTCAAATCTGGCCTCCAAAGCCAGTCGCCGACTGGGCATCCTCCGTCGTGTGAAGTCCTTCCTAGGCATACCTGAGCTCCTCACCACATACAAGGCTTTCATCCGCAGCTCTATGGAATACTGCTCTCCCCTCTGGTCTGGTGCTCCTGCTTTACACCTAGCTCGTCTTCACGCTGTTGAAACCAAAGCGTTCAGAATCATTGGAATCTCCCGCGATGAAGCTAACTCCAAGGGCCTTTCACTCACTCACCGCAGGCAGGTTGGTGGTCTTTCCGTCTTCTACCGACTCCTCTCTGGCCTTGCCCCCCCAGCTCTCTCTGGGCTCTGTCCCCCAAATATTCCTACAGGTCGCACAAGATCTGCCTGCAACCCTCTTATGGTTAAACTGCCAAAATCAAGACTTTCTGCTCACCTTGACTCCTTCATTCCTCTTTTCTCCCGCCTCTGGAACAAACTCCCTCACTCTCTTCAATCCCACTCCACCCTCCAGGTCTTTAAAACAGCTGTTCACCACCAACTCTTATCTTCCCCCATCCAAAACCTTGATCTTTTCTACCCCCGCTAATTTCGGTCCCCCTTTTCTTTTTTTTCTTTTTTGTATGCAAGATCGAGGCTCGTGAAAGAGCGAACATTAATCACACAGAAAGACAAACAGACACATAAAACAAATAACATCGGGAGCGGTAGACAAGATGGGGAGAGAGGGGGAAGGACACAAACACAACATTTGAGAGCAGGGACCGAGAGACATGGAGACATCGAGAGAACTGTGGGAGGGAGAGGGCTTGGAAAGAAGTTGGAATTTCAAACAAGGTGGATCTGGGGTGAATTAGTGGGGGTAGAAAAGATCAAGGTTTTGGATGGGGGAAGATAAGAGATGGTGGTGAACAGCTGTTTTAAAGACCTGGAGGGAGGAGTGTGATTGAAGTGAGTGTGGGAGTTTGTTCCAGAGGCGGGAGAAAAGAGGAATGAAAGAGTGAAGGTGAGCAGAGAGCCGAGATTTCGGCAGTTTAACCATCAGAGGGTAGCTGGCAGATCTTGTGCGACCTGTAGGAATATTTGGGGGACAGAGCACAGAGAGAGCTGGGGGAGCAAGGCCGGAGAGGAGTCGGTAGAAGACAGAAAGACCACCTACCTGCCTGCGGTGGGTGAGTGAAAGGCCCTCAGAGATCAGAGATAACTTCATCGCGGGAGATTCCAATGATTCTGAAAGCTTTGGATTCAACAGCGTGAAGCCGAGCCAGGTGTGAGGCAGGAGCACCAGCCCATAGGGGAGAACAGTATTCCATTGAGCTGCGGATGAAAGCCTTGTATGTGGTGAGGAGGTCAGGTGTGCCTAGGAAGGACTTCGCACGACAGAGGATGCCCAGTCGGCGACTGGCTTTGGAGGCCAGCTTGGAAATGTGGTTTTCCCAAGAAAGATCATGGCAGATAGTGAGACCCAAAAGCTTGAGCGACAGAACTTCTTGGAGAGGATTGTTGAGAAAGTAGATGGGAGGGTTGTCCAGTCGATCTTTTCGGAGAGACATAGTAAGAGTGTGAGATTTGTCAGGATTGAAAGACATGTTCCACTTGTTTGACCAGTCTGTGATTTTGTCCAGGTCTTCAGAGAGTGAGGAGGCTGCAGACTGCCGATCTGAGGGAAGAGGAATGGAGCGGCAGAGAGTGGAGTCATCAGCAAAGAGATAGAGAGGATTTTCCAGAGAGTCGGAGAGATCATTGATAAAGACCAGAAAAAGCACAGGGCCCAGCACACTGCCTTGGGGAACTCCAGCCTGAACAGGAAGGGGAGATGAGAGAAATCCATTCAGGGCCACACGTTGACTACGACCAGAGAGGAAGTCCGCAAGCCATGCATGGAGATTTCCATGGATACCATAGGAGGAGAGTTTGGTGAGCAGAGCTGGGTGCCAGACCGTATCGAAGGCACGTGATATGTCAAGGGAGACAGCTCTGATTTCCTGTTTGGCATTGAGGACCTCCATCCATTGTTGAGACAGCAGAAGCAGCATGTCCAGAGTAGAGTGACCTGGTCTGAAACCAAATTGATGATCAGAGATCAAGCCATTGGAGAAGAGGAAAGATTTCATATCCGAAGCAATGATGGATTCCATGACTTTGCTGATAATTGGGAGCAGGCTGATTGGTCTGTAGTTGCAAGGATCTGTTTTTGCACCTTTTTTGTGTAAAGCGGTAATGTTTGCTGATTTCCAGGATGCTGGCAGATGACCTTGAGCAAAAGATAGGGTGAAAAGAACAGAGAGAGGGTGAGATAGAGCGGCAGAGCAGGATTTTAGGACCCGTGCGCTGATGCCGTCTGGTCCAGTTGCAGAATCAGAGTCGAGGTTTGACAAAAACTCCTCCACCTTCTCAGGAGAGAAGGACACAGAGTCCAGGAGCAGTTGGGTTCGACTGGGAAAGGTGGGAACAGAGAGAGATGGGTTTGGGACTAAGGATTTTGAGGCAAACACAGAGTTGAGGCATTCGGCTTTGTCACGTGCGATGTCAACTGTGTGGCCATTTGAGATAAGGGAGGGGATGGAGGGGGAACAAACACCAGAAACGGATTTGACCAGACGCCACCAAGATTTGGAGGAAGGAGACAGGTTTGAGAGTTCATTCTTGAGTGAGGAGAGATCGTGCTTCCTGGCACTCCTGAGGGTAGACACACACTTGTTCCGAGCTTGGTGGAAGGAACTGAGATTGCCTTCAGTTGGATTAGCCTTCCAAGAGGCAAAGGCAAGTTGTTTCAGGGCAACTGCCTCACCACAAGATTCAGTGTACCATGGACGGGAGGAAGGGTAAGACAACTGAAGGCGAGATGGGATAAATCTGTGCATCAGAGAGATCAGTTTGCTTTGGAAGAATTCCCAGGAAGAATTGATGTCAGAGGCAGTGGAGATGGGAGACCAATCCAGACGATTGATGGCTGCTTGAAGACCGTCCCAGTCGGCCTGAGTGAAATGCCAGACTCGACGCTGAGGAGGCTCTCTGAGAATGGCCAGAGAGATGTCCACTTTGACAAGCACATGATCAGAAGAACCGATTGGAGCAGAAGAAGAGCAGCAGACATTAGCAGGGAAGTTTGTCATAACCAAGTCTAGAAGAGAAGATACTCCATTGGTTGAGATCCGGGTCGGGAAATTGACAGATTGTGTCAATCCCAGTGAGTCACAGAAGTCCTTTGCTGAGGAGCCATGACTGGTGAGAGAGGAACCCACACCCATCCAGGTGGCATGATGACAGTTGAAGTCACCACATATGAGGAAGAGAGAGTTGGGATGAGTGGATAGAAGTTGGTCCATGTTGTCAGACAGTGAAATGTAGATGGAGTCATCACTGTTTGGGGGACGGTACAGAACACATATGAACAAAAGGTGGGAGCGGAGAGGAAGCCGTAGCCAGAGGTACTCCTGGGGGTGAGGAGGAGAGAGGGCAGTGCAAGGAGAGTGAGGAAGAGAGTTTTTGATAAAGATAGCCACCCCACCACCAGGCTGAGGCTCAGGTCTATCATACCGGAGGAGGGAGTAACCAGGAAGAGATATTAAGGAATCAGAGACATCTTGAAGGAAGAAAGTCTCTGTTAAGCAGATCAAGTCTGGATTGTCAGAAGCAACCTGTATGGAGAGATCAGTCAGGTTTGAGCGAAGGCCCCGGATGTTTGAGGTCCATACCGTTAATGAAGAGAGAGGGGGAGCATCGGGTACAGGACAGGGGAGGGGAGGAGTAGGGTAAGATGAAGGATGAGAGGGGGAGGTAGGGAGAGCAGTTGATAGTGTGTCAGAGATTGCAGAAGAGTTCCAAGAAAGGGAAGGATGAGGAGGATGAAAAGTTTGATGGTGAAGGGATGAGGCACAGTGAGGGGTTGTTTGAGGGGGGGCAGAGGAAAGTAGAAGGTTGGGGGGGGTGGAGGTATGAGATAGAAGGGAGACGAAGTGGGGAGGAGGCAGCTTTGAGGAGGAGGGGGGAGGAGGGAGAATTGGAGAGGAATGGTATGGGGGGAGATTTGAATGGGAGGGGTCGGGGGGGAGTTTTGAAGGGGAGGAGTGAGGGGGGAGTTTAGGAGGGGAGGGGCAAGGGGGGAGTTTAGTAGGGAAGGGGCAAGGGGGAAGTTTAGAAGTGGAGGTGCAAGGGGGGAGTTTAGGAGTGTGGGGGCGAGGGGGGGGGATTTGGAGGGGAGGGGCAAGGGAGGAGTTTAGGAGTGTAGGGCCGAGGGGGGGATTTGGAGGGGAGGGGCAAGGGGGGAGTTTAGGAGGGGAAGGGCAAGGGGGGAGTTCAGGAGTGGAGGGGCAAGGGGGGGATTTGGAGGGGAGGGGCAAGGGGGGAGTTTAGGAGGGGAAGGGCAAGGGGGGAGTTCAGGAGTGGAGGGGCAAGGGGTGGAGTTTAAGAGTGGAGGGGCAAGGGGGGAGTTTAGGAGTGTAGGTGCAAGGGGGGGGATTTGGATGGGAGGGGCAAGAGGGGAGTTTAGAAAGTGGATGATTAATGAAAGACGAACATTGAAAACAAATTGGGTTTGTTGTGATTTTCAAGTTAGCAATCCGATTCAGAACGATGGAGGAGGGATGGAATGAATGTGAATTTAGACCATGTAGTGAGGGAGACGTATAAGATATTGAATTTCTTTTTTTTGAAGTGGAATGAGTTGGAGAGGAAATTGAGAAAAGCCTTTTAAATAGGAAGAAAAACAGCGTGTTGTAAAATACCACTGAGTAAAACACTGAAGGGGAAAGGTTAAACATATTTAAATTATATTTAAACAGAACCGTGAACAATCTTATATGCACAAAATACCAACGGGAGTAGAGCCGAGAGGGACCACCACGAGTCACGTGAACAGGGCAAACGGTGGATGGCAAGGAGATAATGGAGGCGGGACGAACAGCACACCTGGACAGAAAATACAGGATGAGACAACAGTACACGTGGAGAAAGGAAAATAAATGTTTTTGGTTTTTTTTGGTTTTTTGGGGAGGGGTGGGGGGGTGGGGATTTAGAACGTTAAACAGAGTATTATGTTCGGGGTAGAAGGGAAAAAACTAAGAGCCAAGCAAAACACGCTTAAGTTAACAAACACCGACGGGGGTACAACTACAAGGCCGCACACGAGGAGCAGAACACGATTAATTAATTACGAGTTACAGGAAATTCAAACCAAAACTAACTATAATCAAACAATAACGCATGGACGATAAAATAACGAGTTGAAATTTGACAATCTATCTGGGGAAATGGGGGAGAAACACGTGGTCGAAGAACGAACGAACGAATAAGAATGAATAAACGAATGAGAACAGAGAAGGAAATTTTTTTAAATTTTTTTTGAGTTGAGATTTACATAAGGAAGTAGGCTATGGGGTGAAAAGACTGGGAAAACAGAGAACGAAAGTTATTGGATCACAAACGACGGACCGCTGAGAGAAAAACAAAGCCTCAAGGTTGTACAGTGTACACTGTACAAGGCCTCAAGACACGACACGAATTAACACGATTTTCAATACAGGTATGAAAGATTTGCACCGAAAATCTTCGTCGGGAGACAATATATACACCATAAAATAAATACAGTTATAACGAAAATACAAATGGGAACAATTACTTAACTTCGATTTCGATGGAGAGCGTGGAAAGCTGAGAATAAACGAACCCTCGCCAGCAAGACCGAAACGCAAGACCCTTGTGTTTCATACCTCTCCCCCTCCCCCCCTCCCCATGCCTCCTCCCCCCAAGCCCTCTCCCTCCCACACTTCTCCCTGCTCTCAAATGTTGTGTTTGTGTGCTTCCCCTTCTCTCCCCATCTTGTCTTCCGCTCCCTCTTTTTATATATTTTGTTTGTCTGGTTGATTTGTTTGTGAAATAAATGTTAGCTCTTTCACGAGCCTCGATTCAGTATCCAAAAAATTCTATATCTTCCACCGAAGTAGAGGTTGATTGAAATTTGTCTTTTGCGCTTTGAAACATTGTATTTATCAGCTAAAAAAAACTTGCGTTTAGTTAAAGTAAAAATTTACTGTTTAAATATGATAGAAGGAGATTTCGAATTTCCAGACTCTCCATATGATAATTTAGAAATCTGCCACCGTTGTGGTAGAATAGGGCTTAATAATGAGGGTTCATATAAACAATGTATTTTCTGTGATTTAATTTTAATTAATGATAATAAAAAATATATAAATCTATCTATAATTCCACTAATCTCTGTGTGTGTGTTTGTATGTTTGTATGTTTGTTTGTGACCGCTGTTTCTCGACAACCACGGGTCCGATATACTTTAAACTTGCCAGGTATATTGCTGGGGACCCGAGGATGTGCGTTTTCAAGGTTTGAAATTAATCGGACAAGTAGTTACCGAGCTATGGCGATTTAGCCGTTCGCCGTTCGCTTTGGCGTTGCGAATGGACCAAACCATTCCATGTAAATAGAGGGGGGGGGGGTTCTGTGGTCGTTGCGAATGGACCAAACCATTTCATGTAAATAGAGGGGGGGGATTGTCACCGTACTCGCAAGCCGTTCGCCGTTCGCTTTGGCGTTGCGAATGGACCAAAACATTTCATGGACCAAACCATTTCATGTAAATAGAGGGGGGGGGATTGTCACCGTACTCGCACCCACGTACCCACGTACCCACGTACGGGCATTGCACCCACGTACGGGCATGCCCTAGTATATATAACTCTTTTAAATTAGAACCAAAAATGAATTACTTTCCAAGATTAATAAGAGAGATGAATGTTAAGCATTATGATGATAATACACCATTTCTTTCAAGGGAAGAGACTATTTGTATTGGGGAAATGTATAAGGGTTTAATGATATTTATTATTCAAAATAATTTTAATGGAAATGTTAATACAAGATACTATATAAATAAAATAATGAATTATTTTGAAATTAAACCTGACCTCAGGATAAAATATAGAGTTCCTAAAATATCTCAAAAAAAGTTACATGACTTGTTTTCCAAATATATGAATGAATGATTTTTTACCCGTTTGGGAAAATAAGATAAAATTTAATAACCATAAAAACATTCCAAATTCATTGAGATGTCTAATAGTTGGTTCAAGCGGATGTGGAAAAACCTGTTTACTTTTAAAGATGCTCCTTAGTCCTAATTTTTTAGATTATGATAATTTAATAATTTTTACGAAGTCAAGTTTTCAACCCGAGTATCAACTACTCTCACAGGGGTTTAATGCGGGTCTTAAAAAGGAAGACATTATCGGTTTATTTAAACTTCAAAACAAACTAAATGATTATAATATTGAAGATATAATACAATTATTTTGTGATACACAGCAATCAAAATCGAAACCAAAACCCATAACTTGTATTCTCAGTGATAATATGGATGATATACCTTCATCCCAAGATTTAGATAAATCAAAAAAGAACCTCGTTATCTTTGATGATTGTGTTTATGAGAGAAACCAAACAGTAATGGATAGCTACTATACAAGAGGGAGACATTCTTCTTGTAATTGTATTTATCTTAGTCAGTCATATTTTCAACTCCCACGGCGCTCAATAAGAAACAATGCTAACACTTTTATTTTATTTAAGTTGAATTCAATAGATACAAATAATTTTTGGAGAGATAATTGTTCTACATTATGTAGTAAGAAGGAATTTGAAAATTATATGAAACACACGATTGGAAAATATAAATATATTGTTGTGAAACAAGATGAGATACTAACTGATATTTTACACACATAAATGACAACAATTATTAATAATCTTGTGGGTAAATCTGCTTCAGGAAAGAACTTTCATAAATCTAAACTCTTAAATAGTAAAAATGAAAAGATTGTAAGTTTTTTTTTAAAACACCCGATGATTCGTTTTGTAGGTACTACAACCAGAGCAATGCGACCAGGAGAAGTAGAAGGGAAAGCTTATTACTACATTTCAATGGAGGAACATATGCGATTGAGGAACGAAGGTCAAATATTTGAGGAGGTCTCTCTTGGAGAAATAGAAATTTTGTAGAAATAGAAATACTCTATTTCTACAAAATATTCACATTGTAAGAGTGAGTTAAATAAAGTAAAATCTAACGGTCTTGGGATTTTAGACCTGAAGGAATGAGACAAATAATTAAACATTTGCGTGGTGATGGAGTTAAGATTTTATCATTCGGTTTTGATATCGATGAGGAGACTCAATGCAAATGTATGAAAAGCAGAGATACAAGTATTAGTTAGAGTCCCTGTATAAAGAGAGTTGCGCCATGCGCTGACCTGAGATTTCTGGTCACGTGATTTCGTGGCGCCATTTTGTGTCTAACGTCACCATGCGTGAACGTCAGCTTGGTACGGGAATGTTGTTTATTGCCAAACAAAATGACTGGTTGTTCTGCTTTTGGTTGTTCAAACCAATCTGGGAAATATAAGATGTATAGATTTCCAAGTGATAAAGTCAGAAGACAAATTTGGGAAGCGAAAGTCAGACGAAAGAGCTGGAAAGCGATCGACTCCTCGAGACTCTGCCAGGTAGGCCCACGCCGCTTGATGATCGATGTTCAAAAGCAATTCTATCTGCTCGGTTTTTTTTTTGGTTGTCTGTCCGTTGAAAACCCTTTTAAAGGGAAGTGATTTGTGTTTGTTTATAATCTTCAAGGAGCTGACCAAAAATGCATTTCCGTGGGAAGAACCCTGCTCAATTTTTTTCGGGTAGTCCTAGCGGACCGCATATTGTCATTGATTGATGAAATGTCCCGGTACAGTGACATTGCCTGGTCTGCGGTTGGGTAGTCTGCGGGCAATGTCACTGTACTTTTTCAGAGGGAATTAATTTTGATTTTATAGGGGTGGGAAACCCATGGTCCGTTTTGTTTTCAGTTGTCTGTCCGTCCATTCAAAACTTATTCCGAGGCAAGTTATTTTTTTGGTTTAAAATCTTTATTTAGCCTAATCGGCAATCATAAAAGCAATTTTAGGGGGGGACCTGCTCAATTTTTTTGCGGGTTGTGCAGCCATCCATACGTCCAAAATTTGACGAGTTATTGTTTGCTTTGTACAGTGCTCATGCGTCTTGTGGCATATTTGCTCAAATATTTCCCACCCCGGGATTTATGGCCAAATTGTAGTGATGGAAGATTTTGCACATTGGACAATCCCTATATATTTAACCTGGTGACAGCTATCGTTCCCAAAACATACAATATTTCTAGGTGATTAATGCAGTAAAACAGGTGTATTTGTGTACCCACATTTAAAACTGGCTCAACTTTCAAAAGCTGTTATCCCTGTTTGATATCAATATACATGTGGTCGATAGAGCTAGCGATTTGTCTGGCCATCTTCCGGAAGATTGTCCATGTGATTTTCTGTTGTGGAAGTACTAGTACATGACAGCTCATTAAAATTAAACTGTGTTGTGTTAGAATAAAAAATTCAATAAATAAATACATCAAGGACACTCATTGTATGATTGCAGGAACATTTCGATGTGAATCAGTTTGAGAGGGGGCGAGCTGATGACAAAAAGAGGTTGAAGTGCTCTGCAATTCCAACAATATTTAGCTACCGGAAATCCATGAAGCTGCGCAACTCCCCCAAGAAGCGTGGACCGTCCAGAACTGAGAGACTACATCTACCAAACTTGTCCGACCACACCTACTCCACTCATGAACGTATTGACTCCTCAAATGAATCTCAATGTAAGAATTGTTTTATTTATTACAAAATCATGGCAGGACATGTTCAATCAATGACATATTTTAAACGATTACAAAATGACAGGCATGTGCTTGTCTATATTTGTATAGCTCTTTGAACTATAATTGTACGTTCAGATTATGATGACTATCTTCCTGTTGCCATTTTCTTTTTACATTATTCTAAATATTTTGCAAAATTAAATTGTAAAAAAATTGTGTTATATTTAACGTTAAGTATAAAATTATCTTTCCCGATTACAACATTTATCTACAGAATACTGAGCAATTGTACATACCAATTTTCCAGTTGGCCATTAATTGTATATGTGCTCTTTTGTAGCTGAGAGTGAACCTATGGACACTGATACACAAGAGGGCCAAGATACTAGTGATTCTATTGAAGAACGGCTGCTGAGATTGGAGGAGAAAAATAAAAAACTGAACGATCAATTGAGGAAGACAAAAAGAACAGCAAGATCAATATGCAAAGCAAAGTTGAAACAGGAAGCTCGAATATCAAAATTATTCGCATGGGATCAACTGGAGGCACTCTCTAGAGGATCAATGCGAGGGAAGGAATGGAGCTCCGTGACAATCAAGAAGGCCCTTCAGTTGCGATTCTCCTGTGGTGCATCTGGGTACAACATGCTGATAAAGCAGCACTATCCTTTACCTGCTAACCGGACTCTACAACGAAGAATGAGTCATGTGCCTTTCCAGCCCGGGGTTCTCGTGCAAGTCTTCGATTATCTCAAATTGAAAGTGGAAGGCCTACGGCCAGAAGAAAGACTGTGCGCTCTCACTCTCGATGAAATGAGTCTCATTCCAAGCATTGACTTCGATGCCAGTTCTGGGTCCCTGATAGGAAATGTGACATTACCAGGACATAGTGGAACGGCAACCCATGCCCTTGTGTTCATGCTTGCAGGTATCACAACCCGATGCAAACAAACTGTTGCTTACCATTTCACAGGTAATTCTACAGACGGATCTGTGATGAAAGACATTGTGGACGACATCATTCAACGTGCGACAGCTATCAAATTGCATGTGGTGTCTGTGACCACCGACATGGGTAGTGTGAATCGCGCTATGTGGAAAAAGTTCGGCATTGTGTGTGGGAAATATTCTCGCACTGTCAACAAGATCCCACATCCCCAAGATACAAGCAAGTTCCTCTACTTCCTAGCTGATGTGCCACATCTCTTGAAAAACATTAAATCTGCCCTCGTCAATGGACAGTCATTTGTCTTACCTGTGGAAACAGTACAAGAGAACACTTTGTCATCTTCTAAAGCAGGTGTTGAGCCTATTCGCGACCTTGCTGAATTCCAGAATGATCAAGATCTGAAACTGGCGCCAAAGCTTAAGATGTCACACCTAACCCCAACACACTTTGACAAAATGAAAGTGTGCAATGCCACACGTGTCATCAGCCATGATGTGAGCAGCGCGATAAAGTATCTGGTCGATAATGAAGGGAGAAGTCAAGACAATGTGACAACTGCGTGGCTGATAGAGACTCTGCATCACTGGTTTGAGATCATGTCCAGTCGAAATCCATTTATGGCCCTCAGCAAGCTGAACATAGCAAAATATGAAGAAGCCATCGCATTCCTGCATTCCACCATCAAGCTATTCCAGACCATCAAGATCGGTGTCAGAGGCAATTGGAAGCCAATTCAAACTGGGCTGATTCTATCCACATCATCCGTGATAGACATAGCCTCTGATATTCTGGACGCTGGCCACAAATTCTTGCTTACATCGCGACTTGCACAGGACTGCCTGGAAAATCTCTTCTCGGTTGTTCGAATTCGAAAACCAGTGCCAACGCCATTAGAGTTCAAGTACGCCCTGAAAACCATCAGTTGCGCCCAGTTTCTGAAAGTCGCTCGATCAGGCAGCTACGAAGCCGATGACTCGGCATTCTTGGCTGAATTTCTGAACCAACCAATAGCAATTCCAATGGAGATGAAAGATATGCCAAACATCAATCTTTCCCATGCACAGAACATGACAGAGCTATCATCTGCTGAACTTGCTAGCCTTTATCACCTGGCTGGTTACTGTCTGCACAATATTGAAAAGAGTCAGAAACACTGTGCTGTGTGCTTCACGGAAGCAGTTAAAGGAGCCGGAGAACATGACCACCAGTCATCCAAGCTCACACTGTTGAAAGAGTTTCGAGAAGGCGCCCTGGTCCAGGTCTCGAACAAAGTGTTTGACATGATACTGTGTGCAGAGTTTTTGTTTCGCCAAGTTGAAGCGTCTTTGATCACAGGTACCAACATCAAGAAGGAAATACTGACAAGGGTAGAACTGCGCACAAAGGACGTCGACCTGCCCGACTGCCACGGCCTGAAGCAGAAGATACTAGCAAAGTATATCAATGTACGACTTCGCATCTACTACCAGAAAATGAACGATGAAAGTAAAAAGAAATATGCAAGAACAAGGACTGGCGGTGAACTGGGCAGCAAGAGCATGGGAATGAGGAAACTGGTAGATAATTTAAAGTAAACCCTGTTCATGCAGTTCCAGTCTGACAATATTGTGACACTTGTGCCATTGACAGTACTTCTGATTGAGCTGATCGCATGCTGGTTTACTCTTCACTGCTATGACAAGATTGCACGCAAGATCCCATGTTACCACATCACTTGCAGCAATTAATGTGAATCTGAATTAACTTAAGTATATTTAGGGTTCTCTAAAGCCTTCGATCATATTCAACGAGACATGTTGTGGAACAAACTTCAAATCTTGGCCGACATGGCAATATTAGGAAATTTCTCATTTCTGTGTATGATAATGTAAAATGCTGTGTAAGAATTAATGGTTTTTTAACAGACTGGTTTCCGATAGATGTTGAGTCAAACAAGGCTGGAATTTAAGTCCGCTCTTATTCTCTATGTATACACAAAGAATTAAGTTAAGCACCCCCCCCCGTTTTTTTACAACCTCGCACATTACAAGTTTGTTGTCGTCAAAACAGTGTAATATACCCATGATATTGCTATATTTTCTGGAGAAGTGATATTATGGTCACATAAAAACATAACAATCATGCCGTTTTCAATATTTTATTCTGAATAATTTAAGGTGAAATTTTTTGGGAATTTTAGGCATATTTTCACCTCAATTTAAGTATGGAGCTATAGGTCCATCACGGACAGTGTGGATGACGTTTATGTTTTCTAACGTACAGTCATTGTTCTGAGAAGACCTCTAGCGATCTTTGCGTCAATAACGTGTGTAGGACCCACGTGATCGGATCACTGACTCAACCCTACGTCTCATAGACCCTGTAAGCCGTCGTATGCGTTGCTGTGGCAGGTTGTTCCATTCCCGATGTAATGCACGTTCCAATTCATCCAGATTGGCTATTGGAGGGACCATCTTCGCAATTTGTCGTCCCAACATGTCCCAAACGTGCTCGAGGGGGTTCAGGTTCAGGACAGGATTAGGGGATGCTTAACTTAATTCTTTGTGTAGGGGTGCTTAACTTAATTATTTGTGTATATATTTGTTATATAGTGGGAAATAGACTGGTTTGTCGCCTGTGTGAGCTTCCTTGTGTTGGGCATTCGAGTGGGGGAAATGGTGTCGTGTGCAGTCAGGCGCAGAGAGCGCTTGTGAGTTGACAGAGGACATTGAGCTCAAGTTGTGTGATGTTGGTCATGTGACCAGAGTGGCAACCTGTAATTGGTTGAGGCTGCAATATAGGTGCAAGAGATAGGAAATACTGTCTTTTCTACACGTGTTGTCGAGGAAAGCAGGCTGTGTGTGTGGTGTGAAAGAAGTGAAATGGTCATGTGAACTCCCGAGGTCTCTTCTCTTCGTACAGGGTCTCTTCTCATCCACGTGGCTGTCGTGAGGTCTCTTGCACTCATCGCAGAAGACAGATGAGGTCTCTTCTCGCCGTATCGTGAGCAGTCTCTCCGTCTGTAGTCATATTCAAGTCTTCACTTGTCGGAGTAGTGATGAGTTTCACTTGTGAGGAGTGAACGGAGTAGTGATGAGTCTCACTTGTGAGGAATGAACGGAGCAGTGATGAGTCACTTGTGAGGAGTGAACGGAGTAGTGATGGTGTCTCACTTGTGAGGAGTGAACAGAGTAGTGATGAGTCTCACTTGTGAGGAGTGAGCGGAGTAGTGATGAGTCTCACTTGTGAGGAGTGAACGGAGTAGTGATGAGTTTCACTTGTGAGGAGTGAACGTAGTGGGATGAAGTGTTGGTCTGGTCAGAGTGTTGTATTATGGGCAGAGTTTTCTTACGGTCTGAATGTATGAATCATGTTCTGTACTGAATGTATGAACCAAGTTTTGTACTGAATGTTTACTGTGTTGGCCTCATCGTGTTCCTGGTGAAATTAAACAAGTTATGGTGAATACGACGTCGTATCTGTGCTTTTCCATATCTGTTCGACTAGACGAACCGTGCACACTGCAGGTATTTTTAAAAGTTTTTTCTCTGTTTAATTACGGCTTGGCGCAGTCGAAAATTAAGTGTTAATTAAGTCGCCAGCTATGAAACATATTAATCGATCAGGCAATATCCATCAGAGTTCTGGGCAAGGGTGTAGTAATAAATGAACGTTTCAATCTTACTAGATGCCGATGACGTTTTCCTTATGTCAGAGACAGAAGCTGACTTGCAGCTTGTTAAATCATTACAATGGAAATTGAATATATATGTCGATAAAACTAAAGTTGTACACTATAGAAATATGGCAATACCACGTACAGAATTTGTTTTAAGTGTGTTAGACTATATGTCGGCTGGAAGTCCTACACCGGAATTGCTCTTGGCACCCTTTAAAAAATATTGGATATGCCCACACTCCTTTCTAAAAGTTATTAAAATTCAGAGAACGACAGCATTGGTTTGTCTTACTTATAATGTTAGCTCTTATATGCAGTGTTGGCTTGTAATGTGCATTGCCATACCACTTTTAATATCACCACACAGCTCTTTTTCATGGCAATAGCTGAGTTTTTGACAAAACAAATATCACCTGTATGTAATAATAAGACTAAATATGTGTAGTAAATTTTTTTTTAGCAGGTTTAGAATATATCACCCCATATCGCAAATGTACATGTATATCTAATCCGACACACTTAGACACAAAATGGCGTCCAAATTTGAGTTGACACAACTCTCTATATACAGGGACTCTAGTATTAGTGAAGAAGAAATAACAACTCGTATTAATACCAATGAAGAATTTGATGAAATATTTAAAGAAAAGGATTTATTTCAACACATTTACTATAATGACGAAGGAAAGGAAAATTTTCCCATTGACCTTTACAATTCATTAAATGATATTTTTCAATAAATAAATACAGAAAATGAATACCGAAGAAAGAGCAAGAAAGTTTAAAGAACATCAAGATTTGGTTTCAAAAGTTGTAAAGCAACAGGAAGAGATCAAGAAGAAACGGAGACAGAAACTAACTGGTGAAGAAGCCTTTGAAAGAAAACAAGAGAAATTTTTTAAACCACTTTTAAAAACTCAACAAACGATTTCACCTACAGTTCCCACGGTAGAATTTACTCCGAAAAAACTTCAAATGCTCAAAGATTTTAGTCAAATGACAGAGCACGAACTTGGAGAATTAGAATATGATGATGAGGGATTATTTCAGAAACTTGAGGAGGTAAATCAACCCCCTAATTATGTTGTGGAAGCTCTTCAAAACAATGAATATTCGGCGGGTTCAAAAACCAGAGCAGGTCTCATTCCAAAAGAGGAACCAGCACAGTTCCATCTTGTGAATGAAAAGTTCTTGATATTTAATGATAAATTGGTGTTCTTAAGTTCTGCTCAACCAAATGTTGAATTAACTCCAAGATTAATGTTTCTTCGAACAAACTCCGGATTCAGTGGTTCAAAATATTTTGAGGAACCACTTGATATGGAAAGAGAGGAAGATAGAGAGTATATTGAGTTGCTAAACGCACTTGATTATGGAGTTTCTGTTGCTGGTAACAGTAAGAAGAATGAGAAGGAGAAACATATTATTGATGCTTTAAGTAAGCTTGGTTCGGGTGTTAGCTTTCTTCCAAATGACCCATCACAATTAGTTAATAGGCTATTATTGTTGTTAGGTAGTAATAAGGCTGGAAACAACAATTGTTTTAATGAAACATCTGCCATTTTAGATCAGTTGATGAATATGAAAATAATTAATAAATATCAATACAAAGATATTTTATTAGATATCAAATAAGATGAGAAGCACAATTCTTAGTTTTAATTTCACAACGAGTGATTACACAGCATCATTCCCTTACCCACTACAACTTGACCCCACAAAAGAATATGAGGCATCTTTATTGTCGATGGAAACTTATAATACCTTGTTTAATATCACAGAGAAAAACAACAAGTTTAGTTATAATCCAGGAAGTGGATATAAAACTATAACCGTTTCACCCGGAGCTTACGAGATTTCTCAAATATCTTCTGAAGTCTCTCGCCTTATGAAAGAACAAGGTGATGAACCAAAAAATATTGTAATAGATATTCAAAAACACACTTCAAAATCAACTATTAAACTTAAAAATAATTATAAAGTTGATTTCACGATTGAAAAATCGTTTAGAGAGCTATTGGGTTTCTCTTCAAAAAAGATTGAAACTAACGGGACGTTTTACAGTGATAATGTCATTCAAATATCCTCCGGTATAAATTCAGTATTAATTAATTGTGATTTGATTGATGATGCTTATAACGATGGAATAAGAACAAATACAATATTTTCATTCAGCGCATACTCAACCCTGATTGGTTATAAATTTAATATGGAACCAAAAAATCTTGTCTATTTACCTGTGTCAGGAAAAACCATATACAGAGTAAATTTTAGGATAACCGACCAAGATAATCATATGATATCCTTTAATGATGAAATTATATCCATCAGAATTCACCTACGTGAAGTTTTTCAATAAATAAATAATGGTTATTGTGAGAAAACACGAGTTGGGAAAATATAAAATAATTACAGGGGATGGGATGTTCCTTTCACCATACTATAAGGGTGAAGGTATGTTTCTTGGTAGAGGATACTATAAACCAAAGAGACAACGGGGTGTGGGTCATCAATTTAGAAATAAAGGAGATGGGATAATTGATACTCTAATGGGTATTGGTTCAACCATCCTTAAACATAAAGACCTTATTGGTTCAACTGCTTCTGCCGTGGGCTCAGTTGCGGGTGCTATAAAGAGTATAAAAGATGCTCAAAAGGAGTCTCATAAATTACAAGCAATCAAAGAAATTTAAAAAGGTAAAACTCAACTATCTTCACAAAAAAAAAAAAAAAAAAACACCGTTTAGAGGCCATTTTTCCCCGCAAAGCGGGGGTTGGCCTTTTCGGGGACCATGGTTGTTGTTGTTTTTTGGTCCCCTTTTTGAAGCAATGTTTTACGGCCGGATGCCCTTCCTGACGCCAACCCTTTTTGTCGCCTTTTTACGACAAGCAGGGAATTACCAGTGAACTGGTACTCAATTAGCCGACCTCGGAAGGATGACAGGCTGAGTCAACCCCCTGGCGTTAATTCAGCGATCGACCGGGATTCGAACCCAGGATCCTAGGATCCTAAGCCGGCACCCTCGCCGCTAGCCCAACACCAGGGATCTATAATCACCAGGGATCCCAACACCAGGGATTATCAATCAATAATCTCTCTGAATGGAAAATCCTCTTTATCTCTTTGCTGATGACCCCACCCTCTGTTTCTCCATCTCTCATCCCTCATATCGGCAAGCAGCAGCCTCTTCACTCTCTGCAGACCTGGACAAAATCACAAACTGGTCAAACAAGTGAAACATGTCATTTCACAAGAATGACAAAAAATCATTGCAATACTTGGGTCAGGGTTTCAACGATTTTAATGCTATATAAATACAAGTATGGAAGCGATTGATAGTATCCATGATTTGGATGATACGATTATCATTTCAAACTCCACAAAAAAGGAAGACTATTTTAAGGTAAATGCTATAACAGGAACAGACTGGAATTCAAACGGAACAAAAAGTTTTGAAATAAATAATCAACAAACTTACTTGAATCTAGCTGATAGTTTCTTGCTGTGTAAATTTAAATTCACTAAGGCTGCGAATGATACTAATGCTACACTCGTAAATGATTTCTTCTGGAAAATGTTTGATAGTGTCCGCCTGTATATTGGAACACAAGAGGTTGAAGCGGTTGATTATGTCTCTGCTACATCTGAAATGATGAAATTTACACTATATTCGTTTAGTGATAGAATGGGTAAGGGAGCTGTTGAAGGTTTTATTCCTGATATGTCAACGGGAACAAATGCTGACCCTGGTTATAGTCAAAGGAAGGCAATGTATAATGATGAAACAAAAGCAGAGAATAGTTTTACCGTAGCAGTACCTCTTAAAGGTATATTTGGATTTTGTGATTGTGATAAAATTTTGTATGGGCTTAAAATTAGATTTCCACTTCAAAGGAATGATAATGTAAATAGATTGCTTTTTGGGGCTCAAAATGCTTTTGGCGATAATAATAAATTTGTTATGAATGATTTGTGTTGGTATATTAGTGAATATACTCCTAATCTTAAAACGGAAGAGATGTTAAATAAAAGACTTAACTCAAAGACCCCGCTAAATGTATCATACCTTAAAAGAAGATGTCAACACGTTAAACTGGAACACACTACCTACACTTGGAATTTGGGTGTTCTTCAAGGAAAGCCACGATACCTCTGGCTCATTTTTTTAAAACCAGATGGAGAGGACGGTACTGATAAGAATAATGCGCTGTGTGATAATGCTAAGGTGAAACAACTTCGGGTTTCTCTTGATGGCACATTTTATCCGCGAGATAGATTGGAAATTGATTGGGAAAAAAATGATTATGCGGAAGCCTACAAGTCCTACCAAATGGTGTGTGAAAGCAACGGTAATAATGATCCAATTATGGATATGGTTGCGTTTCAAAAACTTTATAAAATCTACGCAATTGACCTGAGTTCTCAAAAGGAAACTATAAAGTCTAATAGAGTGGATACTTCTCTATACATTGAAAGAGGAGAGAATGAAGAAGTTGATACTTATTGTTTGCTTTTGGAGGAAACAGAATTACAGATTAATACAGATAATGGTGTTATGATTAATATCACATAGGTTTTTTCTCATAAATAAATTAGTAGGAAAGAACCGGTATATGTTAATCAAATCAATCTTAATAAATTAACATCTTGTATTCAAAATCAAAAGCCTTGTATTATTAATGTTAATACAATTCAAAGAAAAGGAGCAGTAAGAATTGATGTTTTACTCACAAGAGAGCAGGTAAAAACACTAAATGATGCTGGATCACTTAAAATTAAAATATCAAAACCTATGTTAAAGAAATATTCAACAAGGGAAACGAGTGGAGTATTTCTCCCGTTTCTAATTCCTTTATTTGCTGGTTTAAGTGCGGCAGGAGCATTGACTGGTGGTATTTCAGCAGCGGTAAAAACTGCTAATGAAAGGAAGGCACAACTAAAAGCTCAAAAAGAATTGGAAAGACATAACAAGGAGTTGGAGAAACAAATTAGTGGAAGTGGTGTAATTGTGGATTTTGCTCAAAAACTTGAAAGTCTACCTGATAAAGCTAGATTGTTAGTTGGAGATATGCTTTCCTCTATCGCTCAAGCGGGTGTTAAACTAACTAAAAGGGGCTAATGGATTGTATCTTTCTCATAAATAAATGGATAAATGGTTTAAACAATTTGGAAAGAATACAACGTCAAATATAGAACTTACTAAATATTGTAAAAAACTAAAAATTGATAATGTGGTTATTAGTATGAGAGATGAATTAACAAAGTTGTCCAAGAATACAAATAATATTATTATGAATTTAGACACACAGAATGGTTCTCATTGGGTTTGTATTCATAATAGTCAAGATAAATATTATTTTGATAGTTATGGTATGCCACCACCTGTTGAAGGAATACAATTCTTACAGAATGGTGTTTATCAAACATATCAAGTTCAAGAAATTAATTCTAAATGTTGTGGCCAATTATGTTTATATGTATTATTTCAACTCAACAATAATGAAAATTTTTATGATGTCATTTTAAATCTAATATAAATGACATGTCGGAAAAGATGGTTCTATCTTTGGAGAATCCTCTCAGGATATTGATTTATCAAATTATTATACAAAGGCACAGGCTGAACGACAAAAATATAGTATAAGTAAAAATATTAATATGAAGAATACTTATAAATTAATCAATTATCCAAACCCTACAGATGCGAATGACTTAATTCGATTCAGTGATTTATCACAATATATATCTTTAAATAAAACAGCACGTTTTGTAAAACAAGTAAAATTTACAACCACAACGCCTGGTTATACTGACCATACACCTTTCCTCATTCAATTTAACTATCTGCTTACAATTGAATTTTATGAAGAAGGACATATAGTTAATATGCGAATTAATAAATGGGGGTATGATATGCCTGATTTAGGGTATAATTGGTCTTTTTCAATAAACTTAGAAGACCTACATGATTTTAATCAGTCTCGTAAAGAAGAATATTATCCGCTTGGTGAGGATAAGGATTTATGTGGAAGTACAATTAGTAAACAACAAATACATGATTTTAAGAAAAGAAAAATATATGATAGTATAGCGATGGTTAGCATGACAAAGAAGGAAGGTAATGAGATAAGGATAGAAAGCCGAGGAATACAAACCGATTTGGTAGTGGGAAGATGGGGTGGTATTACCTGTCATAATATTAATCTCACATATATTTCTGTTACATAAATGGCAGGAAGAAGACTACAAGAGAATTAGAATTTTTGTATTCAGGGATACCTACAAGAAAAGGGTGCTCGGTATTACATACCTTATGATTTGGAGCATATACATGGAAATTTTGTCATTAAAAACTGGCCTTATACTGGTATTGCTAAACCCACAAATAGAGACTTGTTTAAAATATTAAATAAAAATGAACTTCTCAAAGTTATGAAATATAAAACTCTTTTAGAAATCATCAACAAATCTTATTGGTATCCTATTATGAGAAAAATAATTATAGATACAAGAATATCTCAAAATCCAGATGAATATATGCATAATATTCTTTGGGGCTCAAACTCAAGGGTAGTGTGGAAATGTAACTCATTGATTGGGACTGGTAACTCATTGATTGGGACTGGTAACGAAGCAGATAGACGATTTCGTAAATGAATGTCAGGAATGTGCACGAACATGGTAATCTCTTGTCCACCTGGTCACAGCCCCAGGCTGGAGCACCCCCCTATTGTTTGGTAAATGGAACTCGCAGCAGGAGGGGAGCGAGCTGGTGCCAGTGAGGCGACCGAGTAACATTGCTGCGGAGAAGGGATTACGATTTCAGCGCACAGAGGATTAACTGAAGTTTGCCCATATAAACAGAAGAGACTTTGAGTCAAAGGGCACTCATCCTCAGAAGCCCTGCCCGACGGAATGAACGCGTACCATGAGTACGGCGCTGCAGCCACGAAAGAGGGACTATGCGGATAGAGTTACCTGGTCCATTGAGTTAAACGGTATTATTTGGTATTGGAATGAAGTGAACTACCAGTTAATAAAGTTGTGATCTTTCGTAAACCTGTGACATCATTGGAGTCTTGAGTCTCACACCACTTCCCCGACAATCTGGAGGCACCACTGGATTTCGAGTGGACGTCGCCAAGGTAAACATGGCGTCTTGGGGATGGTCCATTATGAAATACGAACCTGTGTTTAATTCTGAACATGGTGGAGGATGTGTGTGTGGGGCTTGCCGCGATATAGGTAACATAATCCAAGGAGTGTAAACGTATTTTTGTCACGACCGTCCGAGGTAAAAGTCACGGATGGAACGTTTTAAATGATTCTATTATTCGTGTGCTTGCGAGGATGCGTACGTTATACGCTGGGTGTTAAGAGCCTTACTCTGGTCTGCAGGCAAATCGGCTCATGAAGTGCACCATGAGGCGATTTGTTTGCCGGTTCGGTAAGGTCCGTACACGTGTACAATCGTGTACACCCGTTTTAAATTAATAAATAAATAATTTTTTTCAGTTTTCCCGCCATGTCTAAAACTCGTTTGATCAACGGATAAATTAATGACAGACAACGCCATCTCATGCCGGTCCAGAATTATTGTGAAAGATGGCGATTGGATGAAAATTGCATACCGACACTCCCTCACTGTCCCTCATTGTCCCTCATTTCCATTTCGGCTACCTGTCTCTTGCCCCCGCTCTTTCTTGCGAAATGAACGTTCTTTGAACAAGTGGAATGATTTAGGAATGTTTAGAGGTCATTGCAATATTAATTACTGGGGATCATTTGTGAAATTTCATGAACAGATATGTGCAATGGATCTAATTTGAGTGAGTATGAGAAAATTTGGTGCAGGATTCGTGGAATGTACAAGGCTGGTACATGTGTTTAGCACTTGGAGACGTACCCCTGAGCTGCCCGCTCTAGGTGTGCGATTAAGGCGGCGGACAAAGAAAGTATTATATACAGATATTTTTTCTCAGTCAAATTGGATGGGAAAAATCCACTTTTATATTTTCCCCCATTGCAATGTGCTTATATTTTGGAACGGCTAGGGGGATTTAAATAAAATAAAAATGAGTAAGCTTTTCAGACATGCTTCACGGTTAAATGAAAGACAGTAATTAAGCGCTTTGGGGAAGGCAATGGTAAACCACCCAATGTCGTACACGATATTTTCAGCACGATCATGGATTTGAGAATGCATGTAACTTGCAGTGTTGAACAAATCAGACAGATAGAGAGAGACAGACAGACAGAGAGAGAGAGATAGACAGACAGAGAGAGACAGACAGAGAG